>NC_083645.1:11965619-12306333 GCF_963576545.1 Limanda limanda | reverse complement strand
TCAAGTCTGTTGTCGTGACTTGACCTTTGTAAACCGTCCGCAGACGGTTTGAATTAAACATCCAGAATTGATAATTGCTTGTTGTGTCATGATATGTAATAATTTTTCCATTACAGAACCTTATTCCCCGTACAAACTAGAAACACTGAATTGACTTATACTTTGACAAAAGTTCATAATTTGACCATTTATTTTGGAAGGAACAGCAGTCACCATCTACTTCTCCTGACCAGACAAGTCAAGGGGATCAGATTGTTCAGATTCATTTTGTGGCATGAAACCAATTCATTGACCAAGGCGTCACATTTTGTACCAATAGCTAAATAGTTTTTCCTAACATTTCGCTAAAAATGAACAGTGTCAATTCATGCGTTATGTAATAAGATCATCTTCAGAGGACACTCACAGAAATGCTAAGGTATCTGCATATCTATGAATAGATTATTAAATGGGGATGTAGAGTGTCTGTGGGTAAATCCCTCAGCGCCCAAACTCTATTTATCTCCATATCCTTGACTCTGAGAGAGAGTGTCACAAAGTTACAGTGTGTCTCTGTGACCAGGACGTGCTGTAAAAACAGGGGAATATACGATGTTTAACTTACGGGCTGGAGGAGTTTATACTGTCGTAGACAAAAACGGCTCCTAAATCTGAGCAGAGGGTGAAGCACCTATCCACTGTTTACAGAGACTCCACAGAGGCCTTCTCGCTGTTTAACTGCGGATTTCCGTTTGAGAGCTCTCTGCCATATGCACACGCATGCCAGCCCATTTTCTGCAATGATAACATTTACTTTGCTGCAGGTGGGATGTTAACAAAACCTCGTGAGATGGGAACACGCCGCAATCGTTTTTCCCATACAGCTCGACAGAATGCGTTTCCATACTTGCAGCTTTGCCTTCAGTCTCTCAAATCTCACCGCTTCCGCCCCAGAGAAAAAAGACGAGAATTAATGAAACAGTTTGTAATCACATCACATCCAGCTGATGACAGGTGGCTTGTGGGATTTTTGGTTTCAAGCGCTTATGAATACGTGCTCTCGAACAAGCAGTGTGGGGTGTGCGTTTGCGTGCCAGTGGCAATGTGTTGAGTGCTCGGGTTGGAACTGAGAATATGTGAGATCCTCTGTCGGATCAGAGCAGCCGTCACTCTCGCTCTTGTCAGGGACGACAAAACGTTACATCTGGCTCGTTGGCTGCTGGCTGCTGCTGCCAAAGCTCAAACCCTCTCTGACATATTTGTTATCTCTGTCATTACATTATTTCCTTTGTGCGTTTTCCACGACAGCCCAGCTCACTTCTCTCTTTCTTTCTTTCCTTTCATTACGAGCTGCAGCATGAACCTCGAATCAGAGATCAGAGAATATTAGAGCTTGTGAGCCCCTGAGGAAGAGAGAAGGTGATTCAGAAACAGGATGTCAGAGCCTTGTCTGTGTGAGTGTTTACATACTCAGGGAGGTGAATAAATACCGAGGCTGCCTTTGCTTTTGCCAGAAATAATAAAGCCAGAGGATGTCTGACATAGAAAATAATTGCTTTGGATGGAGTAAACGCGTCTGTATGTAAACAGAAAGTGTTGTGTTTATTGAATTAAAATGAAAAACAGGTGGCTGGCGGCAACCTGTTTGTGCAGGGAGTTAGTGGCGTGTAATACTAATGGGATCAGATTGCTTCTGATCTCACTGAGGTAACCGAGTTTTCTCACTTCGTGCCACATCAGTGTTTCTTTATTCAGTGCATAGTGCATGTGGATGAACAGCCGACAACTGTCCTTCCCCTTTTTTTTCTCTTTTCTGACTCGATTAGTCAAAGAGTGCAGCTTTTCAGGGCTGCAGAAACATACAACAGCACTTTGGCGAGCAACACGTATTCCTCCACTCCTCTGCTTCGGCATGAAATGTTTATACAGACTGTACCAAAGCCAGGAGAATATATGAGCGTGGCTTGCTCCCTAACTAAAACACATCCCAAAATACCTTTCTTAATCATGTTGGATAATAGGAAGGTGATGCGAGGACCAACTGCATCTGTTTCCTGTCTGGACGAGGAGAATAAAACGCATACACAAGTGATTAAAAATACATTAGCGAGAGCAGCCGTCTCCTGACTTCATACTCTGGCGGTCCCAGGAGCCTTGCAGCTAATGCATGAAATAATCCAGTATTTGTTTTGTTCTGTGCAGGTAGCTTCAGTTCCCACGGGAGCTCTGCTGTTAATGACTTAGCAGAGAAAGAGCGTAGGTGTAGTGGGTGGGTTGGGATTAAAAGAGAAGGGAATAAAAGAGAGAGCAGGAGCTAATCACCAAACTGTAATTAGTCTTTCAAATTTATGCAAAAGTGTTCAGGTTTCAAGTCAGGAGAGATTTCATGCAATCTGTCCAATTTCAAGGTAACTCAGGCGAAGAGAGTGTTGTTTATTACTGTCAAATTATCACCGCATTTGACTTCCCAAGAGTAGATGATGGATTTTTAAAATAGCATTGGAAAGGTGTAATTAATTAAAAGAATTTGGGGAAAGGAACACATGTTCTTTTTTGCAGATCTTAAGATGAGATGATCTCCAAAATCATGACATGTTATTTCTTGTTTGTTTAACAGTGCAGAATAATTGTTAAAAGTAAAAGGCAGACGATTTCCTGCAGGGACCAATAACTGTGTAGTTATCTGTTCATACTCCACACACTGTCCATGACAATAGATGTAAACTCCAAGTCTGGAAAGTGAAGCCAATGCGACAGAGGCTGACACCTGTAATCTCTGCATGACCTGCTCAGGGCAACTCCACTGGTTGCAAAAAGTAGTCAGACCCTACTTGTCACTTGATTTGTAATATCAATAAACAGTTTTATGGAGAGTTTGATGGTCTCAGTCAGTAGCTTCAAGTTATGAAACACAGCGTGATGTTCATTTTGTATATTATGGTCCCGTTAAATATGTGACAAAGCGTGGCACGATACCATGTGATTGACAGCTGGTACCATCCAATGGGAGCAGGTTGTAGGTGTATATGTATATATAATATGGTTACTTCTGTTTTTCAAAACAAACAAGATGGCACAAGAGAAAAATGCAAAACTCGAGGCTGCCAAACCTCTGTTAAGACGCAAACCGGTGGGAGATGTCCCAGTGGCCACTGGAGTCTGTCCCTGAGATGGACTCCATTGGTCAGAGAAAGAAGAGCATGCTGAAGACAATCTAGTGGGGAACAGTGATGGCTGGGCTGGGGGAGATGGGTCTGTCCTGGGGGAAGCATCAGCCAAGACCATGATGATCCACAGGTGGATCGGTCAGTAAGTAGAAGGGGGGGTAGATTGATTTAGAATTTGGTATAGCTTAGCATAAAGACTAGAAACAAAGGGTAACACTAGAGACCTGGTCCTGTTTCCAGTCTTTATGCTATGCTAAGCTAACCAGTACATATTTGATGATGTACACATTTACCATCATCTAATTGATTCTAGACAAGAAAACCCAAAAGGAAATTTCCCTAAATGTTGAAAAAGCTCATTACATCCTAGCATTCATCTTTTGCTGTATATTGATTTATCAGTGTGTTTGCAACTTAAAACCTGCTCTGAGCCACGCCTCCAGCCTCTGTTGTCTGCGACTTCACAGTTATTATTTAAGACCTAGACCGCGTGTTGCTTCTGGATTCCATCTGTGAATCATTCTGAGACTTTAACCCCTTGAACAGGACCTGCTTCCCTCCGACTGAATCCCTGCTCCACTGGTCAACCAGTGCCTGCTACAGACAGTCCAGTGGGATCGCGACGTCCCTCCGAATCCCCTGCTTTATTATCTCCATCTGTTTCCTGTGAGCAAGCCCCAGCTGTGGAGAAATAGCCGCGGTTTTCCACTCTGTTGTGATGTGAGCATTTGTGTTGCATTTCCGCACGCACATTCCTAAATGAGTTCTTCTCCTCACCAGTCTCTCAGTTTGTCTCTTCCTATCATCCTCTGCCTCCGTCTGAGAATCACTCATCGTGCTCCTGTTGCTCTTGTCCACGTCCCCCCCCCCCTCTAGTCACCTTTAACCCCATGTCTCTCAAGAATACATGTTATTTAGGAGGCTTCTCTCCTTGCCTGAGAGACGCCCGCCCTAGGGGTTCGTCTCATCTAACGCTCCCTTTATAGATTGTTCAACTTCCTGTGAGCTCATTTGCTTGCACACTTGCAAACCTACACACATACGGATGCAAGGGAGAAATCCTGATCCGCCCCCCCGGTTCTCTCCTGCCTCTCCTCTCAGTCTTATCAATAATTCAAGGCCCGCTGATGGCAGCCGAGGCAGGATGAGGTGGCTGAGGCGGCTCGGGGCTTTGAGTAGAAGGTCAGGCCTCACCAGGGTCTCGGCGTTGGCATTAATTAGACGCCTCCTGGTGGCTCCTAAACAAACACCTCTGCACTGGGTCTGCTCTCATTACCCTTCGCCTCGCAGCAGGTCCTCAAGACTTGACATATGCACACAAAAACCCCAGCCACTTACGCCTTTAACTGCTCGCTTGGGAGGGGTCCTCGTCTTAACGCCTTCCCCCCCTCCCTGTGTTAAACAAACAGGGGTGCACATTCATAACCTGACCTGGATCTGCGACCAAGCCCTCCTGCAGCAGCTATTTCGGTCTCCCACTAATACCACGGTGTTTATGCTTTTCCTTGTAGCGTTCACACCTCTGTGTTCTGACCTCAGGGCTGACCTCTGATGGGCTGATCTCTGCTCCTCCGCCCGGCTCCTCACGCCCACTCACCCTAGTTTCTGTCCCACCGCCTCACTAAAAGAGTGATGGCTCACTCCCGCGCCGCATCAGGCTGCTCTGAGGCAGCCGCCTCCATCCTGATCTGTGGCAATCCATCTCTCTGGCAAAGGGGAGAGGAAGGAGGACAGTGAAGTAAAAAGTGAAGGACATTAAAGGATAAGCAATTTAAAACGAGAACCAAGTCTTGTTAGTGCTGTTGAAGGGATGAAGAAAAAGAGTGTATACTTAACCTTAATTTAAAGTAAGTTATGTTGTGTATATTCTGTAATATTGCATATACTGAATCTTTACATATTCTTCTTTTATATATTGTATTATAATTAAAAAAATTCTATACTCTTTCCTGTATTTTGTATTTTTCTTTATTGTTATTGTCCTGGTCTATTTTTTTTCTAATCTTGGCTGGAGAGACTGAAATGCAACCCAACTTCCCACTGGGGATCAATAAAATATTTCTGATTTCTGATTATAATTTCAGATCTGACTGTATGTCAATATATTTCTGAATATTTATAATATATATATATTGTATATATAATGTAACAAACCTTTTATATGTTCCCCGTGACACTTTCTTCATGTGCAACAGATCAGTTTCAGGGTGAGATTTGGGTCAGGATCAAATAGTGCTGATATCATTTTTCCTGTTTTATTCCTTTATTTCCTGATGATTTATTATTATTAGTAGTAGTAGTATTTTTATTACTATAAATAATTATAATAATTATAAAACTATGACTCGATAAAAATTGGTTTGCAGCTAGTTCATGTTCTGCAGAACAGAATCACATTGCAGTACAAACCTATGGCCGCTATGGCCCAACAGTCCCATTAAACTCAGTCAAGCCGCACCAAATTTCACACACTCATACTCATACATTACAGCCCCCGAAATGAGCCACATATTCTCATCAGGATCCATGAATCATTCCCCAGGAAATTGGTGAAAATGTCAAAAAAACACATTTCCAAACATTAAAGAAAGTGGTAAAGTAATCCTGGATCTGCCATCTGATCCAAATCAAAATTTAATGGGTTCTTCCCTGACCCATAGTGCATCCTTCCACCAATCTGTTTTTGTGTAATCCTGCTCTCAACCTGAAACGATAAACAGAAACAAGACAACAACTAAATGCATCACAAACACTACAGTATACAGGAAAATAACATTGTTCTAAAGTTTTTCAATGTAAAGAAACAATGTTGAACTTTGGTTTCCTTCTTCCACACATCTTCTTTTGAACAGCTAGTTTTTGAGATATTTCAATCCGGACTAAAGTGACCTGACCTACACAGCCAGCCCCTAGAACCTAAAATCTCCAACATTTAAACTCTAATAGAAGCTTGACAGTGTCCTCGAGGCCACACCCTCTGATGTGTCACCACGAGTACGACAGCCATTAGGGAGTTTTCAACCCCTCCGATCTCATCATCCTTCACCCACAAACCAGTCCATCTGGAAGTCCAACCACAGCGGCCACGTATGAGAACAAACACATAGCTCCACCGCAGGCTACAGACACACAGTGTATCGCTGAGGCAGCCAGGCAGGGGACTGCAGAGCCCCCAGTTTGCCCTGAGGCGTTTCTCGGCCTTGTCTTTCCTGCAAGATAACGGATGAAGGTGTTGTCTTCCCTGCATAGCAAGTCAGATTTAAAGTGGAAACAGAGAGAAGCCGAGACACCGCTCCCTCCCCCGCTGCTCCTGCTATTGATTGAGGACTATGAGGGGGATTCAATCGTCTGGCTATCCACGGTGTGTCATCAAGAGCCAGATGGGAAGCTTAAGATTGGAATCTTCTTGTGTTTTAAAACACCTGAGGCCTCTGGCATACTAAAGACCTCTCACATCCTAATAACAACCGCAGAGGGGACATTTTGTGCAGGTGGTTTACCCGTCCTGCAGTTAGCGTCGTTCTCTCAAAGACAACTCAGGCCTGAGCTCGCTACCGGGCTTTGCCCCTGACCCCCAAGCCGACAATGTCACCACAGTAAATATCGGTTGTTATGAGTCAATTCCCCCCAGAGTCCCTCATTTCTTTTTTAAATCCCCTGCTGGAAACAAAGGCTGCTGGAATTGGATATTAATTGTGTTCCATCAGAGTTGATTACTAGAGAGGTGTTTGTTTGTGTGGCAGCACAATGCAAGTGTGTGCGTGTGTGTGTGCATGTGAGCGTGTGTCTGTGCACGTGCTGCCACTGCGTGGGCTGCTGAATCACAAATCTATTTCGGAAGCGACGCTGAGCATATAATTACAGTCATCCCTGTCAGTGATGGGAAGTCTGATGTAGACCGGGACACGGTGGCCCCTGCAGGTTGATTGAAAGACAGAGATACTGGTGTGGGGGGAAAATGAAGAAATGCTGAGCGGTAACTTTCATTTACACACTTAACTAGGTCTACAGCCGCACAATCACACACAGAACACACAATAAGACTCAGGGGGAGCAATCTGATTTCAGGAGTCTGTTTCCTGGGAACCCAGTGGGATATCGGGGGTGATAATTAAACAAGATGCATGGCTTTCCCCCCCCTCAAGATTTGTCCTCTAGGGAAGTACGTCGCCCCTCTCTTCATAGGTGCCTCGTCTTTGCTTAAAGTGCATCCTACAACTGGGTCAAAGATGCTCTGCCCAATTTTACTGTATGGGGGCAAAAGATAATCAATTCACGTCCTTGTCTACGAAAACAGGCTTTTGAAATGACGGTTTGTCCCTTCTTATTCATCCAATTACTCATCCTGGAGGCCTGACTCTGTCTGTGTCAGTATCCAGCACATAGATCCAGCACCAGGCACTTTATGATACATAATGTATGTCTTCAGCTGTACGTCAGACTGCTGTTGATGTACACTGCACACAGGACATGCAGAGGACTGCACACATTTATTCATGTATCATTTACCTTTAGCCATGATAGTAGTTTAACTCAGTGCCTGTCATCCAGTTGGTCCTAATCATTTTCATACCAAACGCTTTATTTTTTTAATTGGTGCCAGTTTGAGCTTATGGTGACTACATTGTATTTGCAGTCGAGCCTCCTCAGCATTTTGCCATTCAACTCTCTATCCAGGTCAGGTCCTCAGACAAGTTGAATCTAGCAGCTGATTCTGGTCAAGTCAAAGTCTAAGGCTCTGTCACCTCGTGTTTATTTAATTAATGAGAATTAAGACAACCAATTTTTTCACTATGACAAACAAGATTTAAGAGAAACAAGTTTGGAAAACAAGAAATTATGTGAAATTTCGTACATTTTCCCCTCAATGATTAAAAACCAAAACTAAACAAAATCAAAATCCACTTCAACAACCTGCTGGCATCTGTGTGAACACACTGAACAGTTATGTCCTCTATGTTCGCGGAACAAAACCACAGTATTGATGTTTCCTGAAGATTTAACATCTTCTCAACTGAATCCAGCCTCTGACTCCCTGTGCTGCAGTAAACAGTCGCAGTACTGCTAGGTACCAAGAAGGAATGAACCTGATGAACACTGCACATACAACATGAAAAACTCAAGGCCTGTGGTGCAGTTATATTCAGCCTGGAGGATGATTTTTGATTTTCCCTTTATACTGGCCCAAATCCATGTTGCCCACAATAAGGTGATGCAGTGACAAGAAGGGGCAGGTTGTTTTTTGTAGTCAAAGGTCAACCGGCCTATATTATGACATCTGACATTTAAAATCCTTGAGCATGTTCTGACCTGGTAACCTGTTTAACACGATATTGGATTTCTTTTTATGTGCCTGCATGATTAAAGACGTGTGACCATAGATTTTGCTTCGGTAAAATATAATTTGGTGGGTCATTTTTCATTCCATGTATTACATGATTTTTTTGTTTGAAATGAGTCTACAACAGTTTGTTTTCCGAAAATACTTATGATGTAGTGGACTTAGCTCAGTTTTAGTTTTAATTTCGGAATGGGATTTACCACGTAGATGTTATTTTTGTGTATGACACAGGATATAGTTTGAGGAAAGGAACAACCACTTCGGGTGAAAAGTGCTCATATATATATATAGATATACAGGCCCTGTTTGGCCCTGGAGTTGGCTTAAATTTTTTTGTGATTGAGTGAGTGTGATTACTGATGTGGTTTGTTAGTGTGAACTCCATTCACTGGGGCGAGTCAGTTGGTGTTACTTCAGAACTCAGTGACATGACACCTCGCAGGACGCACCTGTAACCATGGTACCAGTACACAAAGATGCAGTCCTAAAACTGTCATCTCAAATAAACTCAAAGAAATTGTAAATGATGGGATATGAAAAAGAATTATGAAAACGAGACGTCAATGAAATAATTCAGCTAAAATGTCTCAGGTATTTGTTGACTCCAAAAATGATAAAAATTACAAAAACTCATAACTAAAACAAAACCGGTTTTGTGTGGTGTTGTGCAGTATAAGTCATAAACTCCGCCTCCTCCATGTTAGTGGATGGGACATGGACCAACGTTAACAACAAATTACACATGGAGGACATTTTCCTCATAGATGGTGTCTCTCATTTTAGGTACCGTAGTTCTAATCTCATTGATGTCTGTTCAAGTGATCGTGCGTCTGCATAGTTTGGGTTTGATGCTTTGAAACAAGTCATGATTGACAGCTGACTCATGATTGGTCGAGCGCATGTATCGGCTGGATGCTACCACCACACCATCACTACTGCACAGACGGCACAACGTAGCCGAGATATTTTAGCTTCATTGGACATCCATCTTTATACACAGTCAAAGGTTTAGATTGGCTGAAGCCTTTTTGTTGCTATTCCTCCTGTCTCCTCTTATTTCCTTGACAGCACACTACAACCACAAGACTCCAACCAAACTCTGCAGAGTATCTATGAAATGTCATGTGAAAAGTTGAACCTTCTGCACTCATACATATATTGATAGCAGCTTTTAAAGTACATGAAAGTGAGGTCACAGTGCCCGTGTCTTTACGGGTATGAAACTCACTTGAACACTCTTAATAGATTCCTTTCTTGATCCCCTTTTTACTCCTGAAGCTTACATTCAGCTCAGCACTGTGGGCATTAGCTATTCTCACTGAATGTTTTATTCAGTATGAATCTTGTTCATTTACCGATGTGCTTTGTGCCGAGTAGACGGAGTCGTCTCCTCTCTTCAGCTGTGAAATGAAAACTAGTGGGTTGGTGGGGGTTTAACCCCGGAGAGCGTCACAGAAACGCTGGGGGAGACTGGGAGAAGTGGGTCTGACCTTATGTGTGGATATGCAGCTGTGTGCAGTGATGCATGTAAAGACAGCATGTCTGAGCAGCACAAATCCTTCATATTGAAGTTGCCGTGTCCCGTTAGCTGAGCGCTGTTTATTTGCATTTGTTGTGTCTACTCTGTATAATGTATGTTTGAGTTTGAGCTCAGTGAATGCATTGTGAGCGTATATTGTCATCCTGACCTCATAGGGCAACACAGAGGAGGTAGGCCGAGGTCAAACACACTCTGCCGTGTGGTGGTGGCAGCGGATTGGAGGAGGCAAGCCTTTATTAGCAAGAGCCCCAGGGGGCGCAGGCCTCAATTGCTGCACACAGTTTGCTTCCCGAGCCATCGAGGGGGGGCCTAACTGCACAATGCTGAACGGCAGATACCACATCTGGATGCAGACAGGGGACAAATAAAAGGAAATAACTGACTAATTAAGTGGGAGAAACATGACGAATGCAGATGCTTCCACTCATGTGCACAAGAAGTGCTCTGTGGCAGCATGTATGAGAACTTGCTTCTGATTTTTTTTCAAGACGAAAACAGCAAAATATCGAAGCAACTCTGAAACAGTGTTTCTTCAGTCACAAATAGGCTCAATGGCAAAGTGATTAAAGTTACATCTGTATTTAGATCAACAGGAAGGACAGGACAGGAAGGGTCGGAAAAATGTGGTCGGCGGCACACAATTGACGGTTATGCTCGTGCATTAGTTTGTAAAAAGAACATACTAATCTTCCTCATGTTACCACGAATGTGACAGCCCATCCACAATCACAGAGGAAGACTGTAATAGGTCTGCACAAACCTCTCATTACAGAGATCATTGCTCATGTCAGAGTTCAATGGTGGAAAAACCTGTGGCGATCTGATCTGCAGAGTGGCGTTCACCAAGAGAACAAAACAGGCCTGAATGTTTGACCCCAACACTGAGGGGCTCTGTTACACTGTAGGCTGCCTCGAGTTCCCCTTGTCCTCTCACATCGGGGAGCTTCTTGGGGAAGGTGCGATAACATGAGCGACAAAATGTCAACATGTGAAGTGTCATCTCTCATCTTTGTGTTCCTCCATCTGTCTGCCACCTCTCCTCTCCTCCGTTACGCTCTTCAGGACGTGAGCGTCTATTAAGTGTCAGCCCGCAAATCACTGCAGCCTCTGAGCCGGCTAATTTCCAGTTTCCATGGTCACAGAGAAAGCTGTCAGTCTCAGTAAGTCAGATGTTATAAAAGCAAACCATCTTTTAGAGCACTCTAACATGCACTGCCGACACGCACACAAACATCAACACACAAACGCACTCAGTTAATTCTGTGCAGGACAGCGACCTTGAGAAGCTGAGGACAGTGCTTTTTCCTCACAGTTGATACTTTTGTGTCAGTATTTCATTTTATCAAATGATGTGCTTAGAAAAATGTTTCACCTTCAGCTTGTGATGTGTGTACAAGGCTCATGTAGTCCATCTAAAGGAATGCATAGAAAGTATGATGGTACACATTTTATTTCAGTATTAATGCGCTGATGAAACATAAAGTGATAGGTTATAGGGAAAATGTGAGTCACATTGTTCCCCAGAGTATATGATCAGAATACGGATACTTTATTCTTCTCGTGTGTGTGTACTTTTAGTCGTGGGCTGTCTTTGCTACGCTGCTATGTTACAGTGATATATTGATATTTCAGACAGTGTACTTCTGTCTTCCAAGGCGATATCATCTTTTCACAAGACTTCACAAAGTTAGTTCAATAAAGAAATAAGAATGTCAGTCAGTAGAGTGCATATTCCTCTGCCAAGGCCCAACAGTCCACCTTAAATTCAATCAAGCTTCATTAAATAGTACACAAAAATAAATATTAGCCCCCTAAATATAACTGTATTTTTTTATTATTTCAATGAGTCTGTCACTCTCTGTGAAATGGTAAACATGTTTTGAGGAAACCCCCCCTCTGGCAATGAGAAAATAAATGCTTGGATCTGCCCCATGATCTGAATCCACAACAGAATTGAATGGGTACTTTCCAAACCCATACTGCATCCTTCCACCAGGTCTCATGGTAATCTGTCCAGTCCTTTGTGTGTAATGCTGCTAACCCACAGACAAACACAGATGACAACATAAGCTCCTTGGCGGAGGTCATTATTTTCTGAGATTGTTAACGAGAGATTTGCTCAAAGCCGTGACCTCGACCTGCCCTCACCTGATCCATCACCTTTGGGATGAACTAGAGTCTTAACCTGACCTCACTAATGTGGCTAACTGCAGCCTTGTTTCTCAATCTGAGTGGAAATGGAGTGTGGAGTGTGTTACAGGAGCAGATAAACATCAATGGTAATGGCCAAAACGTATTGTTCAAGAATCCATATATTCTTGGCTTGAGTTGCCAGCTGTACTTTGACCCTTGACTCAAAACTTAATTCAAAACATGACTACAAATTCAAACTAGGAGGATTTGAAAAAAAAAAATTCCATTCCACCCCTGTTTGGATCCTTTGGGTTTCCGAGTTAAAACCAGGACATGACGAAAACAACGAGCAGAGCCAGCAGTGAATGAAAACATTTCTCTGTGGATCTATTGGAGGGAAGAACAAAGAGGAGAGGACATAGGGAGATAGAATAAAGGAGAAAGAAGCATGAAAACTGTCTCTGTTATAACTTTGAGAAGCAGTTCCCCAGTGGGAAAACACTGTTTCCTCACTGGCTACCAAATTGCAGTTCAAGCAGACAATAATATAGTCACAGTCGAGGCAGACACTAACTGCTGCAACACAAGGAGACCAACATCAGATATTACTGCTTGAGGGGAAACAGCTTTTTTAAAAATCAGTAGATCACATTTAATTTAGTCTATTTTGTTGAGATGCAGCTTCCCTCTGCACCGAGAGCAGACTCTGAGGTTTATGAGTCGAGGGCCAAGAGCAACAGTGTCCATACCAACAACGTTTTTGCTGTTCAGAAGAGGCTCAACAGCAGGGCCGACCCCCCCCCCCCCCGGTAATCCACAAACATCTCAGACACAAACACACATATGCACACAGAGAGCCCAATCTCCTTTTCCTCACAGGGGACTAAAGACAATTGGATTAACACTCTGACTGTAAGAACTCCCTCCTTCGCAGCCCACAGCACCTGGAAGTTCCATAACAGTGTCATCCTCCATGACAACAAAACCCTGACGAATGCAATCGAGCCAATGGGAGACGGAGATGTGCATTTCAAAGAGCAGAGATCCTTAGCGAAATGAGATTGCCTCTGACCACAGAGAAGAGGAGAAAAAAACCCAGAGCGCAGATGGGAAGAATAATAGCCTTCGCTTCCAGAAAGCCTTTTCCACCTGGTTAAACCAGACAATCTACTCTGTTGAGCCGAGCGCTAGAATCTGCTCCCTGAAGACGAGATGAGTGAGATCAAAGCAGGCATGGCGCTGCAGGAGAGCAATAACCAAGTCGGCACAGGATGTTCTGTCTCATCACACACACAGTCCCAGAAACACTAGTTCTCTCTCCTAACGGCTGAACTAAATGTTGCTGCAGAGAAACGTCAGGACTCAACAGAGGAGCGGTGTGGGACTGCTCCATCCCAATCAGCCCCAAAGGTTTTCAGATGTATTCAGGGTCAGTTCAGGTCTAGATAACCGGGTGACCTTTCTCTCGCCGCCCGAATTGACAAGTTTGTGAAAAGGTTCCGCTCTGTTGAGGACACTGATGCGAACCAGCCAAAACAAAAGCAGTGAGAGGATGTGAAGTGAGGAGGGAAATGAGGAGGAATGTTGCTTGTTTAGACTCCACAGTGTTCGGTTTGTTGCTGTCTTGTCGTTCCGCTTGTGACAGCTCAGACAGAGCATGCAACCAAAGTGGAAGCTGGTAATTGGGCGGGCCAAGAGGCTCTCTGTGTGTGGTCTGTCATACGCCACATCCAATATTAATGAAGAACTGCAGCGCTCAAACTCCGCTCATCGATTGCTTTCACTTACATCCAACCACAGCTTGTCCCACAAAGAGCTTTTCCTCTCTTCCCCCCCCCCTCTCCTCTCTTGTTCTCACTTCATCGCTCCCGCCCTGCGGTGGTGCGAGCGTGCTTCACGGAAAGTGTCAGAGTTGACTTGCTCCGGCACCCTGCGCCATCTGGCCTCTCCCCGCTGCTGCGATATATACAGACATCAGAGAATGACAGAGCGTGAACAACGGCGGCATGGCACACGGAGAACGGGTGGACACATAACACGAGACGTCTAATCAGCCGGGTTGCATTCGGTATGTTGTTGTTCCTCAGAAGCAAGGAGGAGGAGAAGGGCCTGAGCGATGAGAATGTGCGGAGGGCACTCGAGGACTCTCCGTTACCTCAGTGATTCACAAGCAGCAGTTTCCAACCTCATAGCTGCAGACCTGGGTGTCTGTTCTGTTCTGTTCTTCTCTCTCTTCTGCTCCTCTGTTTGCTTTACACTCTCATAACTGCTCAGCGCCTACAGGTCCCCACCCGGCCTCCTTCTGCTCCATCCCATGTGTGGAGTATCGGTTTAAACATTGAGACAGATTGTTTTTTAAACTTGCATTTAAGGGAAGATGCTAAATAATTGCATTACTCAGGAGTAACAAGAGAATGTCAATGCCACTCTTCTGTCGGTGAACTTAATAGCTTAATAAAAGCTATCCAGCAACAGCATGATAGCTCACCTACAGAAATATATAAAGCCCAATAACATACATAGTACATCCAATTTCTTTCATATGTGCAAAATCGTGCTGGACTATTTCTGGGATTGGCCTTAATTAAGTGGTCCAGGCTTACTGTGAATGCACATGCTCCTCAGACGGCCCCATTTCCCGAATAAATAAGTTGTTGTTCCGACTTCTGTGTGTTCAAGTCCTTTGAAGTCAGAACGTGAGGAAAACTTGGAGGCTGTAAACAAAGTGTGTTGTATTTAAGTGTTCTGAGTATTTAAACAGCTTTTTCAGTTATTAGCATAATAAGGAGGAATGAAAAGGAATCAGGAGTGACAGGCAAGTAGATAATTTAAAATAGGCTGAAAATACGTATGCATAACAATCGTAAAATCGTCTATTTTGTGGTGTTTGTGAGAAACAGACATTCAGCATGAATGTGATAAAGCTGATTGTAAAATGTTGGTTAATAAGTGATGACGTCAGCAACTCGCCAAAAGGTGTACCTACATTTTTGCCAACTTTCCGACTTGTTCAGACTTGAGCTGACCTTCACATGAATTTTTCTAGTTGAGAACAAATTCTTCTGATATTGCGACACCACGTGAAAGCACTATTAGTAACCTCCTGCCTGGCTCACTGCTGATCCGTTGCCAGGAGGTCAAGAGTTTGTCCAAAATATTGCATTTCCTCATTATGCTCAGCTCAGCTAACCAGCTGCTGCTGTTGTCTTACAACTAACAAACATAAGAGGAGACCAACCACTAATGTGATCGGAGGAGGTAGAACATCTCTCCACAACTCTTTCATCCTACATGCCAATATTCCATCCTCCTCCCTTCATTTCACATTTGAAACAACTTGACTGATTTCTCATCCACTCCATCATTATTTCTGCCCCCATCCAGCCAATCTCATTTTGCTGGAACAGTTTCATTTGAATGCAGAACCGCAGCTTTTCGAAGTCTCGCTTTTGCTGCAGGCCGTCTATTAGATCAAGGCCTTTTGCTGTTTCATCTTTAGAAAAGGAGAAGAAGAGGAATTTCCCCAGTTCCTTTCCTGTACCGGTGGCTGCCCGGCCTTTACACGACACATCATCAAATGGATAGTGAGACGGCGGAAAGGAGCCATGGAGATTAAAGAGTGATAGACGGAGCTGAGATCAAGGTCCCGACGGAGGCCAGCACTCCCACTCACTCCACGCTGATGACTCACAGAAAGGACATCAGCCGGTCAGCTTTCCATCTGCCGCACAAACAGGCCGAGATGAGACACAGAGAACTACACCTCCTGCTACGTTCAAAGAAAACATTGGCTGTTTGAGTTAAAAAACGTCTAAGTTGACATAATTTACAGCACTTGGTACACAAAACACCCATTCATCTGATCAGGTGTCTGTCACACACAGATACATGCAAACATTGAGTAGAGAGCCCTCATTGATTTGTTCACCCCGGATGAATTTATCCTGAACCATGAAATAACAGTAACAGGAACAACCATGATTAGTACAATCCTCCCACAATGCACTGGGGCAACAGATTGATTGACATGTCTAATTTTAAGTGTATTTCTCTTCACTTCACTTTTCTAATTTTGCTATGCTATTGCAATTTGAACTTGATTTATAAATGTTTTAATATCATACATCCGGTGTTTCGTCATTTGCATTTTACTAAATTTATAATGACGTTTTCTCAGCCTCAAGGGGCTGCCAGTCAGCCATGTCTCAGGTTGGCTGCCTGGATGAGGTGGCTATTAATGATAAATATTAAGATCTATTACCTTATAAGTTACATGCAACACTGACATCACTAGATTAAAGGTGATTAAATATGCTACACAATGGTTGTAAAAAACTGTATCAGATTGTGCTCCTTTGCTCCTCCTCAGTTTTAGCAGCTGTACCTAGACCTGTGTATGGGATGATTCTGGGGTGTCATTCAAACCGGCTTTGTCCCGAGTCTTACTGTCATATTTGGGCGTTACAGGTTATTTTTTCTGGCCTGCCAGATTCAAGCCAATATTGGGTCAAATCGTTTATGTTTCTCTATAGGAGCATGTTTGTGAAACAGGAAAAAGCTTAGACAGAATCTAATTAACATTTATAATTTTGATAATACTTAATTATTCGGTGGTGGTGTGATGTCAAAACTCGAATTAACTTACCTCAAGTTGCATCTACAACCACAGCAGCGTGAGACAGGGTACAAGCAGGTCTTCCCTGATTGGACAGTTTAACTTCGATTGGATGGTCACGGGACACTATGCTGGTTAGCTGGACAGCTCAGGAATAGCATCAAAATCATGCCTGTAACTCTTAGCTGGAAGCATGTAACTGCACTGTCACATGCACAGGTAAGAAATTATTTTTAGTGGTTTTAGTGAAACACCAATGTGTAAATTGTTCCTGCACTCATTGAGGGTGATACTTGCAGAAATAGAAGATATTGCTATGACAATGGCCTCAGCAGATTTGTTTGTAGATTGAAGAACGAAGAAATCCTGTCTAATGAGAAATCAACGATCAAATCAAACTCCAAAATCCCTCTTCCATTTTTAAGAGCCGTTTCGAACTAATGAACTGAATAATGCAGTCACAATTACAATCCTTTCGCTGTCCACTCAACTAAAAGTGGATCACCTTAACCGACCCAAGTCTCATTAATCCGCCTGCTTTAGTTAAGCGTATTGCAGACAGTAAACATGCACTCATCCTTTCTCATCTTACTTAACCACCAGAGCTCAGGCGTTGCCTTGAAGCTTTGTTTTCCTGAACGCCTTGACAGTTCAGATTCCACTGAAACAATAAATCAAACACCAGCAGCGACGAAAGCTTTACAGGCTGCAGACATGCATTCAGCCTTGTTTGGTTTGTAAAACATTTAGAGACAAACCGCAGAGGAAATGAACTCTAAATGTTGCTGCAGTGAGGTTGTAATGAAACTTGGAGTTCAACACATCTGTCATTTGTCTTCGGCAACACCCATAAAGGTCAAGGGAATTTTTCAGAGTAAGCAGCATGCAGATAGTTTTTTTAAAGCCTCTGCAACTGATTGAACTTGTGGGTGTCTGCTCAAGTGAATGATGACCCTGAAGACCGGGTCGGTATAGACCATTAACTCTGAATGTAGAGAAGGAAAAAAAAACCACATAGGCTTTAAAAGAATGGCCCACACTCTGGGTAACATGGAGCAGAGCTGGAGGGCTGTGTCCATCTAGTGTTCAGACATGGTAACTGAAAGACTTGTGATAACTATATTACAGTAGAGCAAGCTACAGGAACAAGTGTGGTTTCCGTATCTTAAAATATCAGCATGTTTCTGTAATCGTGACTCATTTCACACTCACACACTTCAGTTTAATCTTCCATTTTTACTATGCCTGTGAAACAATGAGATTATCATGACTGATACAAGAACTCTTCTGTCAAGCGACAAACCAGCGGAGGGAAATGGTTTTAACCACCATTTTATTTGGCATAATTTAAAATCATCTCACTGTTAGTTCATTTATACAAATATGCTTTTGTTATATATAAAACAATTACAAACAGATTTCTACAAATCAAGTTCCCAGTGTAAAAGCGCAGTACCACGCACACGATAGCATACAGCTCCGGGACACAGACATACAGAGCCCACAGGTGTATGTTCCACTTCAACAGCATTATCTGAGTGAAATCCGGACATGGCAAAAAAACACGCTCACCACAGTTGACAGTTTGACATATTGTGCACTTACATTCAACCCTCCACACACCGATCTGGACAATTTTCACACATCTCTAGGCAGATCTCAAACCGCATCGCTGCTATTACACAAACCCTCCCGCTCGTGTTACGCTTCGGTTGTTCTGGACTTTACACAGGCCACGATCTAAGGTTGACTTTTAATACACCCCGCTCGAGTGAGTAGATGAAAATGACTATTTTTAAAAGGGCTGCTTTTATTACTGGCAGCTGTAAGCACAAATGGGCACCAATTCTTACTTAAAATTGTTTTTTTTTTATAAAATGTATAAAAAAGGCACGTTCCACCGACACATCTCCTGCTAACCATATGTGCAAGTTGTGCTTGTGCCTTGCCCTCACTGCACCATGCAATGCAGGGAAGTAAACCACAATCTTTTAAAGGGATGTGGGTCATGAGCGCTCTGTTCAAAAATAAACATGCACAAAGACTTGCCGCGGAAGATGTCAGTTTAGCACCTGTGTCTTACAAAGAGTGCCGTACATGGGAACTAAGTCAGAGAGCTTGTGAATGTTTTCATAAACGAAACCCAGGGTTGTTTGGACCTGTATTTAAAAAAGGTCTTGTGGCACTTATCGCTGTAATGAACACCTTTGGGTTGGACTAGGGAGCACTGCTAAGGTCTTTGGTTGAGATAAGGCACCTGACCCAATAAAATGCTCCTTCCATACTGTAACTCAACTGCTGTTACATTGTTAACAAGGCAGCTATGACAATGATTATTCCAAGGTGAAATGATTTTCACCTAATCAAGACAATAAAGGTAAAGAAGTATAAAGCCTAGGATCAGCCAGTTAAGAGATGTTCTGGAATGATATGCTTCAATAAATCAATTATGCAGTGGTAATAGGCTGCTGACCTTTAATGTCAGGCAATCACTGACAATGATGAAGTTGCGGTTTATCAAATCTGAGTATTAAGTACAAAATCTTAATGATGAAATAAACATTACAAAAAAATATATTCCACTTTGGCCATTACCACACTCAAAGGTTAAAAAACATTTGAGGGAGAGAAAAAAAAATCATTTACAGAGACAATTAAACATAATTAGACAAAATATAGTCTATTTGACACCACCCTGTCATAAAGTCACTCTTAGGCATGTTTTAATGGCACTGTGTGTGTGAGCATTAAGAGTTAAGAGGAAGACAGAGGAGAGCTGTATTACAACCTGACTTCCGGATGATGGAAGCCCAATAAATCCAGTACCGGTGTGGCCTAATTTGGCAGAGGCCTTATGGCACCTGCTCCTCGATTACTGTTGGGGGAGAAATGGTTGGCCGCTTCTAATGGTCCGGTTTATCATCAGAGGCCTACTGGCTCTTCCATGCGTGACAGTGACAGAGCAGTGCGAGAGGCTGGAGGGGGGGCAGCCTGCCAGACAGCTCTAACATGCCACAGTGAACACAAGGGGAACTGCAGCTCAGCAGTTTAACCTCTCATGTGGGGATATCGGGTCAGGGGTACTGGCATTTGTCCAGGAATCATTGCACCTTTTTCTGGACTCAAGCTGCTTGAAATGAAAAACGTGTTCACCTGCTGCTTGTTGGTTTATTGCATCTAAATAGGCAAGTCGAAGCATTTGGATGGTGACGTCGCTTGAGACTCATGAGATGCAACCTAGGTGAGACTGAGGTAGTCATTATTTCTCCACCTGAACAAAGGCAGATCTCTTCTCTCCAGTCAAACAGGGTAGCTTGGTTGGTTGGTTGGATGTTATTATGGCTTGTAACAACCACTATCAGCATTTTATGAAGCAAAGCAGAGTATCTATAAATCTAGAACAGATGTAAAACTGGGGGGGGGGAAGAGTGTAAATATAAAAAGTTAAAATGTAAGAAAAATAGAGGAGATTCAGTCTGTTGCCCCCATTTTGGCATAGTCACTTTGGTGATGATGGCAACGGAGAGAAGTCCTCCAGGAGATGAGTAAGGAAGAGAGCAGTAACAGGGTAGCTGAGCAGAGTCTGAACTGCTGGAAGTGGCGTGGAGGCAGCCGGGTGATGCCCTTCGTTCCTCAGCCTTCCTTTGCATCTGTGGATCTCCATCGTTTATCGACACAGTCCAAAAGTGGGAACCATTTATTACAACAGCACGCACTTCTTGGGGTTCTTTTTCGTGACTGGGTACAACACTGCCCTCACGGCGTCGGCGAACACCTCCCTGACTCCATCCTGCTGCAGAGCTGAACACTCCATGTATTTGACCGCCCCGATCTGCTTGGCGAGGGCGTTGCCCTGCTGCTGGGTGGTCGGGGCCAGGCTCTGCTCCTTCAGCTTCTTCACCGTCTCGGCGTCGGCCCTCAGGTCCTTCTTGGTGCCCACGAGCAGGATGGGCACATTGGGGCAGTGGTGGGACACCTCGGGGTGCCACTTGTGTCTGACGTTGGCGTGGGAGGATGGGCTGCCGATGGAGAAGCAGATGATGAAGACGTTGGTCTGGGGGTAGGAGAGGGTGCGCAGGCGGTCGTACTCCTCCTGGCCGGCCGTGTCCCACAGGTTGAGGCTGACGGTGCGGCCGTCCACGCTCATCTGAGCGCTGTAGTTGTCGAACACGGTGGGGATGTACTCCTCGGGGAAGGCGTTGGTGGTGTAAGAGATGAGCAGACAGGTTTTACCCACTGCCCCGTCACCCACAACCACACACTTAATGGTCTGCATCCTGCCTACGACCACTGGGGCTGCAGCACCTGACAACAGAACACAGGGCACCTGGGTCACATCGAGTTCCACCACTCAAAGCTCCAAGAGGCGGATGAACACTTCACATTAACACTGATGAGCGACATGATTATTATACTTTGAAGAACAGATGTAAAATCACCGACTAGTGCCTCAGTGAAGTCACTAATGCAGCTCTTCACCCAGTTAGCAGACAAGCTAACCGACATTAGCTCATCGTCGGTAAGTAACGGTACATGGCTCTAACTTCAGCGACTATTTCCGCCCTTCACTTATAAACAAGGTCTAGAAAGTTTACATAACTTCAACCAGGACGAGAGACAACGAGTGAAGCCGGGGGCCCCAGTGCTGTACTGGTTTGTATTACTTCGCACTGGTCACCTATGATACTAGGCGTTCCCCTACTAACTAGCGTCAAGCTAAGGAACTAGCGCGTTTGGTGGCTAGCAACCTAGCTAGTTAGCAAACAAGCTGGAAGTTTTCCTGGCGAGCCGCTCCTCCAGACGGTCTGTTCCTGAGCCCGAGACTCGCACAAGTTACTTTAAAAATCACGCCATGTTCCAACATGTGTCTCCGCGGCGGTTCTCTGCTGTAAGAGTGAAATGTGGAGGATTGGAGGACTTACCGCCACTTGGCTTTCGATCTCTTTTTGCCTGGTATAGTCAATCACAGCCGCATCCGGGGAGCTGTCCATTACGTAAAACACGACGTGCGGCAGCAATGCACGCCGGGAGTTGTGGTTTCATTTTGCCACTGACGGTTATCGGACACTGGGGGGCGTCGTTACGCTGTTCCTGCGATTCCTCGGAAACTCCTTGAGGCATAAATAGAGTTAAAGCACAGATACTTCAGCACCTTAGTCAAAACAACAGCCAGCCTTCAGCAAAAATACAGAAGTACACAGTTAAACACAGTACAGTCAGGTGCACCATAAACACAAAGTCTTGTAAAAGGTTGAGAATATTTGAATAAAAATACAAGGCAAGTAGTGTGATCGTCTTATAGTACAAGGTGCATATATGTTTACAGTGCTAAGAAATTACTCATTTAGTCCAGTGTCATGTTCACATGACATGAATTGAAAAGTCTGATAGAAGTCAGCAGGAATGACCTCCTGTACCATGAAGTGGAAAATAAAACAAAAACAAATAAGTTGAAGTATATAAGTACCAGTAGAGGTATCATAAACATAATCCAATTATACGCAAAAGTAAAAGTACAGTATAATACAGTGTTTAGGATAAACTGAGCCGTTATAGCTGGTCCAAGTGCAATGATTTTTACTGTTCAATCCACTGGTGGAAGCGGAAACGTCATATTTGTTGTAAAAGTAAAATCTTAATCTGCAAACACACAGCCTTGTGAATGAGAGAGAAAAAGATGTATGATACTGATGAAACACATTAGACAGAAATCCCTACTTTTAATAAAAAGTAGGAGAAAATGGAAATACTAAAGTACATGCACATCAAAACTGAACTTGAGTAAATGTACTTTACAGATATCTCTGCTATATCCTCCTTCATGTGCAGAACACGTCCTCACACAGTTGCACCTTTAAATAAGGGCATATTAAACTGCCAGGTTTATGAATGGAGTGTGATGTGATATTTTCCCCTGCCACTGACAGCATTTATTTCCTCCAGTAATTACAACAGATTATACCAGACAACTTTTCCATGAGAGTAATCCCTTCAGCCACCATAATGAGCATTTAAGATTGCATTACATCTTGTGTCAAATATTGAGAAGGGAGTCCCTAAACTTTTCTCACGTCCAGTCTCACACTTTAAATCCAGTCAATGTCACAGCAAATGAGGGAGGCTTGGCCCGGGTTTTATCTGCCTGTCAAGATTTCAAAAGTTGTCTGAATGCCTTCTGGACACCTATAGACTTGTTACTTTGTCCTAACCCTTTCTCTTGAACTTGGGACTTTATGCAATTAAATGCCACCGACAACACTTTAAGTATACAAACAGGCCATAAAGCAACCCTGTCTCCCTTCTTCTGGGCCTCGTCCTCTCTGTGGTCAGCTCCGGTCTTAAAGCCCATACATCATTTATTGACCTTCAGACGCGACATTATTCTCACTGAGCTTTCAGATCAATGCAGAATACATGAAGGCCTCTAAAGAAAGGGGATCACTTTGGACGACTCCATCCTGCACCCTTGGAGACCTGTTGATGATGTCACCTCCATACACTGGTCCGGGTTAAGAGGCCAACGCTGACCGACAACTGGACACTCAAGAGCACAAAGAGGCACCGGTTTATTGCCTTTCCCAAGAGGTACTGGCGTCACTGCAGGCCTATAAAGAGAGACTTCCCACTGGGAGCCTACACCCACAGTCACCCTCCACCGCCAACCCATTGCACCCCAATTACTCTGCCAGAAGATTCCACGGGACATCCCTGGCATTGCCATAACAACAGCCACCGACAGGATTGGGGGTGACTGTGTCAAGAGATGCAACGAGCGGCACTCGGGATAAAGAAGGAGACAGAAAAATGAGGGTGACTAGAAGAAAGAGGACGGGGTGATGCAAGTGCAGCAGTTGATGAGGTAGAGTGGGAACCTTGAAAGTGAAAGCTCTCATAGTAAGTGCTTTCCTGAATACAAAACCCACAAAAACAGATTCAAGAACATCACTTACATTCACTGGAAGTGTAATCGACACAACAAAAACTCTATTCAAATCAACATCTTTATTCATCTTCTTTTATTTACAAATCCACATAATGCAGTGAATAACAACCAATGCTATTCAATAAAGTTATAGATTTTTTTTTAATATAAAACAGAAATGACACAATTCATCTCCTCGCAGCCTCTTCTTCAGGTTGTAAAGTGCATCAGACTGATGAGGCCTCTCTACAAGAGGATGAACAGTTCGATAGTACCAAATTAAGTTTGGACTGTGAGACAGTCATGTGTGAGAACGCAGTGATCACTTTGCAGAAGGGTCACAGTATTCAAAAAATTTGGATAACTCCTAAAACAAAATATATATTTTTTTTTAATCTGCGCCAGAGTGATTGAAACAGTTCCCCATATCATAGCTCTTACAAAGCAAGCTCCAACAACACAGTGTTTTCACTTGGTTGAATCTTTTTTACTAACATGGAATTTACTGTGTTAAACTGTTCGATAGGTCTCTTTGTAGTGTCCTATTGCCTGCATAGGACACAATCCGATGTAAAAAGAGGTAGGATTTTAAGAATCTATTTCTGCTTTTCTAACAGTGGGTGAAATACATGAGACAGGATCCCAGCTGCTCCCAGTGCAGCTCTGTGTCACATTTGTGAACCTACGCACTTACAGCTACACACAAATGTCAGAAAGTTGACTTTAGATGAACTTAAGTTGATGAGAGAGCTGATTGAGACCAGTTGACTTACATCATTCATGTCTGCCCACGCTGAATATATTAAGACTGAAATACATAAAAAATCCTGAAGAAAGCACAGTGTAGGCACTTTTTCATTTCCGTCACCTCCAGAGTGCCGGAGCTGCAGCAGCTCGAGCCATTTTGGGACCAGGCAGCCGAGAAGCTGCAGGGATTTTGGAGCTAGTGGGGGACGAGCTTGTGCTTGTGGTCTTGGCAGTTTTATTGCGGGCTGCAGATATGACTGCCGTGCGTATGGTCTTGGCCGTGGTGGAGGATGGACTGTGAGCAGTGTGAGGCTGGGAGGAAACCTGAGTCTCAGAGTGTGGGGCAAGTCGTTTGGACACACGCAGAGGAGACCCTCGGACGAAAGCCTGCTGGGTGCTGCTTGACACCTTCTCTAAAACGGATCTGTCCGAGGCCCTACGGGTCAGGGTGGGCTTTACTGGAGTCTGTGATTCACTTACAGTCCTCTCTCGAGTGCTATTGCTTCGTTTCGCCTCTCCCTGAGCGGTGGCAGGCCGAGTGATGGGAGATGAGCGCATTGATACACTGCGAGGATTAGACAGCCGGCTGGGACTGGAGGGGTTTGTAGTGGCTGGGGAACCATTTGGAGACTCAGTTTTAGAGCGTACCCTGGGAATGCCTGTGTTGCTGGAAAGTCCTGGCCGTGACACAAGTCCCCTTTTGGATCCTATTCCGCTGCGCACAGGGACCTTCATGGTGTGACTCCCATGTGATGAAGGAGACCCTGGAGTTGTCCCCTCTGGAAGGTCAACCTTCCTCTCTTTCCGCCACTTGGAGCAGAGGCTTGGCGCAGGTCGTGGGAGTGGAGAGGTTGGGGCTGAAAAGGCGTCATAGGATCGGAGGCCTTTCACCAAAGTGTGGCACTCCAGCGTTTCACCGACACGGGAGTACGACCTCTCGGGGCTGGGCAGGTCAGAGCACTCCACTGGCTGCGACGGGCTGAACTCCGGTAAACTGGGGGGCATCCAGCTTTCTCCCACAGGTGTTGGCGCCACTTCTGTATCCGTCTGCTCAGTTAATCCAGCGTCGGGCAAAGACAACACAGCATGCGTCTCTCTCATCTGCGATTGTGACTGGGCTTTATCGGGACTATTTACAGATGTTTGCGATGGTGATTGGCTCTCAGATCTCTGGTACCTCAACAGGCGAGGCCGGGCGTCACTATGGGAAAGTACTCCACTCGTACGAACAGACTGGGGAACAGGCTCAGTGACTGAAGGGGCATTAGGTTTACTCTGGAGAGAGGGATTATTGTCCGTTAGAGGCGGGCCAAACCTTTGACTATGAGGAGAGGTTTTAACACACAGGGCAGGTGTATCAGTGTTTATAGCAGCAGGAATAGTACAGGAATTGTGTGAAGATTCAATGTTCATGGAAGGCATGTGTTCATGTGAAAACTCTGCTTCTTTTTCAAGTCCTGCTTCCTTCGGTTGTCCTGGTAGCACAAAGGAAATTCTCTCAGACCCTTGTTTGACTCTGAAGCTACGTCCATGCTGAGAATGACTAAATGTAGCAACAGGCGAATCCTTAACTACTTCCATGCTCCGACTAGTGGTTGGACTGGGCTGAACCCTGCTCCCTCTGGTCGGTACCGACTCACGGCCAGTGGGGGAACATATCCCGTCAGTCTCTGGTGAGCTACAAAGTAGTATGGTGCTCTCGTGATCAGAGGAGCAGTTTGAGTGACAACTGGTCGGGCTGCTGCCCAACTCAGGGAAGCTCTTTAGTATGGATGTGCTACAGAGGTGGGTGTCACTGTGCGGGTGGTGTGAATGTCTCCGGGAGTCAGAGCTTCTCAGGCTACGACGACTCCAAGTGTGGCTCAGGTTCTTCTCTAAGAGTTTCTCCAGCTCGTCTTGGTTCTCCTGACCATGTGGCTCCCTGACAAGACTCGGGCCGAGGTCCAGCCCCGTACAAATAGCCACTGACCGACGTTTCTCCTTCTCCCCCATCTCGCGCTGACGCTCTAGACGTTTCTGTTCCTTCAGCTCTCGCTCTGCATTCTCCTGCAGAAAAGGGATCTTTTGTTAAAATTTGTTCAATCATCATGCTAGGCTCTTAATGATAACAAATGAGATCAAAAGACTTTTCCTCTAGATCTAACCTGGACAGCTCTTTGGAAGCGGTAACAAAACAAGTGGAAGACCCGGCAGGCCTCCTCAAGTTTGAAAGTGCTGTCGTCCTCACAGAAGAACTCCACCAGAGCCTGACTCGACATCCTCATACCCTCCACTTCATCCTCGGCTTCCTTCAGACGTTCCTCAGCTACCTGCACAAAGACGGAAAGATATTTTACCACTGTAAGATTTTCTTCCTCCTTGCTTTTTTTACCTTTCATGAAAATGCTAAATCATGCGGAAGATCGTTGGCGTGTTGAAAATCGATAAATGTTGTATACCTCCAGGTAAGGTTGTGTGAGCTGCTGAATCTCCGTTTCCGTCTGGATGTTTGCCTTGAGGGCAACCACCCTGCTTTTTAGCTTTGATAAATCCTCCAGCACAGACTCCTCAGAAAGCCTGCAAGGAATGAGTACACATGTGATACACAATTACGTTAACAACTGTATAGACATAGCTGTGTAACATGTCTTGAGAAAGGTTTTTCAACTGAAAATAGAAAATCAAATGCAAAGTGTGCAGGAGTTTTACAATGAACTCGGACTTGAGTTGTCAGTTTAAATCCAACAAGAAAGGAAGCAGTAGCAAAACAATATGCTTCATCTTAAAGAAGTATCAGGAACTGTGCAAAACTCTCTAGCAGGGCTTGAATATTGTCTTGGAGTATCTATGTTGTCATGACCCACTTTTAATCAGGCAGAAAGCTGATGCTAACAGCTGGGTTCCTCGCCTTGACAGAGAAGGAAAATAGATATGGATTGTGTTTGTTTAAATAGGAGTCAGATTTTGGCGATATAAGGCAGGGCAGGTAGTGTGTTCCAGACTCTGCGACTGTTGGATATGATGGCGAGTGAGGTTTGGGAAAAGACTGACCTGGAGGCGGAGCCAACATGGCCTAGTTGGCTGGGAAACGACAGTAAACTCTGGTCCTTTTTCACAGCTTCCTGTGGAGACAAACACAAATGATTATCCAGCTATTGTTTCAGAAAGAGCAACACACGTCATTTGCAATTGTAGACTAAATCATATGCTCTGTGGAGCAGTCTGGATGGACGGGCTACTGTTCCCTGAACTCTCATCACAACTTGTTTGTGTCTCACAACAACTGTTAAATACTCATACAAATGCTGTCAATATTAAAACCCTTTTTACTTTTAGACCCTGTACAGTCCTGGTATTAACATCGATCCTGAGTGATCCCGTCACAAGTTGTCAGCCCTAAAAACACATCTTATTACAACCAAATGTTCCTGAATGTGTCAGAAGATCCGATCGCTCAGACCACATTAGGAGATGGTGTGGGACGCATGTGGCCTCTTTTACAAATGCATCCTTGGCCACATATGAAGGACCACCTACTTACCATATGCCCTCTGACGTGCTGCAGTTTAAAGTTTCTTTTTTATGTTTCTCAGCTCCCAAACGTTTTCAAAAAATAATCAACACTGATCACCACAGACTGACTGATACCGTTATACAGCTGTGCGCATTCATTCACTCCTGGCTGACTTCAATTGTTCTCCAAACAAAATGACATCAGACATAACTGTGAACTCCTATTTTTCTAAACTTTACTTTGTTTTGTCCAAAATGTCCAAATGGTTTGTTTAAACTATTAAATTCATTCAGAGCCTGTGTTGCCTTTATACTTCAGTTCTTACCATGGCTACAAAATGCAGCAGATTCATGCCAGGCTTGTTGGCTTTGGTGTCGGCCAGTTTGAGCAGCGATGAGATTCGGAACCCAGCGGCATTCCCCGAGTATCCACCCTGAGAAACCACGAACAAGGTTAGAATAACACACACACACACACACACGTCATGTGACAACTTTAAACAAACAAGACAAAGCCCAGGTGCACCGTCAGAGTGACGCCCCTGAACACACACTCAGACCACTGGTGACTGGTGTACACAAATTTTAAAAAAGAAAAGAGGGACTGGCTCTGCTTTGTGAAGCTGAAGAAAGGAAAATAAAACAGATAAAATAAAGACGCACTCACAGCGTTCATATAGTTCCCAGCTTTCAGCACCAAACGAAGGATGGAGTGTAATTCTGGACAGCTCAGCAGTTCTAGGAGGGTAAAACACAGATATTGGATATTGTACCGCAAGGTTGATGCATAGTATCAAATGTACATGCAAGTTGCAAGTAACATCGAGGTTTTAAAATACATCAACAACTTTGTTTTGAAGAACTAAGGCTCAAATTGGCTGATGAAATATACAAAACATTTTAACAGAGAGCAGGTTTCTCCCCCCGAAATCAGTTATTTAATCTGAATTCTAACAATGTTATATAGTGTTTGCATATTGGATCCGCATGTTGCCACAATACATGGGAGGACTTAAACAGAAAAATAGTAAGAGATCTTTATAGTGGTGGACTACACAACTCCCTGCTGTTACTCTACCTCTGGCCGCCTCCCTCAGACATCTGGCTGCCACACACAGAGAGGTCACAGCAGGGTCAAACTCTTGTTGCAGGATCATGGCATCCAGTCGAAGCCGAAAGCTAATGGAACAGGGAAGAGAAAGACGAATGGATGAATGGACAGGGTTGACGACAGAGACAAAAAGGGCACTCCTGATCACTCATCACTTAAACAAGCACATGTCATCGCAAAGTGAAGCCTGTCAGATGGACAAGTGTCCCATAAAATAAACAGGAAACAAAGAGGAGTTTTAAAGGCTAAAAACAACTTAATCAGTTGGAAATGCAGTTTTGGAAAGCAGTTTTCTCCAGATCTGAGGTGGGGGTGTACCTGGGGACTTCCACTAGCAGCAACATTAAAAGATCCGGCTCTCCAAGCCAGCTCCGCTCCCCACTGAACCTCCTCAGGCGGGACTCCTGAGAGAGAACCGATGCAGAGTAAAAATCTGGAAAACAGCTTCAATAAAAACCCCAAAATGTCTGAAATACTAAAAACCCCACATGCCGTTAACAGTCAATTCCAATATCTTTCCGCGTGTTGCTTTGCTGGAAACAGACCACATCTTAGGACATGGAGTAATGGCAAACTTTTGATCATCCTAACCAGAGCCAGATGATGAGTAAGAGGAGAGGTAGTGGGGGTGGGGTGGGGAGGGGGTCGTCACTGTAGTATTTGTATGCCAAAGAAAAGGCACTTTACCTCCTCGCTGTCGGGGAGCAATTTGCAAAGCTCTGCGAGCTTCTCCGCTCCGTAACGGTCCCCAGCACCATGCCTGATATCCTCAACTATCTCTTTAGCAGGCCTGCGGAAAAAACAGCAAACATATTTTTAGTATGACATCATAGCTGACGTGCACGTGGAGGTTTGCAGCCTGAGAAAAGGCATGACACCCTCTAAGAAAACTAATTTAATGAGCAGTATCAGCCCTATTGTTTCACACGTTATTGAGGCTTATCCTGCTCTTATCAGTCACAGTGTCGGGACAGAGCCGGTTGTTCAACGCCACACTGGCGACGCCGAGCGGCATATCCAGTCGGCAGATAAAGGGCAGACAGGGAGAGAGGACGTCAGAAAAGGCCTCGGGGATATCAAGGTGAAAGACCAGAAACTGAGCCGGCTGACTGTTAAGCCTCTGACTTACTTCTTCCGATTTGACACATCTGTCCTTTATTGCAGCACTTTTTCCTTCATCCTCTCCCCTCCCCCCCGTCTCACCGCCCATCGCACACGTTCATAATCCATCACGTGTGCACGCTACTGTGTGTAGCCTTTATTCTCATTCACATTCAAGTCTTTGACAACAACACATCCACAGTACACTGAGAATATTAATACAACAAAACTCTTTAAAAACTCTTTATCATTTGCCTCTACTAGTTCTAAAAAAACACAATGCTGAGTGAAATGGCCTATAAATAGAGCTGGGATGAAACGATTGTGAAAGGGCTGCTGAGACACAGATGACATTATAAAACCGCATTTATTTAAACTACACCCACATTTGAACAGTACCTGTATCTCTGCTCACAGCAGAGGGAACATAAGCTCCCAACAAGATGAATGTTTGTGTACAAAAGAGGCTCTTTGCATAATGGCTTCCCGTACAAGTCCTGACAAATCTAGTGCTCTTCAGTTGAAAGGTGGGATGAGAAAATAGCAGCTCAGCTCTTTCTTTCTATTCATTTATCTATTTGATTTCTACCGGCACACTATTCCCAGTGATAATGTCTCAGATGCCAAAACCTGGCAAAGACGCTTAAGAGGATCTGAGTGGATGAATATGACAGTCCACCAGTGGGGTCTGTCTCTCTCACTCTCTCTCTGCAGGGGGTTGTATCTTTAGCTTTTTACAAGCAGGTGTAAACCCTTGACTCCTAAACCTATCCACGGCTACTTACCCTTCAAGACACCCCCCCCTTGCCCTCAACCAAAGTCCAGCTGCTCAGTTCCCCTGAACCTTTACCCTGCAATATACTCCAGACTCTTCTCTGTGTCTCAATGAGGCTTCACACTTCTTACACACACTGAACACACACACGCCCATCCCTGCTTGATATATGGCCACACACTCCAGTTCAATCTCAAGGGAAGTTACTGTTCCCCTGGGCCCAGTGGGACACACTTCTGTTTCCTGCACTTAAAACTTCCTCCATCTTTGACTGATGGTGACCTCCAGCAAATGCCATTGAAAAGTTGTAAATGGTCAAGTCTAACAAGGCTGCAGATTACAATAATTTACATCAGTGATCGGTCGGGTAATTCATAGTTTTTCTCCACTCATCGTTCTACCAATGGTTTCTACCCATCTTTTTTTTTCCAAAGTCTAAAGTGCCTTGAGATAATGTATGTTATGATTTGGCGCTATACAAATAAAATTGAATTTATGAATTGTCAAACTAATTTGTGGAAATAAATGTCCATTACAATTCCTCACAGCTCAATACGAAATCCTCGAAATGTCCAATGTCTAACCATTGAACCGAAACACAAAGATTTTTCATTTCCAGTGATAGAAAATAGAAACTAAAGGAATCTTCCCATTGGAGAAGTTGTAACTTGTTTTTTTGGCACTTTTGCTCGTACATAATTGATCATTTAAGAGTTGCTAAGCAATCCTTTGTTGAATAAATGACTAACATTTTAGCTCGAGTTAGAAATGAGGAGGCTTACATCTTGAACTGGCGGAGAAATATTCCGATGTTCATACTGCGTTTGGAGTCCAACAGGGAGATCTGTGAAGAGGCAAAGGAAACTGATAAGGGTCTGTCTTCATTTACAGAGAAACATCACTGCAGTCCTTCTGATCTGACCTCTTCCAAACTGTCCTGAGGTGATCTGCAGCGAAGCAGAGAGGAGCGGCGCCTCAGGGTGCTGGTCCTGTCCCGAGGCTTACTGTCCTTCTGACCAAACAGCTCATCCAGAGAGTGGAGGTCGATGGGGAACTCGTCCTCGCCCGGGGCCGCCCCATTCCACACACTCTTCCTCCCCTCCACCTTCTCTATGGGGATACGCTCCCAGTTCAGCTTCCGCAACCGGCTCCGACAGACACTGTCCGCCCTGCTGAAAGGTGAGGAGGAGAAGGAAGCAGGCGGAGGTGGGGGAGGAGGAGGTGGCGGCGGAGGTGGTGGAGGTGCTAGGGAAGGCGTCGGAGGGGTGACCAGCACCGGACGTGACTCCATGGCCGTCACTTCCACAGCGTCAGGGGCAGCAGCCGGGTGGGCAGGCACTGTTCCATGAAAGGCAAGAGTATCCTTGAAGGCCACTGTCAGGTTGATGAGCATAGAGACGGCCTGGGAGCAGGAGGGGGGGGGAGGAGATGCCCGACGAACACTCTCTGCTTAGTCAGACAGTAATATTCCCCTTTCAAGTTCGGTTCAAAGGTCCATCGATAATTCCAGCCTTGGGAATAAGACAAGAAAAATGTTAAATCCCGCACAGACAGACAGTAAATCACTGCTGTCCTGCAGGTTTTCCCATATTTAGTAACTCCGGCAGTTTGAAGTGCGGCCAATGACCTCACCTGAGCTGACACCTGGCCTGACTTCTCCTTTCATTAGCATTGTTCCACTGAACTCACTGAACTTACCAGTGGTTTCCCCCGAAAATATGTAACCCCTGCTTCAACTTTCAGTAGAAGTTCAAGGCGTTTTTGGGGAAAGTACAATGCCCCCCCCAGCACCACCTCCCTCTGTAGGCCTTTTGAACAGCTTGTCCCATCCTGTTCAGTTTCTCCTCTCCTCGCAAATACACACACACACACACAGACACACACACAGACACACACACCTCTACCGTGCGCCCTCTCCCTTCTAATTAGAATACATGGAGACACCACAGGCAACAGTAGATGATTGGTCAACCCCAGGGCTGCAAAACTGAGGGTCTGCTACAGAATCCATGAGTTTATGATATTCTTAGGGTTAGGCCTTAAGTTATATGCGAGACTCCTCATCTCAAAGCCGGTTGCGCACACTTGCACCAGCAAGTTTGAAAGGAGGAGTAGTAATGCAGTTTGGGAATGACTCAGAGGATTCAGGCGTCTGGTTCAGGAGGTGGAGGAAGTCTTTAATCATGACATGGCTTGCATGTCACCAGAAAACACATCGTCCCCTCTCCTGCTCTAGACGTGGGTCACACAACTTTGGGGGGGGCGGGGGTTCCACCGTGCGCCGCAGGACAGCCCCGCCAGCGGGTCATCTCATGCCGCCTCCATCATTTAATGAGATGTGTGTCTTTACAAGCGCCAAGACCCATTTGTCAGATATTATCGCCCAAGTAAAGATACACGTAAACATTAATAACATTTAAAAAACACACACAAAACGCAAACATAACACCGCCAAATTAGATTTTCATTGAGATTAATGCAACAAATTCCGTGTTGACATTTCTGAAGTATGATCACACTATCTCTCCTAACCTCAGACTTGATCCCGCTTTAACCAGCATTACATGTTACGCGTCAGTGACAGATCACCACAAGACCGATCACCTCACTCTGAGTCAGAGATTCAACACAAACTAATCACTTCACTTACCGACTGTTCCTGACTCCTCTTCTCTGTGAGGTAACTCCACAAACACGAACAACAGCCTCCGCTTTACTTAGAGCTGAAACTAGAATAAATCTTTCTCTCAGTAGTTTTTGTTTCGTTTGTTGGATCTCCTTGTTCCTGGCGTCTAGTGCCGCTCCACTCCCAGCAGTCCTCTCGTCCTCCTCAACTTGCAAGGAAACTTCCAACACGAATTACCAGGCGCGCGCAGGCGCGTACCCGCACGCTGATATGCCTTCATTGTATCCTCCCAGTTTCCCATGGGCGGATTTAGGGGTTTCAGGTGCCAGAGAGCTCGGTCCTCATTCTATGGAAGAGCATTTCCACCACTTTGTCACTCAACAAATCCTGTAAGCCATTATAATGACAAGCTCTCAAAAAAGTGGCAAAAAGAAGGACCTAACTTAAAAACGGAATTAGTAACTCTAAATAATCTCTTACTAATTCAAAAAATGATATACCAACTTTAAAAAATGACATACCAAATCTAAATAAGGTCTTACTAAATCAAGAAATGACGGATTAACTTGTTAAATTACCTTCTAACTATAAATAAGGACTTAATAACTTAAAATTAGTAAATTAGAAAAAAATGACATACTAATTAAAAAATGACTTACTGACTCAAAATAATGACTTAATATCACACAATTTCTATTTTAATCTCATATTTTCGATTTAGCATTCATCCTTGATTTCTTTCCCCTGGCAGAAATTGGCCTCCATATTGTTCCACTCATCCATGTTTACAGGCTTAACATATGTTTTGGTTGAGATAAATGTCTGGCCTGTTTACCAAGTGGGGAAAAATAGATAAAGTTAGAAGATCCTCAACAATATAGATAACTCAAAGGTTTAAAGTATTATTTCTGTAATCCTTTGAAGTTAATAACCTTGATATGTCATGTTATGTTTTTACACCAATGTTTGACAAGACTGGGATAAGGTTGTAAATGAAAGCTTATACTGTCAGGAGTTGTATGGACAACTCAATAAGTCTCTATTTCAGGCTAATCATCCTAGTGGGCAGGACTCTGATCTGTAATTGGTGCAGAAGGCCTTGATCAGGCAAAGAAGAGGCTGCTATTGTGAACCTGAGCGCAGGAGCAGATTGCTATCGGATATGGGAAAGGATGTCCACATCTCCTCCCTGCACCAAGAACCGGGCACCGGTGAAAGCCAAGAGGCCAGAAGTCCCAGTCGGGTGCTGAAATGGCCCCAGGTGCTGGGATGTAGACCCATAACACCGACCTTTCATCCAAGGTGCTGGAGCGTTCTTGGCCCATGTCACCTGGGGCTCCCGAGCCGGGCTCAGGTAGCCCCTGTCACAGGCCACGCTGACAGGCCTTCGTCATCACTTCTCGGGCTGCGGTAATTAGGGGGTTACGACCCATGAGACCTGGCTATTGTTGGGCCTGTACAGCAGGGCATGCTATAGTGCAGCCGTGCCAGAATAAACTCCTCTCAGGAAACTGCGCTTTCTAGTCAGTCACTTCACTTCTCAGAATACAAGGAAATGCCAGTGTTGAGAGATGGCAGCTTTATAGTCCAGAAAGGGGCTGAGCAACCCTGCACAATTCCACATATTATCCTAGAGATAATGCTACAGGGACATTGTGACAGTGATTAATGGACAGCGAGGAGTTAACATGGCATTCCTTACTTGTTTTACCAAGACGGTCAAATTGCATGGAGACAAAACAGTGTGTGATGTGTTTACTGGGCTCACTCACAGCCGGTCCCCCCTTTGCATAACAGTGAGCTACAGAGGCCATGCTGCATTCGGCCAATTCTTTAGAGGATGAATGTGCATGAGGCTGCTCATGTGTAAGGTTCGTGTGTGAGTCTGCGTCACTGTGAGAGGGGATCCATGCATTCGAGTTCGTGCTGCTCAAACAAAACTCATTCAGAAAAACATCTCAAAACTGGCGGATCATGAGCTCGACTTTTCTCTGATGTCCTCGAGAACCTCGCTACCTTTTCCTCGAAATTGAGAAATCAGGATTAACACATGAGACCCCAAACGCCAGCAAGCCTTTAGAAGCTCAGGTTGCTTAGTTTGATGGGGCGGTTGCAGCCATGCAGCAAGTGTTAGCCCTTCGCCATCTCTCCTTCTTAATCTTACTTTGAAGTTCCAGAAGGGTTACATAAAGGTGAAGGCTATTAGCTCCCTCCTCCCCGAACTTACACACACATAATCACTAGTGCTCTCTCTCTTTCTCTCTCTTTCTTACACACACACACACATTTACAGGGACAAAAACACAGAATTGTATTTGTTTTACTGAGTACTTTTCCTATGTGGATCAAATTCTCTGCGGTGACCTTTGCTACAGTTGCGTTTTCACACTGCAGAAATGAATCCGGATGTAAAGAAATCAATACAATAGATTTTTTTATGCCCATATAACCCATTTATATAGCGTGTAAACGTGGCTGTAAAAGTCTGGTCGGCCTCCTGGGTCTTGGCTATTTCCATGGTGGAGTAAATAGGTCAGTGTGACTGCGACTCTGTGGGGGTATGAAACACATGCATAGACATGCACCCGCACATGGGTCTGATCCCAGACTGGGACAGTAGGTCTGGGGGAGGTATTCCTAATCCAAACCAGCTTCCTCAGATAGCTCTCAGTTTCTCAGCTGCACTCGGATCACGTGCAGTTATCCAGAATGGCCTGACAAGGATCTCTGGCTTTGGTCAGACCGCCGGCCTGATAAGGAGAGACAGCGAAAGACAGACAACACAGATGTACTTTAAGTGTCTTGCTCTGTTTTCCTCCAAAAGTTATCTTGCGCACAAACACACACATGCACTTATTCGGACTTATATATGACTGCTGCACACATGAGAATGCATAGTATGTTCACTCCCACACAAACTTATGTTATACATGATAGTAAAGGGTTCACAGACAGGTCACTGGATAATGACACAAACATCACAGAGACAGAAAGAGGAGAGCGTTGTGAGTCATCCTTGTGTATAAAAGAAAGGATTTATCTGTCACAGCGTCTCGTCTCTTAGTCAGAACAGGTTTGTGTGTTTAGAAGTGTCCTTAAGCTTCCTGCGCATTGATTACTGATGAGCTTCCAGTGTGTTCCTTTCCGACAACATAAGCCACGGCTCCTCCGACCTTTATCGATTGAGAGAGCCGACGAACCTGAGCACAGCTGAACCTAGGATCTCGATTTGTTTTCATGGACTGTCCTAAGTACACAGCTGATGCCTTGCTTTGTTTACCAAGCTGTCTACTGTTACAACATTTTTAGCACTGAATCCCTGTGTGTGTGTGTGTGTCTGTCAGGCAGGTGGTGATAAAGTAACATTCCCCAGGCTGGACGTAGGAGATGCTAGTGGAGGGCCTTGTGGTCCGTTAGGGGTGTGTGTGTGTGTGTGTGTGTGTGTGTGTGTGTGTGTGTGTGTGTGTGTGTGTGTGTGTGTGTGTTTGTGTGTGTGTGTGTGTGTGTGTGTGTGTGTGTGTGTGTGTGTGTGTGTGTGTGTGTGTGTGTGTGTGTTTGCGAATTCAGCTCAGCAGGGTGGCAGGGAAGGTGAGGAGCTTGTGTTCATTTGTCCTTGGGGGGCTGCATCGACCGCGTTTGTCTTTGCACATCTGGCCACTAGAGCCACTTCCGACTCCAATTAGGATTTCCTGAGGCTCAATAAAGGGGATTATTGGCCTGCAAAAAAACACTAGGCCAGACTCTCCCACCCTAAGTCGCCTTCCTGCCCCAGCTGCTACGCTCATTACACCAGTCAGAACTACAGTCGCACTCCACTAGAGGCTCACAATGACACGGCGACATAAAGCGACATAGACGTATCGTCCCCTTTCGTCCCCTTGCTTTTCTTGCATCTCCTCTCTTTGTTTGCGAGATTTAAGACCCCTCTCATATTTGATCCCCGGTTTAAACTCTCCTCATATGTGAAACGAATCAAGTGCTGCATCAATGATGTCAGAGAACCAACGGAAAGTAGAATTTTTCCCTAACTGGCCGATGTGAGACCACAAGAGTCTGTGTGGACCAAGCTGTGGTCGGGCACAAAGCCCTGGTGCAGAGAGCAGGGGAGCTGGGCTGCGTCGATAGGGGGTCCCGAGCGGCTGCTTGTGTGGCAAGAGTGATCACACAGTTAATATTCAAAGGGCTGGGCCTGTTGTAAAGAAGCCACTAAATGGGGGTTGACAAAGCGCATCGTACTGACAAAGGCTCCTTCCTAAGTAGGCTGTGTATATAGCAGGGAGCGCAGTGAACGGACGGGCTTTTCTGGGGTGGTCATGTATGGAGTCTATAGTGAGTTATTAAAGCAGTTCCTCCTGCTCGTCCTCCCCCAACATCACCAGCCCAGTTACTCATTCTTTGTTTCATGTCTCTTTGGCTTTAAATTCTTTTTTTTTATTAGATTCTGGTACATCTTATTGCATATGTAAGTTCATTTTTATGAATTAAGAAGTGCTAGTTAGATACAGACTGTATTATCTATTTTTATTTTATTGCAATGAACGCATTCCGATCAACGGCATTATTTCCCCTAGTTTCCATTCGAGTAATGATTATAACTTCTACGTGCTTCATGTTGAGTATAGCCTTGCAAATTCCCTTCTGCATCAGCACGCACACACACAGTTACTTCAGCCATCTAAACCTAATTATTCTCCCCCTGCTTCCCTGTGCCAACAAGTGATGTCACCCACAGAAGAGAGGAGAGGAGAGTAGAGGAGAGGAGAGGAGAGGAGAGGAGAGGAGAGGAGAGGAGAGGAGAGGAGAGGAGAGGAGAGGAGAGGAGAGGAGAGGAGAGGAGAGGAGAGGAGAGGAGAGGAGAGGAGAGGAGAGGAGAGGAGAGGAGAGGAGAGGAGAGGAAGAAGGGAGAAGAAAAAAGGGGAGGAGAGGTTAGCAAAGAAGGAAAATGAGGGGGGACCCCAAGAGCTTGGCTGGCCCCTGTGTTGGGGCTGCAGGGATTAACCAGCCTGCTTTGCCGCTGAACCCACAGAATCCAGCCCCCTTCTTTTCTGTTCCTTTTCCGACTTCGATAAACATTCAGCCAACACATTTAAGGCTGAATGGAAAAACATGGAGGAGCTATGAGGGGCCGGGCCCTGAGGCGACTCCCTCTGGGATTAACCTGCGTGCACCTCTCTTCCCATCATCTCCCCTGGCATTCACTTGACCTGCGCTGAAAACCTATTCATCCACACTAAACTGTTGCATAACAATGCGGTCTGCCTTTTGCTGCAGCACTGAAGCTTTCGGTAAAACAAGGCACTCCTGGGCCCCCAAAACCCTGTGCCCAAGGTCCAATTTCTCGTGTTGTGGGGGAACCTTTGGCAGCTAGAGCTGTTGTTGAGTGACCGGACATGAGGGACACACGTCAGAGTGGAGCCTGGAATTAATAAGTGGCGCGTAAGATGTGAAATTAGTCAGAGTAAAAAGGTAAACAATCAATTAGAGAATTTCAGATATATACTTGTTTGCTTTCTTGCCCAGCTAAAATGATCCATCACTCCTTTAACTGAAGCTGTCAATATTTTGACCTGATGTACTCTGGAAAATGTCTGGAAAATTGGTACCGGACCTTTTCCGGACTTTGCCCATCACATATGAAGAACGCAGCAGGAGATTATCCAAGTCAGGAAAATGTCTGGAACATTCAGGGGTGGGTTGGCTTCTGGGTATATCATTCAGGAGGCAGGACATAATGCAAAAATTTCACTGCAGAAATCATGTATTTTTCCTCACAGCACATTTACACTTGCGTCAGCCCTTATCGCCAAAGGTTCTTGAATCTCGCTGTCTTTCCAAGTTGACATCTTTGTCTTCCACATGTATGGCGCCTCTTTTTCATCCTGAGATATATGTATTCTTTTATTAAGTTTAGCGTCTGTTACATGTTAGTGACGTCATCAACACACCCACTCGCTGGAAGGGAATTTTCCAGACATTTTCCTGCTGTATTCTCACTTGGGCTAACTTTTAAATTTTCCAGACATTTTCCTCTGGGGCTAAATGTTCCGCATAATGTCCAGAGCAACTAACTGACATTTGTGCTCTCACGTGCAACTCCGGATAATTTCTGAAAAATATCTTGAGTTCAGTGCATATATGAAAGTGATTTTAGTTGCTGTGTTTGTTTATGGGCCAAGAAATGGAGTATAAACACCTGTATTGTCAGGCATTGCCACTTTAAACATCGTTTTTTGTATATGATAAACAAACAGGTCTGTGTTAATTAACTATGTTTAAAGGTGTTGCAGATTTGGTTACCCCTGGACAGTGCTAGGCTGGATCTTACCCTTTGTTTTCTGTCTTTATGCTAAGCTACCCTCACAGAAAGACATATAAGAGCTTCAATACAGGTCTTTCCAAAAAAGTTGAAGTATTCCTTTAAGTGTTGCTGAGAGTATGAAGTTGTCTCTGACTTGGGGTCCCGCTGGTCTCCTTAAACATGACAAAGACAGCCTCTGTCAAAGGCACCAGCAGTTAACATCACCTCTTGAAGGACAAGACGATCTCAAAGCCACAGAAGGAGACGGACAGAATCAGGCAGCAATGACTTAATGTGGGTCAGATAAATGGGAAGACAGCATGGGGTTCGTTCTGCGCTCTGGAAATCACGTGCAAAGCCTCTCTCCCTTCCTTCCTCTTTCTCTCTGACACATGGAGATCTGGCATGTTTGGCACGGAGAGAAAAGAGCGGTAACAAAAGGATGGGCGACCAATGCAGAGTTGTGATGGCCAGCTGAGTTATTTGGTCAAAACCCAGTAAAATGGAAGGACAGGCTGTTGCTAGGCTGTGCTGGGAGAAAGGGAGAGCACTCTGGGGGTGAGCTCACTGAAAAGAACCAGGCCTCTGTTTACTCACACAGATATTCCACTTTAGGAGCTCTGCAATCAGCACCAATTAGTATTATTACCCACTATTACCTCCTATCACTCTCTTTGAGCCTTCATTAACCACTCAACCTGTTGAAGGGGATCTTAAGAACTTACCAAGAGGTTGGGAGGAGGCCCAAGTAGGACTGAGTGATGGGTGTAAAAGAGGTTTCAGACTTGAACTCTTGGGAAGGCACTCTGGTCACAGCAGGAGATTGTCAGACGCATTCCCAACAACAGGGAAATGTGGGTAAACCATGCAGGAGGCAGAACATGACGTATAAATTCTGCTGCGGAGAGTACAGTGTTTTTGTTTGCAGCTCATCAACATGACATCAGCCCTTATCACCAAAAGTGTTTCATCTATTCCAAGTTGACATCTTTGTGTGGCACCACTTTTTCATTTCTATTCTTCCAGTTTTGCATTTGCCTCATGTTAGAAACTCACATAGGCTCACTCTAATATTTCCTGGACATTTTACTGGGAGCTATCTTGTAATTTTGCGTTGTCACCTACAGCTCCTCTGGAAATTTTCAAGAGGAGTTCAGCAGCTGAAGATAGTGGACCTGGAAATTTACGATGCCCTGAATATGTTTTGTAACTCGCATTATTACATATAACTGCACTTAAATATGACACATATCCCCACCCTGTTCAAACCACTCCCTATTGTCTGCTTACACTCAACAACTCCACAACTCTGAATCTACAGTCAACTGTTTGCACACTGTACTTTCATCGCTTTGGACAAAATGTGAAAGTGTTGAATCAAATGTCCACACTGAGTGTCAGAGTAATGACCTCTCTGTTCTTGACAAAACACCACACACCAAAACACACACAACTCACACTGAGGACAAATCACACCCCTGTTTAACCCCTGTGTAATAATTACAGGCCACAATGGGCCAAACTCCTGGAAATATATGGTTCTATGTAAATTATATATGTAAATATGTAAAAATATTTAGAGAATAAGTCGATATTCTATACTTCCAATAGTTTTATTTTTTCCAGCAAATCAAAACGTGTTGATCCTGCTAAGAAGAATGATTTAGCTTAATATCTGTTTTTGTTTTTTTATTATGTAAAAATAAAATATTTTTATGTAAAATTTATTTTAGTTATTCTCACATTCATTGCATAATACTCAAAAACACACTATTTTGTCCTGCTTGGCAAATCTTTGTTTCCAGCTGTTTCGAGTTACAGACTTGTTTCACTAAGAAAGTGAAACAATATATTTGTGATCCGATATCAAAGATTTACACCTTCTGAGAGGATTAGAAAAACACACAAACTATGCAGCGCTGTTCACTCCTCAAGTGTACACCACAGCAGCCTCTGGCTCCGTGTTGTGAAAACTTAGGATGGGCTCCGCAGGAGACAGACTCAAAGGATTAGCTTGGGCCGGCCCTACGCAGAAACCACAAAAAGAGAGAGAGAGAGAGAGAGAGAGAGAGAGAGAGAGAGAGAGAGAGAGAGAGAGAGAGGGAAGAGAGAGAGAGAGAGAGAGAGAGAGAGAGAGAGAGAGAGAGAGAGAGAGAGAGAGAGAGAGAGAGAGAGAGAGAGAGGAAGCAAAACAGAGAGAGAAAATGGAAACCCCGTTAAGATATATGTGTTGAATCCCTAGAGGCCAATGTCTTGTTTGAAGAGCCCTGAGGTTAAGGTCAGAGGTCACAGGTTAGGCCCAGAGGTTATCAGTGCCTGTTTGGGGTTAACAGCGATTGTCCGAGTTGATGAGCACTCCTCCAGTTAAACGGATTAACCCAGTGAAGGTATTCAGGGGTTACAACCAGAGTGCCCATACAGCCTCAAAGATACAAAAGAAAAAGTGTATACACTTTTTGCGCAGATGTATCGTACTCTGGCAGACACACACGGGGGATCGTCGTGTCTGTTGTTGCTCGGGGTGTGGTCCAATGTGGAGCTGGGGTGTGAGAGGAAGTCCATGGGGAGCAGAAGTGTTGAACCCTGTCATCCTGTTGTTACTGGTCACACCTGCCTGTTGTTCCCACACAGTGTGGAGAGTTAACAGGAGGTGCTGTGGTTGTGTATCTGAAGGCCATGAGGTCCAACATATAGGAACCAGGTAATTAGGACGATGTAATGATAACTCATTGCTGAGAGGCCCAGGGGATTTACAGAGCACATGCAGCTACAACAACCCCCACTCCCCCAATACACACACACACTCACACACATTCATATACACAGACGCACACGTAAATGATAATGGTTGTTTTACACCTCTTTCATTCAGCAAGCTGGGGGATTACCACAGTGTAGTTCTTAGTGGTCCCCCGACTGTGACCTGAGCAAGTGGTGAGGAATAGGAGAAGGAGGAGGTGGTGTTAAGAATAGAAGGAGGGATGAGAGGAGAGAGGCAATAACTTAAAGATTTAGAAAAAGAAAAAGCTTTGTATACATTCTCCTCACTGGCCTAAATCCAAGGCACCACATATTTGACCTATTCCTTTGTGTATTCACTTGTTTTCATTCAGAATCACTTCTGTACATTCCTGGAGTTATTGCATTTGACTAAAGCTATTTGCAGAAGTGAGAAGTAAAAATACTTTGTTATTTTAGTTAAGTAGAGTTTTCAGGTATCTGTACTTTGCTTTAGTAGACTTTTTATTTGTATTAACACTATTATTTAACACTATCTGTACTCTCTCCTCCATACATTTTCAAAACAGGCTCGTTTAGGCTGTGTAGGTAACGGACTTCCCCATAATCGAGACAGATTTCAACCTGAATGGACAACAACACAGAAACAACGGTTCCTTATCTATAAGTGCATATTACACACAACGTTTAGAGCAAGCCGTAAAAGACTTATCTAGACCAATCAGGCAAGCCAGGGAGACTCGACCATGGGGAGGGAGTGACTCATCACACATGTCATATATGTGACAAGGAATAACAACATAGAAGAATGTGAAGAATCAGCCAACATCACACATAATGTCGAAACTAACTTCCACAATGAAGCAGAAAACATACCTCATCCCTGGCCTTATTCAAATGAAGAATACCTCACTCAACACATTGGGATAATTTCCAGTGCAGCTCAATATTCATCAAACTATATTGATGTCACATGAGTCTCAGTTTGCTTTGCGCAGATACAGACAGTGGAGGGGGAACTTTTTATTTAAACTTAAACTTGAGTAAAGGGATTGAATCAGTACTTCTACTTGAGTAAAGAATGTGTGTACTTTTGCCCCCTCTGGCTATTTGTCAGAAGTGCAGCCACCACACATTACAGCCCAGTCACAGCAGCCGTGTCCATGAAAGACACCCATCTCTGCTTCGACTTGGCAAATGTCATTATTTTGGTCCTTGTCGCAATGGAGACCCCACGGTGAATTCTGTGTATTTTCGGCCGACATCAGTCGTCTCTAGTGACCCGCAGAGGCGTTGCACATGGGACACGGCAGTCAGAAGGTCCAGCTCTGGTTGACTGGTGCTGTGATCAAACATAAACAGGGCACGCCTGATTACTTCCATAGGACTCGGTGACAATGTGGACATCAAAGTAGAGATGGGTGCCACTATGTTGAATGTCAGAGCTGTAGGGTCCAGGGGCACAGATCTGGGCACAGAGCGGGTCTTTCATAGCGGGCACCCTGATTCCTGACTGACATGGAAGTTCTTTTGAAGTGCTGCTTGGTGAGGCCTAAACTCCGAAGCTGGTTAAACGTGTTGAAATGGATCCTTTGTGTTCCTGCTCTCGGATCCCATTTCCCCCGTGTATGTTACACAATGTTTGATCTTTACTGATGACTGAGATGTGTGGAGGAGAGGCTTATATATAGAATTGTAATGACATGTTTGAGTCTTAATGTTAATTCTGTGCTTGACATGGGGGTAAAAAGAGGGGAGGGCCACAGATTATGCGGTCACAGTGCTCCAAAGGCAATAATAACACAGTGCACATAAAAATAGCAGATAAGGTAGAGGTGCTTATTACAACTGACAGAGATAATAAAGTCTGCTCGGCAGTGGGATGCTCTGGTCTTTCTCTGGCAGAGCCGATTATAAACAAGCAAACCTGTGACAAAACATACCCTTGCATATTTGTCAACATAAGTATGTTAAATGAAAATTGAAATGTGTCATGAGAGTGTAACAGACATGGTATAATGTGCTGCACATTTGCATGACTCCAATATAACCGTTCATGCAATAGTCCCTCTTTCACTCCCAGTATCCCCAGGTGCACTGGGCAAGTCTTGGCTGGGTAATACTAATTATGAGATCGTTGGTTTCAGCATTGTGTTTCACACAAAGGGAATTTGCTCCAAACCAAACCCATGCCGTAAAAACAGGCCTGCACACACCGCATAAAGCCGGAATGTACGACTTGCTGGTTATGTCACGTCACTCCTTCCATTTGGCAATAATATCTGCAATATAAGCACAACTACAACAACAGGTCAAATAATGATATTGCAAATAATAAGAAAAAACGGATATTAATTCACGAGAGATTAAAAGTAAAACAATAGACTGTATTTAAAGATGGACCACGCGTCCCCACCTCCTCCCACTATCTAGGAATGACGATAATATATCGTGGACAAGAATGTCCAGTAGTGATTGTATTGAGGGGCTGCGGTAACGAGGTATCACCAATGCACAAGGTCAACCAATTGGGAGTCAGTCTGAGCTCGATCATGACATCTAATCCTGTTTTTGTAGCATCAATATTTAGTAGGGCACCGTCATGTCAACCATCTTTATATTCAATATATGGTAAAACACGATGTGAGGTACTGTATGTACATGACATTTTTCCTTACTAGTCAAATGTTCAAAAACCTTCAAAAATCATAATAATTGCTTGGACATCTTTATTTTATTTATTCTATCCATGGCTTCTGTTCCCCTCTCACTCTGAATGAATTAGTCTGTAGTTCTTGTTTCTGTGGCCAGCGTCACTGTTCATAGCCAATTTGACAACAGGGCGGCCACAGTCTCCATTTTCCTTCAGCTAAGTGTTTCTCTATCTTGACTTCAAAGTGACTAAACGTTAGGGTCAACATTTGTTATCTGTCTTTTCCTGCTGTTGATATATTATGTTCTCGTTTGGAGAAGCTGGAACGGCCGACATCCTTCATACTTCACTTGGTCGTGTTTTTCTCCTGTTTTAGGTGAAAAAAAGATTGGCCCTTATCTGGAAGAAACATGCCCTCATATGGTCGAGTCAGTGCTGCAGTCTGAGCCAATATTCATTTCTAAATTAACTTTCACTTCCCTTCGTATGGCTGTCCGTCTCTCTTTCACAGCTGGGCGTTCGACACCTTCCAACAACAACATGAAGGCAGGCCCGTGAATACTAGTCTCTGGACTGCTGCCTGCAACTGACATTTTGGATTCAATTAGCCAATATGTAAATACACAAACACACCTAGAGGCTACTGATGGACTATGCTGAATACATTAGCCAAAATGTTTGCCCATTCTTCATATTCTCATACCTCATGAGTTTAGCATGTTCAATTTTGATCATTGTGATAAAATACTGATTTAAGAAATTAGCTTCCCTAGCATAACAGTTATAATAATGAATATCTTAAGTTGTGTAATGCAGGTCATGAATCCCGCCTCCTCCATGTTAGAGGTTAGGACATGAACCGAAAAACATAGTGTAATTCATCTTCATTTATACTGTGTGCATGTGACACAAAATACAATAATACGTTATTTATTGTTGTTAGCTACATATCGGCTAGTTTATTAGATTATTACGATATTTACAATACATGTGTTATCAATATACATTTGAGCTCTCTGAAGAGCTTTTATATATAGCATATAGGAAAATGAATAAGTGGTACAGTATAATAACAGCTGTATTTCATTTAAATGTGTCAATATCTCCAAGTGTTGTCCAATAGTTAACTGGCCTGGCTTATTGAGACAGTTGAATGGAATAGAGCCATTACATGTGCTATTACTTCCACCTGTGCTTTTGATGAGTCAAACTGAGCACTGTGAAAAAGTTGTTCTGTGGGGAATCTGACATAAAACCTAAGGAATGTAATAGCAATAGCAATCAGATTATATGATCAGGGAAACACCACTCAGTATGTAGCAAGACTATAAAAATGTGTTCACATGCAATAGCAGTAAGATCACATTTGTAATTCATATTGTCAAAATAATAATTTATGTTACTCATTTGACCTGTGCTGCATATTCTACAACTGTATGCAGCACACTTTATTTGGCCCTCAGTGGGTTCATTGAATGCTTATAAACTGGATCTATATTAATATATAATAGACCAGAGATGCAAACACATAGTGAGTAATTGTAACTTGATAGGTGATTAAAGGCTTGGAGTCTGCAACTCTGTGACTGGGATGTCAAAGGTCACCCCACCACTCCCCATGGCCCCTGTTTCTGCACCAGCAACCTCTGACCTCCCCCCAGCCCAGCCCCCCATGTTTCCCCCTGGTTGGTCCCATCTCTCAGCGGGGCTGTCTCCGAGGTGAGACCCTGAGCTGTGGAGAAGAAGAGTAAAGATCACTCAAGAATACAGAGCTGCTAATGAGGGAGGTAAGACTTTAGTGCAACACCTGTAGCTTTGTGTAGAGGAATGACTCTTAACACCTTCTGACAGATTTCAGATGAGTATTGTGTGATCACCAACATACGGATCACCAGTTCTACTTCTTCATATAAACCTTGCAAAAAAAAGAAAGAGTGCCCGACCTTGGGCCCAGTTTAATAACCTCGTTGTTTCACTTTCAGTCAATGGACTCAGCAAGACAAAAGTCCCCTGTAATTCCTGCCATTGTTTTGTGGGAGATAACACAGGAAAAAGAGAGGATGTAATTCACGAAAATGAATTACATTTAAAAAAAATTTAATTAATTAATTAAAATTAATTCTCTTGGAATTGACAGTATTATTAGAAAGTACAGTAGATTTCACAAGTCTCTCCTCCCTTGGTGGCCTTTGCCCCTGAGGGTTTCTCCACCGCAGCGGTTTCTGAATACTGTCCCATGTCGCCTACTCCGTGTCTACACTTTTAACCTGAACAGCTACAACAAGAATAGTAAGGACCGTTTTCCTAAAGATTTAAACTCATATGCTCAATAAACAATTTTTTAATTTAAAATATAATTGTTGTTGTATATGCCTAGTAAGAGTCTCAAAAGAGTTTAGTTTTGCCATGATTTGATTAAGTCAATATGTTGTGTGACCTTGAGTAGATAATGACATAATCCCTGTCTACGTGAATTGAACAGCCCAGTTTAAACAAAGATCGGGAGATGATCAAAATGAGTGCTCATTGCTCCACGGTAGCCAAGTCCCACACAGATTAGTCACTCAATTATCCTTTCTACTAAGAGGTCAGCACGTCTACAATAATAGTCAGCTCTGTACCTTGTCATCAGGGTCTCATATCTGAGCATACACGTGTGTAAATGTGTGTGAAGTTGTCTCCAGCGTGTGTTTTATTGCACCCTGTGGCAAAGGCAGTGGATGTGGCGGCCAACAGGCAGCAGCTACGCCTTTTCCTCCAGACTCCTTCCCTGTTCCTTCCACGGCCGCTGTGGTCCAGCCCGTTTCCGACCTATGCTGTGTACACACAGATACAGACGCACAAAGACACACACACTTGAATCGGCAAGATGTGATTGCACACGTTACCCTAACATAGAGTAGTTCAGTTATCTTTGGCTAAGAGATATAAAGACACCTTAGCTGTCATATGGAAAGACCCAGACTTGAGAAAAGTTAGAATGACAATATTTACTAAATGTTGTCGGAACCTTTCCTTCATACACCCACTAAAATCTAGTCCGTATTGTATTTTGAAATGTGTCCAAGTTTCCGCAATATTTCTACAACTGTGCATGTCGTATAAACAGGATATCTAGAGAGGAAAAGAACAGGGTGGGAAAAAGACAGAGGCAGGCTGAGATTAGAGGTGAAGTGTTAAACAACTTGCAGGAACAAATAGTCGAACAACTATTGTATGAGAGGAATCACCACATGAGAGAATGGGCCAAATAAACAGATCCATTTATGAACTATAGGTGGGAGCTGCAACTGATGATGTTGAATGGGAGCACATGTGAAATGTAAACAACTCGCAGGTTGGAAATCCAGCCCTGAGCTGCTGCTTATTATTATTATTATGAAGCTTATTTTCTCAAACTTGGTCTAATCCTTTATTGTGGCATAGTATGCAGTTACATAACTTGGAACAGCATCAATAAGAAAGAGAGGGAAATGTTCTCACACACAGGGGAAGACCATAATAATTTTGTCGTGACTCAAGCAGCATCAGCCTGTAATATGAACAGGTGCAGTAAGTACAGTTCACATGGGCATAAGCTGCTTATAGGAAGGTGGCAAGTGGAGACCTTTGCTTTTAGGACGAACAGTGGCGTATTGTGCCCTGAGCCGGGTGAAAGGCTGATTTCTACTCTCTGGACGTGACCCTCTTTTCCGAACAAAGTGCTCCCCCCACCAGAACTGACTCACAAGGTACGGCCTATTACGCAACCAGTGGGAGGAGAGGGGCTACGAGAGGGGAGAGGGGGTTAGTGATGGATGATCCATTTTTCTGGATAAAAGGTTTCACAAAGTGGATGACTTCTGCGTGAGAATGGGGCACAACACAAGTCCTATTTGCTGAGGGCTGGCCACAGGTCAATTATGCTGTAACTGTCACTGGTGAGGAAAGCCGTTTGAATGATGCAGAGAAACCCAGAGAGACACCAGAGGAGGTAGAAACTACCTGGTGAATGACTAGCCTCATTAGTCCAGAGAAAGAGGACCACCGCACACGCAGATTGTTGTTTTATGTGGTAGAAACGTGGAGCGTGAGTCCATGAGTCCCACCGAGCAACATCCACACATGTATCCCTGTGTTTATAGTGCATGTACGGCTAGTAATTATAAGGTTTACCCCTGACAGCTTGTTTGTGTTTTTCATTTTACGGTCCCACCTCCAGCTGATCCTGACCAAACACAGGGATGGGCCACAACAAGTGCTCTGTTCACAATGGAAAGAGCCGAGAGGTCACAGAGGAGCAGTGAGCGTGTGTCCAGAGTTATGGAGTGGACAGACACTTTGTTATCAACTTCATTTTGAATTAGAAGACACAGCAAGACATTAAAAAGAGGGTATCAAATAAAGGATTAACATCTAAAAGAACGAGTTTATAAAGTAATTAAACAAACTGAGGACAAGACTCAATGTTTGAACGAGCAAGTGAAAGCCCACATCACACTCATAAAGTAAATGAAAACAAGCTTGAAGATGAAGAACTGTTTTAAAAAGCATCTGTTAAACTGTGAGAGTAAACATGAAAAGACACAAGGGAGTTCCAATCTAAGGCTGCACACTGATTCACAGAGGATGAAATGCAACAGCAACATCAAATGGTCACATAGACTCCAGGGCGAGCCTCTCAGATAGTCTAGGACCCCGGCCAGCCATGGGGAGAGTCTCCTCTAATCCCTCCCCACCCCAGACATGCCGTCTCTGGGATTGCACGCCACTCAATGCCCCCTCAGGTGGATCTAAATGAGATCAGGCAAAGCTGGGATAAGTGGGGTTTTTCTTCCAGGACTTTTTTACATTGGAGAGTGAGTCTCTATTAAACCCTGGGAGAAGTCAAATTTTCCCCATGAAAATACAAATGCTGTGTGCAGTGACCTCTTTTAAATATTCCTATAGAGTTCGGGTAACGGAGGAGGTGCTAGGTGGGAGTGGACTGGAGGAGGCTGCTGTTGTGACTGGTCGATTCCTACAGGGGTGAATATAAACTAAGAGGGTCAGAGAGGGTGTCAGTCAGCCGGTGCAACTGTGAGGAGAGACGGACAGCTGGTGTCAGGAGAGGTGTCGCCGGGCCTTTGGTCAACGCTGCCACTCCGCTCCTCCTCACAAAGAGAGGAGCTGAAAAAGAGAGGAGCGGTCAGGGTGAGATGCGAAGGGTCAGGGAGTCAGAGGAGGGATGACAGGTGATAAATGCAGAGATTTAAAGGAGGCACCAGACGAGTCATGATACCTTTGCTGCAAAACACCAGCCCTGACCTGCCCCCGTTTCGGCCCCCTGACGATGTGATGGACACAGAAACAGACAGGGTTAAAGAGTAAAGCAACCTGGAGCAATATAAAAGCACTTCAAAGAGTCGTTATATGACTTGAATCATGATGAACGATAATGATCTGCTATTTGTGTTTTTATCCCCGTCTGCACTCAGCGACTTAGCTCAATGTGAGAGTAACTCAAAACAGACGTATGTTTCCACCTGTACAGAATAACTTGGAGGACATGAGTATTAAATGTAACTTCAAACAGAAACAGACAGTTTACAGCTGTGCATTTTCTTTTTGCATAGTTGAGATGCTCAGACACAACTTCTAACCGCAAAATGTGTTAGCCTATAAAAGATCCGTCTGCACCTGACAAATGTCTTAAATAAAGACCACAGGAGCATGAATCAAACGACTAGTACCTGGTGATTAACCTAGCTGGCAGCGAGAAGCCAGAAGTGTTCTCTACAGAGAGCAGTTATTCTTAGCACTCTCCAATTATATGAAAAGTCATCACCAATGGGATAGGGCTGTAATATCCTAAATTACACTGATATTACGCTTTTGAAAAATGCCTCAGTTTCATCTTGTGCTAGTTTGTCAACAATCACAGCAGGTATGCTGGCTCGTGCTCTGGAGGAAATGCCTTTGTTCTGCGTCTTTTTTCACGTCTGTCTTACAGAGAGGAAGCCTAACGTGACAAATATGTCTGTCGCTGGAGGCCATCTGGAAAAGCAATAAAGCGCTGCGCTTGTGCAGGAGTTACGGTCGTCTACCTCTCTGCCATTTACTTAATCGGAACCTTCATCTCATTTACCTTTTACTAGGGATCCTGTAAGTGCAGCAATTTGTTGTTGTTCCCATCACCACGCTCTACGTGAAGACAGCTCACACATTCAGGAGGAGGCATACTTGCACTAATGGTTCTCCCTTCACATGCAAGTTATAATCCAGAGGGCAAGTCTGGCAGCTGCAGGATCGCTTGTTAATGTCCTATCTTGCAGGGTATTTATGTACAAAAATGTAATTCTAAGTGGAACATATTGGTTCAGCTATCGTCATCACTTTGGTCATGCTATGTCAGCATCATAAAGTGGAATTTAGCATGTTCATAAAGGTCTACTTTTACAGATGGTTGGGTCTAATTTCACCCAGAAAATGAAATAAAAATTGTATTTTAAGCATAACTTCAGGACATCAGCTCTGAATTATATGAACTGTAAAACACAAATAACACAGCCATAAAATCAGGAGCGTGCATTGATCAGCGAGCCTGAAGCTGCAGATGGGAGCTGAGAACGCGACTGGCCCATGATAGCTGTTCCAGATGTAAGTGAGCAAGAGTCACTCAGGAAAATATGCTTCTCTGTCTTCATGCACCATAAGACATGAGTAGTTTTGAGTTACGGAATGGAGCAAAAAGATATGTAACTGATGAACAAATAACACCCTCTGTAACCCAAAGCAACCCTATTCAAGTTTCCAATAAACCATTCCACACACTTCAAATGATGTGGGTCATCTGCTTGCGTTGGATCGTCTCCTGAAATAAATGGGCTGAAATTACAGCGCAGCAAACTCCCGATATCTCCAGGCCGAGCTGAGATGTCAATCGCGGCCAGTCGAACTTGACCTGGGAGTGAATGAATCTCTTGCTCTCACGTGCTTCCTAAAATAGCCTTCTGTGAAAGCAGGGTCTGTTGTGGAGAGCTGTGGCCCACCCTTTAGGCAAGAAAATATGTGTTCACCCTGACCGGCTTCCTAGTGACTGTAGCTTGCACAAAGATAAAGCATGTCAGAGGCAATTGCCGTGAACACACAGTGGCCATGACATCATTCTGCGCACAAGTGACCGCGGAGCTGCCGTGAAGGGTGAGAGCAGAAGGAGAGGAACGTGTGGAAGAGTACACAAACCCTGCTCCCTATGCATGCGTTAAGCACACAGAGCAAAGCCAACATGGGCGATGATGTCAACTGTTTTCCCATAGAGGGGCTCTGGGAAAAAAGTGGGGTGCAGAAAGCAGTAGCCCCCTTTTCAGCATCTAACGGGCAGAGTGGCACATTAATTACTTCACGGGCCACATCCTAGAAACTGTCGTGTTAACCTGTGATGTGAAAAGATTCCGTGCAGAGTAAGGGGATGAAATGAGAGCCCTTGTTTTCCTGTAAGTAGGAATCAAATGAATATTGACTGAGGTTTTTATTCAAACTGTGATGTTGGTCAAAATGCTATTAAACTGAACAGAAGCCTTTTTTGGAGGATGGGAACATGCAACAGTATTTAATATTTTGCATAGTAATATTGCAATCAAGAGGATCCTACTGGCAAATAAAGACAGGTGAGTATCATATATGTGAGACCTGCAGAAATAACTAAATATAAACTGAATCTTGTGCAAAGTTTCACATCCACAGGGGCCCTAGGAATCTTTATTTGAAATAGGATGCCCCCTGTTGGTGATTATAAGTGCTGCATACTGTGTGTGCAGCAGCAGTGCTTTTACTGATGGGCTCTCATCTTAACCTTACACATTTTTGATCCCAAAAAATACAGGTCGGTCACATTTTTATGCAAAGGTAGTGCTCCTCTGCATAAGACTCAAACTGGATGTGGGTAGCGATGGGAAAATCAGACTTTTCTTGAATTGATTGGGAAACAATTTAATACATTTAATAATATTCAAAATGTCCCTGGACTTTGGCATAGCACAATTATGACAATGACAGACAATACAATTGCATGACTTAAAAATGGGTACAGGTGCATCTGTGGAAACATGCACTACTGAATGAATCTGTCCCTATTCTGATGGTTAAAGAAAACTGAGTTCATCATAGTTCTTGTAGTTCATTCTTTGATCTGCAGTTTTCAATTACATGTGCTGTTTTTAGGCTGCAATAACAAACTGCTGATTAAAAGTTAAAAGTGCTTTGTGTCTTCCTTCATGTGTGTGCAGTTTGTTTAAAGGTACATCCATTTTCTAACTTGGATGTAATGTACGTGCTGGAACTACAATGCAACTGACTGAAAATTTAATAATCTTGTTTTATTAAACATTAAGCTTTTGCACTAGTCGCTCCAATCCCAGCTGCGCAGGAATAGTTGTCTATACTTTTGTGCTTTTGCGTGCAGTTTATTCTGTTGTGTGCTGTATTTAAACAGGACAATTATGACATTATTTTAACTCAGGTCTCTGAATTAAAATAATGTCATAATTTTCCTGTTTGATTATTTTTTTATCTGTTGCCTTGAATCCTACAGACCTTACCATGTCAAATATATTTAAATGTTATATGACGTCCAATATTAAATGTATCCTATTTATACTTGAAGCATGTGTATGGTCCATGGCGCGGCTTTATCTTTGAAACACAGTGATATCGTTTGAGCGCGGTCTCAATGCACCAATGTCTCCTTCCGCCCAGTGTTATATTTCATTTATTTATCTCATGTTTCGCGTGTAGCAGGTGAAAGTTTAAAACCAAACGTCCGCACAGCACATTTCAAGGCCACGTCTGGTTGATTATCGTTTTCCTGACACGACATTTTACGCGGGTTTCGTGGTAATGGCGATGGGAGGATCTACTTTCCCCTGACAAAACGAGGTCCACCCACTTCGCCATTTCACGAACTGTGGCAGCTTCGCAGCGAGGAGCAGAGGAGTCGTGACTCTAGCGCCAGTTTGAGCTTCCACCATTTCAACTCTGGGTATTTCTGACTTCCTCAGATGATTAACTAACACCAGACCGTCCACTGACCAGTGTGGGACCAGCGGGGATCTGCTGTGCGAGGCGAGGACGAGACAAACCAGCCATCGAAGGTCGGGCTAGCTAGTGAGCTAACACTTAGCCATCGAGCTAACACCTAGCCTGCCCCGCAACGTGCGTGCTGGTCGCCGCCGACAAAGACTCCACGTCGGTCGCTTTTTCTTTCTGATCCCCGTCGCCTGCAGGAAGACACGTTGACGACCACCGTGCAGGACACGAAGGCCAAGGAGATGGCGAGCTCCGTGGGGAACGTGGCTGACAGCACAGGTTGGTTGACCCCCCCCACCCCCTGCTTGACTCACGTTTAGCAGCGAAGCGAGCTGCAGAGACACCGCCACCATCTTCCGTGTCGGCCCGGGCCTGTGGCTCCCCATTCAAGCAAATGCAAATCAATGAAAGGAAATCGAACACAACAGCATTAGCTTTGTTTGTCCACAACCACTCTCGTGTTTGATCACATTAAAGCAGAGTAAAGGGCCGTGGACTCGGGCTAATGCTATTGTTAGCATACCTAGCAGCAGTCAGTGCCAAACCAATGGATTTTCATCGTAATCAGATGGTCGATCATTTCGACGACTAACTTAGCAGAATACATGAATCTCGGAAGTATTACTGGTGCGGATTGTTTTTTGGATGGATTTTGCGTATGGGCATTTTGCTGGTGGCCATCATGTAGCATCATCGGTAGCCAAACGCTGTTGTTGTGTTGCACGCCAGAAAATGGCTCCCTCCATTTTCACACCACAGACAAACCACGTCAGGTGCCAGAGGACTGACACCAGCGACTGCAAGTCATGGTTTCTCCATCTATTAAAACGAGTCATGTCGTTCTCAGTTTGTGTCCATCACACTTCGGAGTATGCTTTATCTGATTGTGGTCACTCACTAAGTCTATCGTTATGTAATACAACCCCCCCGCCATGCACATGCATGTATGAGGACGTAGTTATTATGGGTGGATGAAGCTGATCTACTGCGATCATGACTTGTGATTCAGCAGAATGGCGGCTGTGTGCAGGTGTGTGTTTAAAGTTCCTCCCCCCCACCTGCTGTACACTGACTGTACAGTATGTGTCTGTGGCTTCATGTTGTTGCTGCCACACCCACAGTGAACTGAGCTCAGGTTACACTTCAGGTTCATATTTAATTTAAGATGTGGGTAAATATAACACATCGAGTAGCAATATAAACAGGGTTCCTACGGTCATGGAAAAGTCATGAAAATCATGGAAATCCATTGGTCAAAATGTGTATGAACCCTGTATAAATCAGAGAAGAAATATTGCTAATGATAAACAATATATATATTCAATACACACAAGGTGGTTTTTGAATTTAAGTTTGATGTGACAGATGTACTTTTGTCTTTTTCTAAGGGAGATGCCAGAATTTCTGAGTTGCTGTCATTGTATCCCTCCCCCTGTTAGTCCTTTCTTCCTGTGCATTCATATTTTTTTCCCACCTTTTTGTTCTGTTCTACTGACCATATGTGTTTAACTGATGGACACACAACTTCATAATTCATTCAGCCTGAACTTATATGAAGTTATAATCAGCAGCACATAGCAACGTACACAAATATTAAGGACTAAATTGTTTGACAATATGAAGTTACTGGTTAGTGTATGAGCAGTGCAACCTTACATTTTCTCAAGAGTAATATTCAACACAAACTAGATTTTTAATTCAACTGTAAATCTAAAAATGTAAATGTAAAGTAATATACATGTGTTAAGATTGCAACGCATGATCATTGGCAGCATTAGACAAATCTCCTTATTTGTTTGTGTGTTTTTCATTTGTCAGCTTTAATTTCTTCCATCACCTCTAACGTGTTGTTTCCCCCTGTTTGGGATGTGTTGGTGCTCCAGAACCAACAAAACGTATGCTTTCCTTCCAAGGGTTGGCAGAGCTGGCGCACCGGGAGTATCAGTCAGGAGACTTTGAGGCAGCCGAGCGCCACTGCATGCAGCTGTGGAGACAGGAGCCCGATAACACGGGCGTGCTGCTGCTCCTGTCCTCCATCCACTTCCAGTGCCGAAGACTTGACAGGTGAGGTGCGGGGGGGCCGACCACTGAACATGCGGAAGTGGCAGCGAACAATGGGGGATTCTCTTGACTTTCAAAGCACACAGCTGCTCTGGGGAAGTGATAGGCAACAACTGCGCTGGAAATAGTTCTTGCTTGGTTTAATCTTGTCTTTTGCTTTCCTCTCAATCATAACACTGTTGGTGGGAATCACTTTGCTTCACAGGTGCCATGGTGGAGGTTATGGGTGTTGTGAATCACAGGTTAAAATGTTTGATGATGTTTCTGCTTCCTTTAATGCACCTAATGCAAACCGTATACTCCAAGGTGATTTTGAAGTTCATTTGCTGGCATTCTCCTGTCAAGTGCAGCACTAACAGAAATCAGTCAGTCATCTTACATTGTTCATTAAGATGAACATTTAACTTTAAAGAATGCATATGTTCTGCTGTGTGTGAAGTATTAATCTTTTCAGCGTTTTAAGGATATTCATCCAAATGTGCTGTTTCAGTGCTCACCCTAACTTCTTAAAACAACTTTTTCCTTCCATTCACTCGCACCTTGACGCTGCCTCTACGCAACCCATCGAGTCAACACTGCCAGCCACTCCCTTCAGCACTGTAACCATTATGTTAACTGTTCTGGTCCTACAGGTCCGCTCACTTCAGCACCTTGGCCATCAAACAGAACCCAATGTTGGCGGAGGCCTACTCCAACCTAGGGAATGTGTACAAGGAGCGCGGCCAACTGCAGGAGGCCATAGAGCATTATCGCCATGCTCTGAGACTAAAGCCCGATTTTATTGACGGATACATCAACCTGGCAGCAGCGCTGGTGGCCGCGGGAGACATGGAGGGAGCAGTGCAGGCTTATGTGTCGGCATTACAGTATAACCCTGTGAGTGAAATGGTATATGTTGAAATCTTAATCTACTGAGAGTTCGAAGAAAAATACATACATATGTGGTTTATTATAGCAATAAAATATATTTTTTTTTCCTCCTCAGGATCTTTACTGTGTGCGCAGTGACTTGGGCAACTTGCTCAAAGCCCTTGGGCGTTTGGAAGAGGCCAAGGTACGTTACAGCGCGATGGCATTTGTTTAGATGTGGTGTTTGTGTTTATTTTTTTGTTTCCTTTTATTTCCCCTTTCCATACATTTTAGTTTTAACTTTCCCCCACTAGGGTCATAGATGTCCCTTTTTCCTTCTGATATTTTTTAAGCCACGTGGATTTCTTTCCCTTCCACCCCTTTGGCAAAAATTAAGGAGGTCAAATTGTAGCTTTTTCACATAATTCAGTTCAGTGAGCTTCTCACCCTTAACCTACCAGAAACCATTGGGAAATTTGGACTGGAATGAGTCAGCAGCCATATAAGGCAACTGACCCTTCAGTAATTTTTAAAATCATACTACACATACTTTCCATTGCTAACTTTTTACACAGCCACATGTAAATCGTTTTTCAGTATAGTCTTTAAATTACATATGTCCCCATTCTGTATCACTTTTACTCACAATGTTCTTTGCTTTACCCCTGGCCTTTAACCAGAGGTCAGCCCCTCCCCTTTCAGGAAGAAAGGCTGGAGTTTAAATTTACAAAGTGAATCGATTTGGTTATTTGTGAACCTCGGCCTATGCATTTTCATATTGCCTTTGGAGGGAAAATGCTGGCTCGGTCTTTGAAGAATACGTGAACTGATGAGAAGCTAGTAAGACTTTGCCTTGCATAAGATAAGATGGTTTCTAGCCTGACCACTATACTCCAATGTAATTCATCAAGTTCCCAAAGACAAGTGTTTGGTCCCAGTTTGCTGTCAGCACATTTGCTGCCAGTGTGAATTTTTTTATTTTTTTTTTATTTTAAATGTTTCACTTGCAATGTTTTAACTTGCATTGTCACTCTATTACAGGGGGTTTCTGGGTTGGGTCAAATCTAGAGATGTGGAGTTGTCCTACTGGTTACAGGCCATCTTATCTTGTGCTAGAGGGGGGTTAAGGAGTGGGGAGGAGCATCAGGGAGCCGCAAGCTCCCCTGCTCTGTCGCTCCACCCCCCGCGCGCTCGCTAAGGATTGGTGGAGTGCGCGCATAGAGCTGTCTTCCTGACCCTTCTGCTATGACCAATTGGTGTTAGTTATTTTTATTAGAAATTTGATCGCTAATAAAATCTGTGCTCAGCTGGTTATCAACTCTGATCACCGCTGCCATTGAATCGATTTCTTTAACAGAGCTAGTTTTCAAGTCACTTAAAATGGTCCATGCGGCATCAGGCAGATAGCTCCCAATCTGCATTCCACCACCTGCGTCAGATGCTGGTATAGAAAGGCAAAAGTACGCGCAGCAACAGCGATGATCTCTTTATTTCAGATTTGTGGAGGCTTCTAGATACAAATAATTAAACCACAGACTTTTCTCCCTACCCCATTGGCCAGGATTCAAGAAAGCAGGCCAGGATAAAGAAATCCAAGTCTGAAAAACATTTCATGAAAATGCTAAAAGAATAACTGAAAGGCAATGATTAATACTTTTTCCCTTTTCTTTCAAACGTGTAATATTCCCGGAGACATGGGATCAGTTCATTTGGGTAAGATCAAGCCAGTAACTGCCCTCCTGTAGTTGGACAAGCAAACCAAATTGATGGACAGCTGGATGCCTGACAATATTTAATTGATAAACTGATCACATCAGAGCCTTTCTTCCCTCCTTGTTACTCTTCAAGCATTCCTTTTGTTTTCTTTGAAATGAAACATTCATTGCATGAATGGAAACTACGAATAGTCAGTTTTCTGTTTGTTGTGATTTGGAAGAACCTGTTATATCTCCATATTTTAAAAAAAGAATTTATTGTTTGAAAACTTTACTAACGATCTTGTTGTCTGATTTTGTCTTTTTTGGTTTTTCCACAACTGATATTGTTATTTAGAAGGTTTCAGGTGGGTGAAACTATTCCTGCGTAGGTGCCTGGCGGAAAGGAACACTAGGGCAGCCTCAGTCCTCTCCTCTTCTTCCAGCCAGCTGCGGCCACCACTCTGACAAAGTCCAAAAATATGGTAACGGGTTTGTAACTGCCAACAAAAGAAAAACCACCTCACTTTATGCTTGAGCTCCTCTATCTTGTGGCTTCCATTGAAGTAACAAAACAAATTACAATAAGCATTTCTTAAAATATTCTATACTAATTACCCAATTCTGTATTAGTAAAGAGAAACTTGGATTTGGAAGCAATAATCGTGAAAGAAAAGTAAGAACCCTCTAACTCTTACATGTTGGTTATTTTTCCTATTATGTTTTGTTTTTCCTTCTTTATTCGGAGTTGCAGCGTTCTGATGATGCAGATAGTGCGCTGTGAGTCTGCAGTAGCGCAGGGGCTGCGCAGCGAAACCCTCCAAGCGACCAAAAAGTCGGAAAGCGCAAGCATGCGACCCCCACCCCCTCTCTACCTTGGGCCTGTTTGTTGTGGACCTCTCCCCACTCTCAACCAGCCTCGCTCCCAAATGCCCCAGATCTCAGATTTAATATTGGCTTCTTAGAAACATTCCTGCCTTGTTCAGGAAATGTTGTTTACTCATTCAACGACAAACAATTGTAAAGTTCCAAATGCCCAATGTTTTAACATCAGTCTTGTCACTGGTTGAAATCTCCTTCCCCACAATTCCCCTGTATTCTGAGATACTTGATGGGTGCTGAGTGTGTGCCAGTCTGGTGTCGCAGGTGTTCTGCTAGGGGTTGGTGGTCTGCAGCTCTCTCATCTGGCCTTTTAGCGAGCGCACAGCGAACGCAATGACCTTTGCCAGGCGCAAGGTCACGCAAGCGGCATACTGTGGTGATAGTGGCAATACACACACCGCGCGCTTGCGTTTGTTGCGCATGCATTACAGGGACCATCACCTGCACAAGACGTCATTCATCCCAGGTTGTGAGATATAATAACCACATCAATTAAGCATAATTTGTGGAGACAAACTATTTTATTCAAATTTTAATTTAGGACACTACAAATCTATAATGGTATTATTCAAGAGCCATTTTTATACCAGAATGTGGAAACCACTACATTTGGCGAGTGTTTTCATAACTGCAGGATGAGGGCTGACGTGTGGGTGTTGGTTGGATTTGCGCAGCGCAGGAAAAAGCAAAGCAGCTTAGCGCTGCAGACGTGCGCAAGCAAGCCCATGCTGTAGACTCACTTTTTGCCATCATGGAGAATTGTCACTAATTTTGCTTTCTCTGCCCTTTTTGTTTTTTTCTTACTTTTATTCTCAATCTTCTATTTATTTTTTTTATTTTACAATCCCTTGTCCTCCCCTCTACAAACTATACCTCTCCCACTCTACCTCTCCTCCTTTCCTGTGGTTTTTCAATGTGAACCCACTGAAGGCTTGTTACCTGAAAGCCATTGAGACTCAGCCCAACTTTGCAGTGGCTTGGAGCAACCTGGGCTGTGTCTTCAATGCCCAGGGAGAGATATGGCTGGCCATACACCATTTTGAAAAGGTATTTGTTGTCACACCTTCTACTACTTTCTGTCTTTATATATTCTTGTTGTGATCCATGTTGCTAAGCTTGGTTTCATTTTTTAGGCGGTCACTCTGGACCCAAATTTCCTGGATGCTTATATCAACTTAGGAAATGTTTTGAAGGAAGCCAGAATCTTTGACAGGTGAGTCCAAATCATGACATGTACCCTAATACTCCATTAATGTATTAATGTCTAGTCCTTTGTATTTTTGAAAAGTAACCACACCTCTTGTGGAATTTTAAAATGAGTCAAGAACATAGTTTGTTTTATTTCCTCCCTGGCTGTGTTGGTCTTGCAGCTGTGTTTTCACATGCCATTGTTAAAGCAGGGGAAGTGAGCTGTATCTGCTTAAACAGCTATTATGGCCAGGACTGTGAGTTCAGCTGCTGAAACTGGTTTTACTGTAGATTTCAAAAGTTAAACAATGTGCCCCAATAGTTTTGAAGTCTGAAATATTTTCAATAAGGCCTCTCTTAATACCCCTAATGGCTTGTTAAAGATATTTGAAGAAAATAAAACTACAGTTAAAATGTCAGTATATTGAGGCCTTGTCTTCACCTTGTGTTTCCAGGGCTGTAGCTGGTTACCTGAGAGCCCTGAGTCTTAGCCCCAACCACGCGGTTGTCCATGGAAACCTGGCCTGTGTCTACTACGAGCAAGGTCTCATTGACCTGGCTATTGACACCTACCGTCGTGCTATTGAACTGCAGCCCCACTTCCCAGATGCCTACTGCAACTTGGCAAATGCCCTGAAGGAGAAAGGCAATGTAAGGCACTACTTGATATGTGTGACCGTTTTCAACAACACAATCTTGAATCTTTATCGGGTCTTTTTGAGTCATAAGCATTTACTGAAATTAGCTTAAAGTCCCACCGTCTCTCCCAGGTGTCGGAAGCAGAAGAGTGCTACAACACGGCCTTGCGTTTGTGTCCAACCCACGCGGACTCCCTTAACAACTTGGCCAATATCAAGCGTGAGCAAGGCAACATTGAGGATGCAGTGCAGCTGTACAGAAAAGCCCTAGAGGTGAGTTAAGAATTGTATCCCTGTCTGGTATGATGGGGAAATATTGCTGTGTTCTGTATATTAGCATGGTATATAGGACTGTTCTGTTGTAACCTTTTTTTTTTTTTTTTTTTTTATCCATCAGGTGTTCCCAGAGTTTGCAGCAGCTCACTCTAACTTGGCCAGTGTCCTGCAGCAGCAGGGGAAACTCCAGGAAGCACTCATGCACTACAAGGAGGCCATTAGGTTTGAAAATGCTTTAGGAGCCTTCTGGCTTACTTTATGTTAATGAGGTGTTATGCCCACATAGTAGAGGCAAAAATACCAGTATTGTGTAATACAGTAAATCTGACCATATTTGAGTTTCTTACATAGGTTGGTGTTTTTCTTTTTGATTTTAGAATCAGCCCCACATTTGCTGATGCCTACTCAAACATGGGTAATACACTGAAGGAGATGCAGGATGTACAAGGCGCTCTTCAATGCTACACCCGTGCCATCCAGATAAACCCTGCCTTTGCTGATGCACACAGCAATTTGGCCTCAATCCACAAGGTATGGATAGTTCTTACTTTTGATATCATTCTCTTATGACTTTCAGTTGCGATAAAGATTGTAATGGATTTGGAAACCCTCCCTCCTCTCCCTGAGACGTAGTGCAGCTCTCTGTCCTGTTTGGGGAAGTGCAAGAGCATGGCCAAGGTCAAAGGCTTCACTCCCTAGTCAACACAGATATGCGACTGCATAAGCAGGCAATACTGTATCCAGAACTAGAAAATACATTTACTAGTTCAGGAACTAGCCAAACACAAACTAAATGATCTTTGAGGGGTTTAAAGTGTGACCTCAGGAAATCAGACGTCAGAATATGAGAGGACATCATGCACAGTTGTATTAATTGATTCTGATTTTCTCCATGGCCTAGCTTCGATATATTTCAGCATAACGTTAATTGCAGATGTATTTTTAAAACATCAAAATTTCTACTTTACCAAGAGACAAATATATAATTTTACATTTTTGCAACTTCGGGCATTGTCGTATTTTAATCTTTGTCTTTAATTTCAGGATTCTGGAAACATCCCAGAGGCCATTGCATCTTACCGCACAGCCTTGAAACTCAAGCCAGACTTCCCAGATGCTTACTGCAACTTGGCACATTGCCTCCAGGTTCGTAGATATGTGTTCTTTTATACGAGCAGAAATTATTCAAAGTGAATAGTACATTACTAACTTCTGTAATTGTTATCACTCCTCCAGATTGTGTGTGACTGGACAGATTATGATGAGCGAATGAAGAAGCTTGTGAGCATCGTCGCTGATCAGCTGGATAAGAACCGCTTGCCTTCGGTGCACCCACACCACAGCATGCTTTACCCACTCTCTCACAACTTCCGCAAGGCGATTGCTGAGCGCCACGGGAACCTTTGTCTGGACAAGGTACACAAAATGATGAAAGCAAGTAACCTTTAATTCACTTTTTTGGGAGGTGGATGGTGATGGCAGTGGCTGTCTGCTGGGATAAGTGGGAAGGTAAGGGTTGGGTGAGATACAAGATGTTTCTGACTTTGTAGGAAAAGAGCAATATGGTGGTGAATGGGTTGCTTGCAGGGATTATGTTAAGGGTTGTTGCTGGACATGATTTGAGAACAAGATATGTCAAGTTTTTTTTATCCTATCTAAGTCAATGTAGAATGGGTTGTCTTGCTGTAGTTATATTTTTACCCTCGTGGTCATCCTACAGGTCAACGCGCTGCACAAACCTGCTTTTGAGTATCCCAAAGACCTGAAGGCCAGCAGTGGACGTCTGCGTGTCGGATATGTCAGCTCTGACTTTGGCAACCACCCGACGTCTCATCTGATGCAGTCCATTCCTGGAATGCACAATCCTGAGAAATTTGAGGTGGGTGATCTTAATAGTGATTTTATTTCTAGAGATGATCAACTCAACGTGCAATATAGACCCTTTTGTATGTTGAAGCGTTTATTTGTTTAACCCATCAGTGAATAACTTATTTTCCTCCAGGTGTTCTGCTATGCGCTAAGCCCGGACGATAGCACCAACTTCCGTGTCAAAGTGGTAGCAGAGGCTCATCATTTCACAGACCTCTCACAGGTAACTGTCACAGCCAGGAGTTGCTTCTTTATATGTGGTTTTAATTCCTTAAAAAATATAATAAATGATTCCCTTTCCTCCAGATCCCTTGCAATGGCAAGGCAGCTGATCGCATTCACCAGGACGGACTTCACATTCTAGTCAACATGAACGGATACACCAAAGGAGCCCGAAATGAGCTGTTCGCCCTCCGCCCAGCCCCCTTACAGGTAAACTCTTAAGATGTCTTCAAGTTGACACAATTGAGGAAAAACACGTAAACGCTTCCTTGCTTACATTCAGTCTGATCTCTATTGATGAGAGAATACAGCGAATGGTTTGCCTCAAATAATTCACTAAACGTTGGTCTCTTTTTTTTATATCAGTGTATGTGGCTGGGTTACCCTGGAACCAGCGGGGCTCCCTTCATGGACTACATTATCACTGACAAGGAGACCTCACCTTTGGAGGTGGCCGATCAGTATTCTGAAAAACTTGCCTACATGCCCCACACGTTCTTCATTGGAGATCACGCCAACATGTTCCCTCACCTCAAGGTCTGTCCATCCTCACAACGCTGCTCTCTTTCAAATAAAAGTAACTAGATGGTGAATAAAATTAAATTTTTTTCATTCACAGAAAAAGGCAGTGATTGATTTCAAGTCTAATGGACACATCTTCGACAACCGCATTGTCCTTAATGGTATAGATCTGAAGGCCTTCCTGGACAGTCTGCCAGATGTTAAAGTAATAAAGGTGAGTTTTGGGCTTCTACAGCATTGTTTCACTGTCCATGTTGCATTGTGGAGTTTTGGTCTCACTGACAAACCAGAATGAAACACTATGTTTATTGATGATACAGCACTGAACTATACCCAGGCATTAAAGTTGAAACTGTTCTTTTTGACAGATGAAGTGTGACAACAACCAGGAACCTGCTGGGGAAACTAATGGAGCTCTGTCCATGCCAGTTATTCCCATGAACACTGCAGCTGAAGCCATCATCAACATGATCAATCAAGGTCAAATCCAGGTCACAATTAATGGCTTCACTGTCAGCAATGGCCTGGCCACCACACAGGTACGTCTGGCTCGGACACACTTGACAGTATAAATGCACATAATGAGCTGTATCGTATGGGCCTAAAGAGTCTGCAAATGCTGATACCAAGTCCAGAGCAGCAAATTAATATAGCTCGCTGCTTTTCCAGATCTTTTCAGCAGCCTCTCAGACTATGTTCCTAAAGGTAATGTTCGATCATGAAAGTAAGGTGGTAGCGCAGAAGTGTTGGTGAAGGGAACTGGTGTCACAAGGGACTGGGCTCAACATAATCCTACAATCATAGCTTGGCAGGATACTAATATCAATTGGTTCAACAATTAAGACCAGTCACACAGAAGCACTTTGGCAACTTCACCGTAAAACACTTTTGTCCCCCCCTCCCCACCCGTAGATCAACAACAAAGCTGCTACTGGCGAGGAGGTTCCCCGCACAATCGTTGTCACAACCCGCTCCCAGTATGGTCTTCCAGAGGACTCCATCGTCTACTGCAACTTCAACCAGCTCTACAAGATTGACCCCCCTACTCTTCAGATGTGGGCCAATGTAAGTTAGCCATACATGGATATAACTACTTTGAATGTTCCTTCAACTCTGCAAAAAATGAATATTTGTCTCAACTGCCTTCTCATTGCAGATCCTAAAGCGTGTATCCAACAGCGTGTTGTGGCTTCTTCGCTTCCCTGCCGTGGGCGAGCCGAACATCCAGCAGTACGCTCAGAACATGGGTCTGCCTGGCTCTCGCATCATCTTCTCCCCTGTGGCACCCAAGGAGGAGCATGTGAGGAGGGGCCAACTGGCTGATGTGTGCTTGGACACTCCTCTTTGCAATGGTCACACCACAGGCATGGACGTTCTCTGGGCTGGAACACCCATGGTCACCATGCCAGGTGAGGGCACTAGGATTTCCGCATCATGATTTGTTTATTCTAATTCAAAAATTCTGAAACTACAATGGTACCTTCAGCCAGGCCCAAGCGCCCCTATGAAACCACATTTAAATTCAATGCATCTGGATTTTTATTTGGATCTGCACGAAATTACACACACTCATAAATATCATTCCAACATAAAGATCAATGAGTTATACTCTCTAGGCTGCTTTTTAATTGTGAAACCTCTTTGTAAAGGTGAGACCCTGGCCTCCCGTGTGGCTGCCTCACAGCTCAACTGTCTGGGCTGCCCTGAGCTCATAGCCCAGAGTCGTCAGGACTATGAGGACATAGCGGTCAAACTGGGCTCTGACATGGAATAGTAAGTACACCTGATCCATTTGATCCATTACAAAACATCTTTTCGCAACACCAAGTCTGAACATTTTTCTCCCTTCCCTCCAGCCTGAAGATGGTTAGAGCACGTGTGTGGAAGCAGCGAATCTGCAGCCCTCTTTTCAACACCAAGCAGTACTCCATGGACCTGGAGAGGCTCTACCTGCAGATGTGGGACCACCATAGCAAGGGCCACAAGCCAGAACCTCTGGTCAATTTCCAGACAGAGACGAGTGAGAATGCCTGAAGTGGAAGATATCGTTTCCCCATTTACCCGAGCCATGTATATCCCTTGCCATCTGGTTATTTGTTTTTTTCAGCCCCCCAGCTTGAATCGTCAGCCTCCACTCCCTCCCCCGTTTCTGAGCAACTCCATCTGTCTGTCATTTACTATTGATGGGACTCTTATTTGTGAAGGAGCCTAAAGATGCACACATGTGACACCCCATCACATCATCTCATCTGCATTTCCTGAGCCAGATAGAGCCTGAGACTTTCAGGCAGCTCATCTGTGACTCTTGTCCTGAAAGTATATTTGGTGACCATGAAGGGGTCGTGAATGCCCTGCTTGCCCCTTCCGTACTTGGATCAGTGGATTTTTGTTTCTTCTGTCTGTGTGAACACAGGACTGACTGCAGCTTGTGGAGAGAATGCCCAGCCATCATTACTCTTTGAATCTATTTATTAATGGATAAAGAGTTTTGCGTGTTTTAAAAGACAAATGTTGCACCATGAAAATTGTTACTCTGACTTGCTTTTCATCAGCTTTAACGTGCAAATGTAAAACATAGATTGCAATTGTTCTTTAGTTTGTCTTAAGCTGTTATTCAATGAATGCAATTGGTAGATGTGCAAGTTTTGAGGAATATGTCAAGATAAAGAGTTCTTCCCCTCACCTAATGCCAACTTATATTTTTGTTGTTAATCAAAGGATATGTTTAGTAGCTGTTGTCCTGTTTGATGTCACACTCTGATTTTTAAAAAATGATTGGACAAGGCCGGACAAAGAAGTTTCAGGTCATTGGAAAAGGCCCAAACTTCCGGTCAGATGTCAGAGCTAAACACAAATTGATCTTTTTTTTTTTAATTAAGGAACAGCCTAGGTAAGTATTTTCTAAGCAGTTTTTGTTTTTGTAATGTCTGTTAACCCTTTGCTGTCAATGATGCCATAAGGCTATAAATATAATAAAAAAATTAAAGATGGCAAAACTGTCCTGTATTCTACACTGCACAAAATACTGGGTCAACAGTAGCTAGATACAAAGCTAGCCTTTTATTAATGTGTGTGTGTTCACACCATAAACAGTCTATGGTTCACCTATCATGGATCAATCACTTAATAGGTCCTATATCCCCAGTGCTGGAGAATGACTCCAACATGGATAGTCATTTTTTTCCCCTACCCTGCACATTTTTGTGTATTTGACCTAGAGCTGAGGTCTGCTGCAGGGTAACGCCTCTAGGAATGCTCCATTAATTAGTCTGTGAGAAATCAGTAAAAAGGTTGAAAAACACCCCATTTCTCAATGTTTAAGAAATACTCCTGCATCTGCCCCCTGAGCCAGAGCTGCACCAGAATGTAATGAGTTCTTCCCTGACCTCAAACCACCAGGTTTCCGGGGGTTTCGGGGGCACCGTTCAGCCATTTTGCCACGCCCATTGAAAATTCCTCCAGAATACGTACATTTTCACTACTTTATAATTCTGCAAATTTGGGTAAGAATTTGAGCATGTTAAACCCCTCAAAAAGCCAGTTTGTTTGCCTGAATAATAATAACTAATGAAGTGTGACAGAAAAGGGCTAGCTGATTTCCTGATAGCTCCCTGTGTGAACAAGCTCAGGAGGGAAACAGCAGAACAAACCGTCCCCTCCTCTCTCTACCTTTGACTTGTTCGGTCCGCGACGCCGCACGAAGTGGACGAGATGCTGTGGAACAAGGATCCAGCAGCTCAGAGAGGAACCGACATGACGTCACTGGAACGTGGGATGAAGTTGTTTCTGATTCTGTGTTTTCTGTTTGATTAAAACCCTGAAAAAGGTAGATTTGTGCAAAGTAGAAATACTCATAGATTACAAATAAACACAGATTGTGTCCAATTATAATCCTGCATCTCGTTTCATGTAGTTAATTAGAAGATGAACTCTTTAAACTCAACAAATATTAACTTTGCTTAAAACCCTGACTTTAACTTTTCAAAAAACGAAATAATTCACATGATGAATAAATGTCTGAGTAAGAGACTGAATATGCTTTTACTTTGAAAGGTCTAAAACTGCAGCACCAGGACAACTGGAATCGCTATTTTGACTGAAGGTTCATTGTTCGGCAACAACAACATTACAGACAACAGTCAACTATCATGTGGAATAGTTTATCTTTCAGTATTGATTTATTTTTCAGTATGTCAGTATTTATTCGACAATTACATTTACAGTTAGTGGCCACGTTTTTATGAAACTAGCTAATAAACATGAGAAAACAAATAGATTTTGACATTAAGCCTTAAACCTTTAAACACAAGCATGTTAGAAATACATCAAAACGTAAAAAGTTATCTTGAATCCCTGATTTATAAATTCTCCAATACAAGCGTGTAAAAATTTGACATTCGTGTAAAGCATTATATATGTACAATTATTACAAACCATTAAAATCAGATATTCTTTCTTTCATTTACTTATATTGATTTTAAACAAGAGATTCTAAGGAAATTGGTAATGATTCAAATTGATGATATTCATAAGAATGGTGTTAAATGCCAAAGTGAAATGATGCATTAAGTCAAGGTAAAAAGAAACAAGGATTCGGTTAGAATTATTTTCTTATTTTAGGTTAATATTCACACTTAATTAATTGTAAGTTAATATTGATGGTGGTGATGATTTTAGGCACAGGTCCTGCTTTTTCCTTCTACGCACATATCAGAAGTGGAAAATTACGTCCTTTGTTTCACAAACTAGTAAAATCATTTGATTACTTTTCTTACTTTACCGGCATTTGATACTAAATACAGTTTTTTACTGCTTCACATTTCCTCTTTAGTCCCGTTCTCTGTCACTAAGTTAAACAGCAGCCAGACTTTTAATGAGTCCATTGTTTCATGCAAAATCAACATCGGAATGTCTTCATATCAAAATAACGTGAATTAAAAGTTGAGGTTTTGAAAGATAATTAAGAAAGTAAGATATCTGTAGCTGCAGGCGTTTGTTGAGCCAGCGAATGGTTTCCTCGGCGCCTCAGTGTGGCATAGCCGTGCTGACACCGGCGCCCATCTCCTTCTCACAGATGTACGGCAAGCCCATGTGACAGGGGGCGTCGTACCAGCTCCTCACGGCCACTCGCGTCAGCACCCGAGTTTTGATCATGTAGCCGCAGTCCTCGTTGATGTGGTTGTTGGGCTCGCCGACCTCCCAGAAACTGGAGTGAGGACAGAAGATTCAACGACTCAGTCAATTCATCCATAAACAGTCAATGATTTAATGGAAATCTTACTCTTTACCGTAGAATTATTAAATTTGGATACAAATTATAAAAGTTGCACAGTATTGAATAAAGATCAAATATTTAAGTCAATGTCAAATCATTGTGAGACAGCAGAGCAGAGTCAGGACAAAGAGGAAGGGAAGGAACAAGGGGCCATAAGAGGGACGACAAGAGGAGGGATGACAAAAGATCGGTCATCAGAAAATTTGATGATCAGAAATTCTTTTCAAAATGAGGAAGAAAAAATGAGGAAGAAAAAATCTGAAATTAGAAACATCAAGTAAACACAGAGGATAGCAAACAGAAGAAAAACATCTGTGTCACAGATTTCAGCTCCTCTCTCTTTGCTTTTCATCAGAGGTCAGAGGTCCGAGGACAGAGGTCAGAGGTCAGAGTCAGCGGCTGTTTGCTGCTGGCAGACAGGATCCTGCCTCCCTCCTGCTGTTCTCTCACATCTGTAACTTAGATCATCAAAACATGCACCGAAGTCTGCAGGTCTGGGACCAGTCAATGTTTAACAGGGTCCATTAGTCAGTCGTGTTTGTGTGTCTCAGACTGGAGCCAGAAAACCAGTTTGGGGCAAAAGTCAGTCTTTTTTTAAATGGTCAAAGCTTCTGGTAAATTTGTCTTAAATCTCTTTCAAAGCTCCTTCTGAAGTCTCTTCTTCCTTCTGGTTCTCTTTGCTCTTCAGGCCCTTTTGAAAACAAGATTCTAGTTGTAATTTGAGTGGATTCACGTGAAAATGGAAAGAAGGGTTTAAAAGTGATGGACTCTCGGTTAAAATGGTTATTGTGTCGAGGGGGAAGAGTTCTGTAAACAAGGGGATTTTTTTTTCACGAGATAGAGAACGAGATAAACATTTTTTTGGGATGTTTCTGTGTCAAGGCTAGAACCTCACACGATTCACCTCGAGAAAAAACTCAGAAACAGAAATTGAGAGAAATCCACAAAGTTCACAGTTCTTTGGACGAATGCAACAAGAAGCTCCAGCAGCATGTTGGAGAGAGGAGACTGTTAGAAAAGGGGGAAAATCCTCTGAACAACCAAAGACACCAACTCACTGAGTCAATCACAAGCTGCTGAATCCATGAACCTACCCTCCGACCACTGGAGTATCGTCCACCCATTTCCACTGGTCCTCTGTCTGCCCGTCAGTGATCCCGAACCAGTAGGCGTTCCAATGGCCTCTGGGAAGGAGATCCCACAGGAACGTCTGAGAAGGAAAAAGCGTATTCGTCACTAATTAACAGTTAATGTTCATGTTCTAACAGCAGCTGATGTGTTGTGACGAACCTGCTCCTCGGCCGAGTGGATGATGGCCAGGTGAGCTCCTTGGCTCTGGCAGTACGACTGACTCTCATGCCAATCCCTGGACAGCCTGGAGATGAGGTAACAGCTGTTGTTGAAGAGCTGCCACTCCATGGGGCAGACGATGGCGGCCTCGGTCGGTTTGATCACCTCAGGAGCTGAAGAAGGACACAGACGCAAACACACTTTGATTAATTTGGTCTCCTTGACCGTATTAAATGTTTTTAAAATGAATGGCCCCCGACAGTTTCATGACGTCTCCAGGCAACGACCAACCAACCAGTACCATGAATCTGAAATAATTGATTACTTATTACACGTCCATTTCAAAAGGTTTGTACCCTTAGTGGCCATCAAGGTGGCCAGTTTGACCAGCAGCTCGTCAATCTGCACCTGCAGCTGCTTCTTCTCCAGCATCAGAGCGCTGTTGTTGGCGGTCAGAGCCGTCACGTTCACATCCTGCGTCTGCTTCTGTGGCCCCGGGGCCACTTCACCGCCTCCCTGAGCTTTGTTTTTACCTGTGGAACCATGGACCAGAAAAAAGAGAGTGAATTCAGATGCAGCCCAAATATGACGTTCCAAATCTTTTAGAAGATTTTAACCTCGTCGCCTCTGTTGACTCACTCTAACCCAATGTCAGATACACTAAACAGCAGCAGGTTGTCGGGTCCGACACGTTCACACCAACAGGAACATGGGGGGAACATCCAGGCGAGGGGCGGAGCCTGTAGAGCAGCAGGAGGCGGGACATGACGTAGAAACTCTGCTGTGGAAAGATCAGTGTTGTTGTTTACAGCTCATCCACACCGGTGTCGGCCCTTATCCCTAAAAGATCTGGAATCTCTTCGTGTTTCCAAGTTGATGTCTTCGTCTTCTACGTGTACGGCTCCTCTTCTTCATGCTGAGATATTTGTGTTCTTCCAGTTTCACGTCTGTCACGTGTTAGAAACCTCCAGAAAATGCCCAGAGACACTGACTGAGACATTTGTTCTCACAGACAGAACCTCTACAACATGTGAGGAACACGTGAGGAACACGTCAGGAACACGTCAGGAACACGTCAGGAACATGTGAGGAACACGTCAGGAACATGTGAGGAACACATCAGTGGTTCAGATCAGGTCTGAAATCAGCCTCTGACTCAACTGGCAGCAGTTTAGTAAACGGGATGATTAAAAGCAGAATCAGCTTTTCAGCCTCTGCACTCCGCAGCTTTTTCAATATAACAAGTACACACACACACACACGCACAAACACACATGCACACATGCACACATGCACACATGCACACATGCACACATAAACATGGAATTATTGGAATATTAGCCAATAGTGTGTCACATTACACTATTGGCTAATATTCCATAAAATGTGTGGCAACGCTCAAACCACTAGATCCTCTTTTCTGGACTGAAAGTGTAAAGTCAGCAGTGGTGAATTCCTGCCATCCGAGCAGGTGAACAGTCGGAGAACAGAAGAGCTGGAACACGGGGACTCAGTGTTTACCTGCTCTCTGAGCTGGGAACAGACATGAGCCAGTTCACACCTCAGTCCCAGAACAAACCACCTGAGGAGCAGCAGCGGTCACCTGACGTCTACTCACCCTGTGCAGCCATGGCTATGATAGAGATCAGCAGGATGGCGCAGAGCGTGGCCAGGCAGATGATGGCGAGGCGGTAGGGCCTGGGGCCGCTCAGCCGGGGGGGCAGTCTGACCTGGGAGACTGTGCGGAGGGGGGGTAAAACAAATAAGTAAAAGAAATAATCCACAAAGCAAAAATACAGCAAATGAGTCTCGTTCATTGATTCACACGATGTCCTCACAAAACCAGAGACGTCAGAGGAACCTCAGTGGAGCCGAGGGGCTGAGACTTTCTTCAGCTCAACATTCCAAAGTTTCCTCTTTTTCAAAATGTGGATGCTCTTCTCTGTTTGTGGTCAAAGTCAACAGAATCTTCTCTACTTGTGCAAATTATTAATGAGAAAAAACGATCATCGCACTAATCAATAATAAAAGTGAGAATCACACATCTTTTCACATCACGATGGATTGATCCGAAGAGCTCTAACTTGGCTTTGGAATTTTAAAAAGACAATTCCATGGCTTCTAGAACTGTGTATAAAGAATTCAACACTAATTGTCTTAACCCTTTGATACACAACATGGGTCAAAAGTGACCCGATGGAGTTTTAATTGTAAATATCTTTACAATAAATGTATTTCATCATTCAGAATTCCAGGAATTCCTCAATTAACTTGTTTTTGATCATTACACATTCTTATTTTTATTTGTCCTTATTTACTTTTTTAATAAAAAATAATTTTTGTATCACTACCCTTCTAAGGCACAACATGGGTCAAAAACCCGTATTCATTTCACATGTTATTTCATGCATGGCTGTGCTTCTTTGCTATATCTTTTAAAATCTATTTATTTAATCATTTAATATTACAAAGTATTAATTAAAATATCTTGTTTTTGATTTCCACAAATCATTATTTTCATTTTCTCTGTCTTAATTTTTGAACTAAAATGGTTTTTGTATTACTACATCAAGTTAACGTATTAAGTATGCAAGTGTGAATTTGATGGGAACCTTTGATTTGTAAATGTTTGTAGTTAGGAACATGTTTACTGTGGACAACTTTTCACATGCCACACTTGTCAGAACTACTTGTCAGAACTAAACGGTCTGCTTTTGCACATCGGATTCATGTCTTATTTTACAATCGTTTTACCTAAGAAAATATTTGATATCTTGTGTAAAGATAACTGCAAATAACATTTGAACATTATTTCCCTCTACTCGTGGGAAAGATAAATATGTTGAATATTATTAGCTAGCTGTTAACATATTCTCTTTTAGCTAGCTAATGTTAGCTTATGTAAGCTAGGTAAATTCTAGCTTACGATAGCTAGGTCAACATGATTAAGTTCTGACAAGTAGTTTTGACAAGTGTGGCATGTGAAAAGTTGTCCACAGTAAACATGTTTCTAACTACAAACATTTACAAATCAAAGGATCCTATCAAATTCACACTTGCATACATGGGTCATTTTTGACCCGTGTGTAAACGTGATGAAGTAATACAAAAACTATTTTAGTTCAAAAATTAAGACAGAGAAAATGAAAATAATGATTTGTGGTAATCAAAAACAAGATATTTGAATGAATACTTTGAAATATTAAATGATTAAATGAATAGATTTCAAAAGATATAGCAAAGAAGCACAGCCATGCATGAAATAACATGTGAAATCATTTTTGACCCATGGAAGGGTAGTGATACAAAAATGTTTTTTATTAAAAAAGTAGAAAAGGAAAAATGAAAATAAGAATTTGTGATGATCAAAAACAAGTTAATTGAGGAATTCTTGAAATTCTGAATGATGAAATAAATTCATTGCAAAGATATTTACAATTTAAACTCCATCGGGTCATTTTTGACCCATGTGTGTAAACTTTATTTAAAAATACAAAAACTATTTTAGTTCATAAATTATGAAAGATAAAATGAAAATAAAGTTTTGTGGTAATCAAAAACAAGATATTTAATGAATACTTTGAATATTAAATGATGAAATAATTAGATTTCCAAAAATATAGCAAAGAAACACTCAGCCATGCATGAAATAACATTGTAAGTCAATACGGGTCATTTGTTTACCCATGTTGTGCCTAAGGGGGTTTGCATAGCTTGTGTATCAAAGGGTTAAGTTTGGAGCCTTTTGTTTACTAAGGAAAAGTTTGACTTGTATCTGAGACGTGTCGGAACAGATTCAGGGACGTGTGTGAACTGCACCACAATGTTCGAACCGAGCCCAAATTACTTTCACTTGTGTGGATGTGAGGCAGAAATCACCAGGTTATACACATATTCAGGATTTAATATTATTATTATTATTATTAATAATAATAATAGTAGAAGAAGCAAGCTTTGGGAAACTGGGAATATTCTCTGGTTCAAAGATATAAGAAGGTAAAAGATTTATAGATGTAAAAGAAAGTACATGTACTTCTCTCCACTCTGTGTTGTACATGATAGAGAAGAAGATCAACATCTGGATCTGATTCTTACCTTCCACATCTGATCTGCGGTGCTGCTCGTCCTCGGCCTCGATCAGATGCGAGTACATCCCGTCAAGGGCCTTCGAGCCGGGGGGAGAGGTCGTCATCTCACCTGAGCTCCACAGAGGAGATCCAGAGGAGATCCAGAAGGAGAGTTCAAAGGAGGTGCTGAAACTAAACTTCAGCCACTCTGTTTATAAGCAGAACCAAAAGTCAAGAGCCACAGAGTGACGCCACCGCACATCCGGGACTTTCAAAATAAAAGCCCTGATCATGATGAAGAACGGTTGGAAACATCTAAGGTTCAGTGTGAAAGAAACTGAAAATAAAATAATCCGAGAGATGTTTTCACATGTTTGTCTGATTTAAACTGTTTGAACTGTTGTTCTCTTTACCCTAGAATGGTAATTATAATAATAGATAGGAAAATAATAATAATAACAATAATAACAATAAATATAAGTAGGACTGCAAAGCAGCACTGGGCAGTCACGAGCACATGCATTTTGAAGCGTTGCATGTGTTTTGCCTGAAAAAAAAAATGACTGGAAATTTTGACACACAGAGCTGTTCAGGCTTGGACTCTGATCATGAGACAGAAGTTTGGTGGTGATAGGACAATGCACAGTGGAGTTGGGACAACATCGTCTCTTTTGGCGAAGGATGAACCTTCGCCGTACCTCAATGTTTACACGGTTTGAGGAAATGTCCCAATTCTGAGAGAGAGTGAGACATCTTATTTGCAAGACATAAAGATTCCTTCAGACCACTGACACAGCAGGAGTGGAGTTGTTTGTTAACGGCTCAGCATCGAAGGATCATGGTCCATGTATGTCCGCAATACAGAACATTGTGTTTTAATGGCATGTAATCAAACTTTGACGCCACAGTCACACAGTCTGGCGAAAAATTGATCTTTGAGTTAGTTTGTATCTTCATATTGTGTATGTGATGACACTCATCTCAATTCACAGCAAAACTCAAACAGCTTCGTTTGAAGATGAGGCGGCCTTCAAGAGTGGGGACATGGATAGTTTCAGACTGGCAAAATACTCGTTTGGCAAGGAGATTAAGGAGGCCAAACAACAGTATTCAAAGAAGCTGGAACAACAGTTTGCAGCCAACGACTCCTCGTCAGTCTGGAAGGGGCTGCGGGTGATCACCGGATGCAAAACCAAATCCCCACACTCCGTGGAAGACCTCAAACTTGCAAATGAACTGAATGACTTTTACTGTAGATTTGAAAGACAATGGACCAGTTCTAACCCAGACTCCCAGCCCCCCCACATAGCTATTACACCTCTTCACCCCAGCCTTGACAAAGACTCAACCCCCCCCCACAATATGGCCCCTGACTGCCCCCTCCCCCCCATCACACCTCTCTCAATTCAGGAGAGAGATGTCAACAAACTCCTAAAGAAACTGAACCCCCGCAAGGCACCTGGACCCGAAGCTGTCTCCCCCTCCACACTGAGGCACTGTGCAGACCAGCTTTCGCCAGTGTTCACGGACATCTTCAACACCTCACTGGCTGAATGTGTTGTACCCGTCTGCCTCAAAACATCCACCATCATCCCCGTTCCCAAGAAGCAGAGGATCACAGGCCTTAATGACTACAGACCTGTCCCCCTGACCTCTCTAGTAATGAAGACCTTTGAGCGCCTGGTGCTGACCCACCTCAAGACAATAACCAACCACCTCCTCCACCCACTGCAGTTTGCCTACAGAGCCAACAGGACCGTAGACGACGCAGTCAACATGGGACTCCACTTCATCCTCCAGCACCTCGACTCCCCCAGCACCTACGCCAGGATCCTGTTTGTGGACTTCAGCTCCGCATTCAATACCATCGCCCCAGCTCTTCTCCGTGACAAGCTGACACAGCTGAGCGTGCCTGAGCCCACCTGCAGGTGGATCCCTAACTTCCTGACTGACAGGAAGCAGCGCGTGAGGCTGGGCAAGCCTGTCTCTGAGTCCCGGTCCATCAGCACTGGAGCCCCACAAGGTTGCGTGCTCTCCCCTCTTCTCTTCTCCCTCTACACCAACAACTGCACCTCCAACCATCCCTCTGTCAAACTCCTGAAGTTTGCAGACGACACGACCCTCATCGGATTAATCACCAATGGGGACGAAGCTGCCTACAGAGAGGAAGTTAGCAGCCTGGCTTCCTGGTGCAGCCAGAACCACCGGGAGCTGAACGCTTTAAAAACTGTAGAGATGGTGGCAGACTTCAGGAGGAGCCCAGCCCAAACCGCCCCCCTCAGCCTGTGTGACTTCTCAGTTACAAAAGTGGAGTCTTTCAGATTCCTGGGGACCATCATTGCACAGGACTTGAGGTGGGCGGAGAACATCACCTCCATCACCAAGATGGCCCAGCAGAGGATGTTCTTCCTGCGGCAACTGAGGAAATTCAACATGCCGCGGAAAGTGATGGTTGAGTTCTACACAGCCATCATTGAGTCCATCCTCACCTCATCAATCACCGTCTGGTTCGTTGCCTCCACTGCCAAGGACAAGGGCAGACTGCAGCGGATCATAAGGTCAGCTGAGAAGGTCATCGGCTGCGACCTGCCGGCTCTCCTAGACCTGTTCCACTCCAGGACCAGTAGGAGAGCAGGCAAGATCATTGCTGATCCTTCCCATCCCGGTCACCGCCTATTCCAGAGACTTCCCTCCGGAAAAAGGTTCCGGGCCATCAGGACTAAAACATCTTGCCATCTGAACAGTTTTTTCCCCGTGGCAGTGGGGCTCACAAACAAGCCCCCTGCATCACACTGACTCTGCACCACACTGACTCTACCCCACCACACCCCACCCCCTGCACATAATTTATAATTTATAACTTATATATTACTGGCACTATGACCAATCTCTGCACCTTCGCACAGCACGTGCCCATAACTCTGTTACTGTATTTATATATATACTTTATTTTATTCTATTTTATTTTATTCTATTTCTTATATATTGTTGTTTTTTATATTGTTGTTTTATGTTCAAAAGTAGTGCACCAATGACACCAAGGCAATTTCCTGTATGTGCAAACATACCTGGCAAATAAAAGAATTCTGATTCTGATTCTGATTTGAAGTGGATCTGATGTAAGCCCTGGTACATGTACCTCAAAGTAAAAATGTGGAATATAGCCAAAATGGCCACTAAATGCAAAATAGCAGGCTTCCTGTTGCGTTTTTCCAATTGCACCTAGACTTTTTTGTTTGTCTGGTCATGATACACCTTTGTATTGATTTTTGTGAAGATCGGTTAATGTGAACACGTTCCGGGGGTCTCGGGGGGCACCGTTGAGCCATTTTGCGGCGCCTATTAAAAATTCCTCCAGAATACGTAAATTTTCACCACTTTATAACTTCGAAATTTTGGTAAATTGAGCATGGCAATGGCAAGATACTGAACCCCTTCATTTGGCAGAAATTCAATCACCTATCCATTGCACAATATCTTAAACTAAGTTAATTAAAAAAAATAAATAGATAAATGAAAAAAATTAAAGTAAATTCAGAAAAAAAAATACAAAAAAGATTAAATCAAATAAATCATGATCAGATCGCTACTGCGCAGGAGGTGCGCAGATCGCTTCTGTGCAGGAGGGAAATAAAAAAATAATAATTAAATTAAATTAAAAACAAAGCAAAACAAAACAAAAAAATTATAAATAAAATAAATAAATGAAAATAAATGAAAAGTACATTTTCACCACTTTCTCATTTTCTGCAAAATTTGGTAAGAAGCATGCAAGTTAAAGCCCTCAAAAAGCCAATTAATTTGCCTGAATAATAATAATAATAATCCTTACAATTTCAAATATCTGTCAGTGCCTGTCAGTGCTCTGGCCCTAATAACGAAATAAAATCTTAACTAGCCCTACTCTATGTAAGAGCGGTTTATTTAATGCGATGGTCATTTTATTGCTGAGGAAGATTTTGGGTCAACTTATTTAGACAGTAGCCTAATGATAAGCTTAGGTATTTACAATGGTGTTCTAAGCTTTATGAATAAAATAAACTGTATTAAGACATATAATTTTAGAAAAAGGGAAATATGGTTAATGAGCTACTTTAATTTTGAAGGAACATATAATGAAAATGAGGAATTATAAACACAGCTATTTCTGTAGTGTTTATGGTAATACATAATAAAACATTCTCACAGGTTTAAAACGTGTAATGAATAATTTCTTAAACTTTTTTTTTAGTTTTATGAAACCGAACACACGTCGCTCATGACGTCAAATGGGAACACGCCGCTCCGATTGGTCAAATGTCCTCTTTACAACTTCCGGTAAAATGGAGCACAAGATTTGAAATTTGCCCTGGCTACGTAACGTCTGTCTACCTCATTTTAACAACAGAAGCGTGGAGGTAATTATATCCCAAACCTAATATATTTAATGACGGTGACTGAAATGCTTCGCAAGGGAAACATTAGTTTTAAAAGTCAGTTAAGCTAGCGAGGTGCTAACGGTAACTTAGCAGTAGCTACCATCAGCTACCTCTGTCCTTTAGCTTTGTTTCCAGACTGTTTCCTCTCTTTGTAGCTACAGCTGATTAACCGAGCTGGTCTATGGATAAATGGACACGTTAACCAGCAGCTAGCCTATAACTGTGTGGCGTGTTCATCACATGTTTGACTCCAGCTCTGGACTTTAAATGTTAAATGACCTGAACGCCGCTGTTTCCCCAGAGGAAACCATGAATGATGACAACCGCCAGTTGTTTGAGAGAGTCGCCAGGAAGATGGGCTGGATGGAGAAGGGAGGACTGGACACAGCGGAGAAGAAGGTGTGTGTTGTGCACCTCGGCAGCCTATTGACGAACGAGTGACACTTATTTCTTCTATTTGTGTAACTTGTTGAAAACTATGTATCCTTAGGTTACTGGGAGAAGGAACACTTCACATGCAAACACTAATTAACTCTAGTTAATTGTAGAATTCATATTGTTCGTTTTTTGTCATTAAAAATCTCTGCTTCCTGTTTATTTAATGTGAGGATTAAGTGTTTTACCTTGTAATGTATCAATATAAGCTGAGTAAATGTTTAATTTTTGACTCTCTCCTTTAGACATGGGAAATTAGCTTTAGTTTAGTTTTGGCAGCATAGTTTATAATGTCTTTGTGTGTTGTCGTTCTCTCTCAACAAGTATAAATAGGACTAATGTGTTACTGGTAAATACACTGGTAAACACTTTGGATACTTGCCATCTTGATAAAACAGCAATCAAGGGTAATTATGTACTGAGCTACTTTCTTTATATTAAATTATTGGGGTGTGTAAGTGTTTGTGAGACTCATACTTATCTAAAATTTCATTCATTATGACCTTATTATGAAACCTGCAGAAACTCTGTACTCTGTCTGTCTCCATTGTTTCTAGCTGATCAGCTCGATTGGCAAGACTCGTTTTGGTGCCACAAGTGGTCTTCGACCCTCAGATCCATCAGCTTCGCCCCTGCTGCTCGGCCTCTCTGGAAGTGAAGATGAGTCGGAGAAGGAGAATCAGTGCTTCAAAAGCCACGATTACAGAGACAAGTCTTTGATTGAGTCCAGTGACGATGACTTTGACCAGTGTGAGTGAGTTGAATTGCATAACTATCTTTAAAGTGTATGGTGCACTTTACACAAACAGTAAATTGTTCATTTCGCCTTTTTGTTCCTCAGTTCTTGTGGGAAGGGCTACACCAAAAGCTAAGCCGACAACACAGGGAACTTGTAGCGCTGCAAAGAAAGACAAGTAAGAAAATCATTCTGAAGCACAATCTCTGTCCTGTATTGCTTTTAGTTTTACCTCTAATCTGTGAGTTTAACTTCCAAACCTTTGCTCCCTTTCAGATCAAATGTTCTTGTAGTGAGCTCAGACGATGAAGGCAGCTTTGAGACGTGTAAGTGTTCTCTTTCATTGTCATTATTTGTAACCATTAACCATAAATGACTCAAATGCGCAACAGAAATAAGTTGAAAACATATCCATACTATGGATCATGCTTTACTCAGTTCATCCTTTTGCATATTTCAGTTCTGCAACGAGTGAAGACACCAAACACCAAGACTCAGAAAGTGTCAGAGAGTGGAAGTGAAGACAGGTGAGTTGTGTCAAATTTGTTTCTGCCCCCAAAAGCAGCGTCTCTGTCCGGGAGAAAAAGCTTTAACCATCTGATTCACCTGTCTTTATCTTTAAAGCCTCAAAAACTTCATCGTGGACGACTGCTCAACAGACGATGACTTTATTGAGACAAAAATATCTTTGAAAGGTAAGACATATGAGATGCTTTCAGTCCTGATGTATTTCAAAGAACTGAACTAAATATGTGTAATGGTGATGTTTTTCAGTGCCGAAGAAGAGCAACACTCCAGCAGCCCAGCCTCCACGGAGGAGACCACTGTCTCAATGGGACTCGCCTGTCTTTGTCAGTGACAGTGACGACGATGATAACATCGTGGTCAAAAGCACGTGGAGAACTCGTCACTCAAAACCTAAACCGCCGGCAAAGGCCAACAAGAACAATGCTCTGCTCCGCGATGAAGACGACAGAGCTCCATCACTGCCTTCTCTCTCTGTCTCATCTCCTTTTTCATTCCGTCCACCCAAAACTCCAATATCTCTGGACACTCCTAAGTTTACGTTTAAAACACCTTCGATGTTGGTTGAGTCGGAGAGTTCTGAGGAGGAGTTCACATCGTTGCTGGAGAGGCTGAAAAAGAAAAACAAACTCCCTGGCACTTCATGCTCCCCAAAGAACACTAAAGGTAACTGTCTGTTTTTCCTTCATCTATACCACACCTTTTTTATTGAGGCCGTCATAAGTTCTTATATTAGTTTGCTAGAACGTTCACTTTTATTTTGAAATGTCATATTTATTCTCGAAAATTAAAACAAATCTCTGTTTGGTTAAGTTTGACTTTATTAACCTTTCGACTTTATTCTCGAAATTCAAAATGGGAAGAAAGCTCCTCCTTTTTATTTTTTAAGCTTGACTCTACACTCTTCCCAAGCTCACATCTTGTGTTTTTATTTTGAAATCTAGAGAACATTAAGGAGCCTCCTGTGTTAGCTCCTCCGGTGAAGGCACCAACAAAACCAACTTCTAAATCATTGGGGGAAACACCTCTGCGAGTGAAAGCCCCTGGGAAATCCACCACCTTGAAGCCGATGGTCAGTCAGACAGAGCCCAGACACGGCCCCACTAGCAGGTATTTATGTTGACATATCTATCTACAGTGTTTAAATGTGAAGCACTTAAATGGCACTTACTTATAGCACTTTGTAGTTTTGCTTTATTTTTGAAGAAATTGTACTTTTTGATTCTTGTTGTTCTTGGTTTGTACCCTCGGGTTGAATGCACTTTTTGTAAGTCGCTTTGGATAAAAGCGTCAGATAAATTAAATGTAATGTAATGAAGCAACATTTGTGTTTGTCACTCACTCAGTTTCACTCTGATCCTTCTGTCCTTTCCAGGGTAACTTTGTGTAAAACCCCCGGCTGCTTCCTGCAGTCACTGTCGAACCCTGGCTCCAGCTATGGCACCGGCTTCAAGCAGAACAAGGAGGACCTCACCAAGAAACTCTACCGGCTGTACAACACCTCTGTATTCGACAGCAAGGTGAAGACGGCAATTCCCCTTGTTTTGATTTTATAAATTTTAGAAATGTCATCTGATTTTAAATGTGTATGTTTCATTGTTTAACTTCTCCCTTTACATCTGTTGTATTTTCTCTCTTCCTGACATGACTTTCCCAGCTCCCTGTTGATATGTCAGTGACCTGGAATAAGAAATTGCGGAAAACGGCTGGTTACTGTGTCACGGGTCAGGAGCGCGGCGGTGGGAGCCGCTACGCTCGCATAGACCTGTCAGAGAAAGTCTGTGATTCCGCAGGTAATGTTTTAAAAACACAGGCAGACTGAAGTAATAAACCTTGTCTGTTTATTATTCTCTAACTGTAAATATGTGAATCTCCACATCCTAATTTTCAGTCTTCATTTATATCCCGTGCCTCTCAGATCGTCTCAGAGACACGTTGATTCACGAGATGTGTCACGCGGCGACCTGGCTGATTAATGGCGTGAGGGACGGGCACGGAAGCTACTGGAAGCTTTACGCACGCAAGTCCACATTGGCGCATCCCGAGCTGCCCATGGTCACCCGCTGCCACAGCTACGACATCACGTACAAATTCAAATACCAGTGCACCCGCTGCCAGAATACGTAAGTGTCGATATCAATCTTGCATTTCCCAGACTTGTGTTTTAATTTCCACTTTTGATATTCCTAACTTGTGATTCATTACAGTATCGGGCGTCACTCCAAGTCACTGGACACCCAGAGGTTTGCGTGTGCCCTCTGCACAGGGAATCTGGTCCTGCTGACTCCCCTCAAGACGCGCGCTCCTGCGCCTTTCGCCAACTTCGTCAAAGAGAATTATGGGACTGTGCGACAGGAGCTAACAGGACAAAGCCACGCGGAGGTGATGCGTAAGCTGAGCGCCGACTTTGCCTCAAAGACTAAACTCAGTCAAAGCTGAGATCCTGAATTTGTCTTTAAATGAAGCTGTGGATTGAGCTGGACAATTATAGGAAACCTGTTCAGATTCTCAAATACCTCAACCAGTTTTACAATAGTGAGCAGCTGTGATTATTGATACTGAATCTATTTTTATACTTTTCTACGTCGTATTTGTTTTTGTTGTTATGTGATTATTACCTGGAGCAAGTGGAACTGAGGAAACTGAGCCAGCTAATGTTTGTGAGGTAGTGTCACATCATGACGATTAATATATTCTGGAGACCAGTCTGATCCCTTTGTGTTTTTAATATTTGATCAATTTGTCATTTTTGTTATGAACTCTTTAAATAAATTTCAACTCTGATTGTACATTAAATGTTCTCTTGACATCTTCATGTAGGTAGATCTGCACTATGTATAAGCAATGTGGTTGTTTTCTTTACACTAAACTGTTAAGTATTAATCTGTTAAAAGTTAAACAATGTCAGATGAATACAGAGTCTACAGGGCTCATACTCACATGAAGTGGTTGACTTTTCTACTTAACACACCTCACTCACCTCTAATCACCTGTCAAGCCTGCATATAACCCAGTCAAACCATCACTATCTGTTTGTCTAACATTTCTCAAGCTGCATTCCCTTCATTCATTCACCCTTCTACCTCATCCCTTCATCCTCTCTTCCCTTATCCCTTCTTATTACGTTGGTAAATACTTCTTGCATGTCTACTTCTAAGTACTGCCTGATGTTAACCCCACCTTGAGTTTCCCCTCTGCCCAATCACCAGTACGTCCTGTCACACCAGCCTATCAGACACATCTTCACCTCGTCCCCTTCTCTCAACGTCCATTCCTTTTTCCTCAACATCTAATATTTCAAATCTCACCAACCATTTGTTGTGGCGTGGTCCTTGCAAGGGAAATGAAGCACTTCAAATAAATGATTGGGTTACAGAGAATGTTTGAACTTTTAAATACAAAACAAATCTATTTTTGTTGTCCGGGGTGACCTCTTTTAATATTTAAGATAAGTGTGTGTGGGTGAAATGGGGACAGTTGTTTCTGATGAGTCCTCGTCTGCCATCAGTCAAATATTGACAGATAGGAAGCAGTTCTTTTGTATGAATAAGCAAACACAATCCTTACAACAAACACTAGCTGTTGACACACTGTCTGCGTTGATGAGGTTTTAGATCACAGGTTCCGACATGATGAAACTATAAATGTACAATCTGCACCGCTGACGTAAAACAGGACGATGCAGATGGAACCAGTGCTGAGAAAGAAACGGGTGTGATGCTGCACCATGTTGTGTTTGAAGCAGATATGAGGGTGAGTGTGCTACATCTTTCTTCCCGTTTACAGTGAGGTCAAATTGAATTTAGCTCTTTTAAAATTGTATAAATTGAGGACGATCAGAAGAGCGAAGCACATGGAGCTTTCCATCATGGATGTCAGCTGCAATGTGTCGACCCTGGAGAGTCAGACACAGATCGAGTCCAGCCTCTACCACCTGATTGAGATGGTCATCATGTGTGTGAGCTGCAGCTTGAACACCATGCTCAGTCTTCCTTTGATCTGGGTCATCACACGCTCGCCGTCCCTCCTCAGACACACTTGCTTCCTGCTCCTCGCACATCTCCTGCTGTGCGACAGCCTCCAAGTACGTCTGAACCGTTATGTTTGTCTTTTTAATGACAGCGCGTCTATAGAATTCCTGTTAATCCTGAGATGAGATTGTGCTCTTTGTCAATCTCTAAAATTCCAGCAGCTCCTCTGGACGATCAAAGCGGTTCTGATGAGATCCAGAGAAGAGATGTCAGTGACCCAGTGTCTGATCTTCTCTGCGGCCTACCAGGCCTTCTCATTGGTTTGTAATGTGTTGATTTACACTTGTGCATTTAATTTTCTCTCGTTCAAACTCAGCCACAATATATTTCATTATGAAGGATAGTCTGCTTCTTTTTTGAAATTTAACTTTGTTTTTTTGTTTTTTTTACAGTTGGTTAGATAATAAAAAAACCCACTGATGGCCCTTTGTCAATGATTTTTCTTCAACCTATTAAATAATCCGTTTATTACCAAAATAATAATCAGATCAGTTGTGGAAATAATAATAATTTGTATTCGTATACAGATGAATTACAGCAGACACGTCTCTGTTTTGGTCACGGATTGGTTCTGTCTGCTTTTGGTTATTGCACAGGCTCACGTTTGCTCGTTCTCATGGGGTCAGCTTCACCAAAGTGAACTTCTAAATAGAATAATATCAAATGATGAATAATCAATACTGTGGAGAGAAGAACACTAAGACCAAAGGGCGTCCCAGTGAATAAGAGTAAGACATTTTAAACATCTATCATAGGTCATGTTTAGGTGAAACAGTTAGGCCACATTGTATTAGTAGTGTTTGTATTAGTCTAATTAATGCTGTGGTCCCTGTAAACAGCCTGTCTGCTCTGACAGGACAAAGTGAGGGCTGCATCTAACTTTAATGTCTCTTCTTGTTGCCCAGGTGGACTTCTTGCTGAGCACTGCCATGGCTGTGGACCGATTTGTCGCTGTCAAGTGGCCTCTGCGCTATGAATTGCTGATCCGTACTCGGAGGAAGCGAGCAGCTGTTACAGCCATATGGACCATATCGTTTGTGGTCATCGCTGTGGCTTTGGGTATCAGCCTCAGCAACATCCAGGTGAATTTTTCCTTTCAGCGCTGTCGCCCTCTCATCCTCATGCCCTGCCTGTCAGAGATGTCTGCCGCCCTGCTCTACTGCACCTTGGGCAGTGCTGTGGTGCTGCCTCTCTGCTCCCTGACCATCCTGGCATGCTTCTGCCTGCTCTGCAGGGACATGCACGCCGGGCTGCTCTGCTCCAAGAGAGCATGGGTGACGCTGACCCTCCAGGCTTTTCAGACTCTTTTCTTTTCAGGTCCTGTGATCATGGAAGGCTTCCTGATCCCTGGACACCTGCACAGTGATGCTGTGGATATAGCAGCAACCATCACCTACAACCTGGGGGTGTCACTCATCCCTCTGGTCTACGGGTATCGCTCACGGGAGCTGCAGCAGCGGATACGACAGGCTGCACACATGTGCAAAGTCCCAACTTAACATAAAATCTGATTTCGAAGACTTCACAGTTTTTACCTGCAGTGCCTGAATGAGAGCAGTTTCTACCTTTTCAGCACAGGGGATCTTTCTACAATCATTGCATCATGCTGGGAATTTACTCAGTTTGAATAGCTGGTACCAATATGCTGCTGTAAGGTCACAGCATCTTCCTGTGCTGCTTTTGCTCAAAGACAAACAACACACGTTGTATTTACTCCAGTAGAATGTTATCAAGCTTTGGTGATAAGAAAAAGAAACTGAGATAAAAACCCAAGCTGTTCAAATATTGATAATCACTGCAAACGTTAAGGACTTTATAATAGAACAAAAATAAATAAAGGAAGGATAAACCCCATTGACACTCACAAAGCTGATCTGTGGTCGGAATGTTTTCAACTCAATGATCGCAGAATCTCTCATTCTTACACGATTGGTAATAACATGCATTTCCAGGAAATCAGATACACATTTGCAGGCTCCTTCCAAAATTGGAAAACCTTGGAAAACCTGGACCCTCATAGTCTCACTATAAGAGTTAGAGTGAGAGATCCCTCTTTATGATCACAATCATTATGTGATTATTAAATCTTCCATTTGAATGTTCTCTGTGTTGTACTGATGCTGTCCCATATATCCTTGATAAATAATCATTGCTTTACATTGCAAGGTCATTCTTTAAGGACTTTAATTTAAATGATGCAGCTACTCTATGTTTTTACCATATATGCTGTAGACAAATGAGCAGTGGATTTATAAAAAAACAAACAATAAAATGTCAGTAATAATATAAAAGACAGGAAAAAATGCTTCAAGATATTTAATTTGTATATTAAACACTGATATGCTGTATATGCACCATACTCTATATCATACAAAACGATCATCAAGATGTACACAACGTCAATGCTACAAGAAAAAACACATCAACAATCTACCACGTTTTTGAAAGAGAATGAGACTTGTGGGGAAGGTGTGCAGGTCAGAGAGGTTTGGGCAGCTTCCCTGATTGTGATCAGCCGCTTTGAGAGGCACAGGCACAAATCCACAGGTAGCACTGAGGTGAGACAGCACGCTCCAGGCGTCAGCAGTGACCCAACCGCTCATATTACAAATCCCCAGTGCAACATCACGCATCGTACAGATGGTTGAATCTTTCTACACACACTTTGTGTTGTCAATAAAAGCACTGGAAGGTTCTGTGTCATCACGGTGTTGAGGCAGGCACTAAGAATTCCTTGAATAACTTTTCAAGCATTTTATCGTACTAAATGTGTTCTTCGTAAAAATTTGCAGCATTTCACAGAAAGAGCGTCTTCCTGTTTTTGGCAAATGCGATGTGAATAAATGGAGGATGTATCGGTGGATCATGACATATAAACCTTTATAAGTGACAATGTATGGCACCACATAAAAAGAAGGAGAAGATAGAGTTAAAGATATATCTGCGCAAGAGCAGCATTACATGTAAAACCATTGCTCTTCCCATCTGCACTCTATCAACAATCATTCCCTCAGTACAGGCAGGTTTTCTTCATAATGCGCAGGAACTCCTGCTGGTTGACTTCTCCGTCCCCGTCTCGGTCAGCCTCATCGATCATCTCCTTCATGAACACAAGACATAAGGACAAAAATGAGAAGAAGAAGAAGAATGATGGAGGGATGGAGCAAGCAAATAAAGATATTTTGATGCATTTACGTGCAAATGTGTCGATTTTTTACGAAATTACAGTCACGACTTTTAAAGGCACTTGTTTGTAACGTCGGCCCACTAAGAGCCTGTCAATCACAACAATAACACAAGACTTGATTTGATGATGTCATGATGCAGCTTAGGTTCATGGGAGTTTTTGTCTTTACAGCCATTGCAGATGAAAATTTGCGCGACTCCGACATTAACGTTTTATTTATTTTACACCGAAAACGGCAATGAATGATGTGACCAATAGAAACAGTTCACGTTCCATATTATATCTTTAATAAAAAAACAAGCCAGGGTCTGTTTCCATTGAGTAGGAGTGTTGGTACATGTGAAGACTGCTTTCATTAAACGTTCTTACCCGCAGCTCTTCATCCGTTAGGTTCTCTCCGAGCTCTTTGGCAACTCGCTTCAGATTCTTGAAGGAGATCTTTCCGGTCTCGTCGTCGTCAAACAGACGGAACGCTTTCAGGATCTCCTCTTTGGAGTCTTTCTCTGCCTGAGAGGGAAGAGGGAGAGCGGCTTTACCACGAGCTGCTCTTCTGCATTTGTGTAGTGGTTAAAAAACAACAACAACAACAACATAGAATGACAACATCAGCATAAGAAGTGTGAGTTTGTGTTTGTCAGATAGGCCTGGGCCTTAATATAAATAGTTATCATCAATAGAAATAAAACAAAGGTAAATACATATTGATGTTATCCCATAAAACATGAATGATCTACCTCAGATTTGTAAAACGCTTTGCTGTTTACCAAGTGTTTTCGTTCTCTGCTCATATAGATGAGTTCAGACTTCACTCTGAGGATAAAATCTGTCTTTAACCTTAAAGAAATAATAATGTGACATTTGTTGTGATGATGAACTCCACTCTATCTATCTATCTATCTACCTATCTACCTACCTATCTATCTATCTATATATCTATCTATCTATCTTTCAGCTTTATTGGTCAGTATAGGGCTGAAAACATGAAGTGATCATTGAGGTTTTTTGTAAATTAACTGATTGAATCAAATTTGTATTGCACATTAATTATAATACCTAATATAGAAATGTTACCATTTTATGTGTCATGACACTGAGGAAGTCAACAAAGGAGACCTTCCCTGTTCCCTCTTTATCCACTTCACCAATCATCTTCTTGATCTCCTCTTTCTTCGGTTCAAACCCCAGAGCTCTCATCGCCACCTGGAGGAACATGAACACACAAGTACACCTCGATCTCTCCCTGACACATGTTGAACGTGTCCAGTGTCTGAGCTTTTGACTTCATTTTTCTCACCTTGAGCTCTTTGACATCGATGAATCCACAACCATCAGTGTCAAACAGCTCGAAGGCCTCTCTGATCTCCTGCTTCTGCTCCTCGGTCAGCTCTGCCTTGGGGGTGGTCTTCTTACGAGGAGGGGGCACTGGGCCCTGCAGGGAGGGTCTCTTGGCAATGGTCGCCTGGTGTGGACACAGGAACAGGTACAATTTTAAAAAAAATCGAAAATATGGAATCACCACATCTATGATGACATCACAATCAGAGAGGTTTCTGGGAGAGGAAAAAAGCAATTACCCAAAACCAATAGAACAGAATAAGGAATAATCTAAACATCCACAACCTATGGCAACAGATTTAGGTTATTATAAGAGTATGAGATATATTCACTCACCATTAGTGTCTCTGTGTATTAGACTGACTGAGAGAAGAAACTGCTAATCTATGAAACGATCAATGTTTTCCTCTGGGCGATGAAGGCTCCCTGTCATTTAGGGAGGAGGAGGAGATAAGGAGACGTGTCTGTTTCACATCAGCTACTCACACTCATCCAGTCACCGCTCTGGACACAAGACAAACGAATAAAAACAACAACCTGCTGCTTATTTCTCAGGAGCAGCAGATAGAATAAAGAGAAAATGAGCGTCTGTAGCTGTAGCATGCAGAGGACCAGCTGCTCGATGGAGTCTGGGTGTTTGATTTACTCACCCTGTGTGTCAGGGGACAGAGCCCAGGGTGGGATTGTGTCAGCTTAAGATCTCAGGCGGGGTCCACAGGCACAAGCTGGAGAGGAAATGAAACGCACCAGTCGGGCAAAGAGATGATTGGCTGCTGGAAATCACGGGGCTCAAGACACGATCAGAAAATACAGAGCTGAAGAGAAGGGTATTAAATCTACCATAGAAATATTAAATTAATAAACAGAATATGAATAGTGGGGATCTTCTGTCATATCTATGTGCAAAATATATCGTGTTATATAAATGCTGCATATGCTCTGACTCTGAAATTTCCTCAATACACCCTCTAGTGTCAAAATGACACAATTCATCCATACACTGTGTTAATAGAGGCATTATAATAATACTCATTATAATAATACTAATCATCATCATCATCATAAATAGCTAATATATAATTACTATACAATAGAGTTCGTATAAACATCAAATGTTGCCCTTGCTGCCAAGAGGGTCATTATCATCTCTGAAGAAAACATATAAAATCACATATTATTCACAATGAAAAGGTAAATCTTTGTTTGTGTTTCCCAAAACAAATGAAAGATGGATGATTTTTTACCATGATAACACATAAGGTACAGAAAACGATTTAGTATATAATCTGTGGAAACTGGACAATAAGTTTCTACACATATTTCTCCTGCCTTTACGCTATATATTAATTTAATTCACACTTCACATAACACACTTCATACATGTTCTGTGATATCTAATCAGTGGTCACTTTATTAGGTACAACTCCTCAACACAATACAATGCATTTTCTACAGCTCTTTTACTTTTCAAAATGTTGTGTTTTTATCCCTCCTATTATAATAATAATAAACTTGATTTACATAACACTTTTCTTCACATTGTTACAGTGCTTTGACCAAAAATGGTAAACAGAGAAAATAAAAGCAATACAACAATTAAGATCAAATGAATAGAAATGAAAACAGTATAAACATAAAACTTTATTCTCCATCAGACTGATATTACTGTAGGTTTATGTTCTCTAGTTGACACGAGAAGACCAAACTGCAGCTTGAAAAACCATCAATATTACATGTAACTCAGGGGGTGTGGTCTTTTTGCTGGGAAGTGTTTAGAATCAGCTTGTGATCCCTGATTGGCTCAAATTGTGGCGTTCTTTGACGTATTCGGAACGCGATTGGCTGTTCGCGGACGTCCCCTTCGTGCCGAGCGTGGGCTCCACCAATCACAGGGCAGCTCCCACTCAGCTGATACACACGGTGCTCGGTCTGCCGGCGGGACGCTTGTTCTCTGTCAGGACTTCAGGTGAGAGACCGCAGCAGCTTGTTTAAAGTTAATATTCATATTTAATCATTATGATGAATCATTATTAAAAGTCATGTTTATGTGTCTGTTGGATATTCAGTAAAACTGCTCGTTACAAGCTGCTGCTGCGGAGGAAACGCTCCTCCCCTCAGAGTGTCGGTGGTTCGATCCCTGCTCTCACCTGTTGATCACCTCTGCTCCTCATGGCCACACGGGTTCGACCGGTGAGTAGCGGGAGGAACATCACGTTCCCGACATCCGGTTTCAAGATGCTGTGTGTCCCCCTGTCACATGTTGATGGTGTTAATGCTGTGTCCGCCCCTGCAGGGCAGCAAGCGCTGCGCGGTGATCGGGGGCTCCGGGTTCCTGGGCAGACACCTGGTGGAGAAGCTGCTGGACCGAGGCTACACTGTGTCCGTGTTCGACATCCGCCAGAGCTACGAGCTGCCCGGGGTCACCTTCCACCTGGGAGACCTGTGTGACCCGCAGGTAACACACCGGGCTGATATCACGCAATGAATCAAACGCACCCAAGTAATGTCTTGAGGTTGTGTGGTTCTGTAGCAACACAAACCAGGATGGCACATAGCCAAAGTAGAAGGGCCCTCAGATAGTTAGCGAGTGCAGAGAGGTTATAGTATCACGTAAAACAACAATGTAAACAGTTGTTTGTGCAAATTCAAGACAAATTTAAATACTTCACCGTATTATCCACCAAATATTTGATCATACTAATATCTACGGTGGCCGAGAGAGCTCAATGCACTGCAAATTAAGAAAACACATGCAAATAGGAAAAAACACATGGAACTTGAAAAAAAAACAGATACAATTTAAGAAAACTTCTTCATCAATTTGACGACACATGTGCTCCAAGTAGCAAAAATGACCGTTTCCAGGGGACCCCAAAAAGTGATGAGCCTGGCCGTAGTTCAGAATTCATAAAAATTTGATGAAGTTTTTAATTTGCACGTGTTTTTTCTCTTTGCATGGGTTTTCTTAATTTGCAGTTATTTGAACTATCTAGGCCACTGTAGATAACTCATTACTCCATGGATTACTACTGTGACATGTAGGGATTACAGTAATACACATTTCTTTATTAGTACCTTGTACACCAACATTTTACGGGTTCTATCCTGAACCTACCTTTTCCCTCCAAGTGTTGTGGTAATTCATCCTGCAGTTTTTGTGTAATGTTGCTCACTAACAGACAAACATAACCTCCTTGTTTTGATACTCTTCAGATAACTCTTCTACCTGCATTACAATTTCAAATGAGCACACGAGACTTTAAATACTTTGACCCGCACCCTTGACTCTTCTGTGTGGTTGGGCTGCTGCAGGCTCTGGCCCCGGCCCTGAGAGATGTGTCCCTGGTCTTCCACTGTGCGTCTCCGGCCCCGGGGAGTGACAACCGGGCACTGTTTGAGACCGTGAACATCAAGGGCACACGCACAGTTATTCAGGCCTGTGCTGAGGCTGGAGTACAGGTGAGGCCGCCAGGAGATCAGAGACTTCCAATAGTTTGTAATGGTTTTTAATAACTTCTAAACTTGTTTGCTTTGGGCAGAAATTGGTCCTGACCAGCAGTGCCAGTGTGGTGTTTGAAGGGACAGACATTAAGAACGGAGGAGAGGACCTGCCCTACGCTAAGAAGCCCATCGACTACTACACAGAGACCAAGATCGAGCAGGAGAAGGTAGGAGAGGGTGTTTTTAATTTACCTGACTGGTGTCATCACTGTGGTTAGACAGACCCCAGCCGGTGGAGTTCTAGATCCTCATGATGTGACAACAGATGTGATTTTTGAATGAATTAGTGATTTTTCTCCTTACTTTTGAGAAAAGCATCAATTCTAATTTCACTGTTTGTCTTTTATTTTTATCAGCATCCCTAACAAACATAATATCAACATCACTAGTAATGGTTGCATCTTTCCTCGGCTTCCTTTGTTATTTGTGTCTCATCTGCCTCCTCACCTTCCCTCTTGGACTCTGTCTTTGTAGTTGGTCCTGGCAGCTTGTGACAAGGAGAAGGGTTTCCTCACCGTCGCCATCCGGCCCCACGGCATCTTCGGCCCTCGGGACCCCCAGCTGGTTCCGATCCTGGTGGACACGGCTCGTAGGGGCAAGATGAAGTTCATCATTGGGTAAGTCACTATCAGCTCACTGCGTTGATGGGGACACTCTAGCTGTTCTATCAATAGAAATATGACAAGCTACTCTGCAGCATTAACTTTGTGACTTGCAGCCTCACAGATATGGATATTTGGCAGCTGATAGCGATATTGAGGAGTAAAACACTTATGATGCAGATGTATATATATATTTAAAAAACTGACTGATTTCTTATATATCTAATGATTATGGCAAAGAAATATAATTGAGGCTTGATTTTTTACAGTTTGACCATAAACCTTATTATTAATAACAAAGAGAAAGAAAAAGACAGTTACAAACAAATATATAGAAGTTGAATTAAGAAAATAAACGTAAACATGAATGCGCATTGTTTATTATGTAAAATACAAGTTTTCATATTGGAAAATATTGGCTAACATAAACGCTGATGATGCACATATTGATTAATTTCAACTGGCAAACCTCATAAATCTTTCAGGCTCTAAAATTACTTTCTGAAGTCAGTTTAATTTATTCTAACATCAGTCAATGTGTGGTGTTGAATTTCATGACATTTCATTATCTCTGAAACCTTTCTCTAAACTCACTTGAATCCCCTGTTCCACTGTTTACATTAGGTTAACATTTCTTTTAGAGATGTTTGGATGTGACCTGCTGTGTTTGTAATGTACCTTCTATAGCACTTATTGCACATGTAAGCAAATACTAATTTAAGCCCTGACTAAAGTACACAAGAAAGTATTTTCTATTCCATCTATTTAGTTATTCAGCCCATAGCTTTTACCATTGTGCAGAGGGACAGATGATTCTTGTGTTCTAAATTATTCTTCACAAGTATTTCTCTTTCATGTCATTTCTCTCAGTGATGGGACTAATCTGGTGGATTTCACCTTTGTGGAGAACGTTGTGCATGGACACATCCTGGCTGCTGAGCGCCTGAAAGCCGACTCCCCCATCTGTGGAAAGGTGAGTGGAAGATTAAAGGCAAAATCTTATTTCAAACATTCTGTCAGTGGTGAGATTTGGCTTCGAGATCCATCGCCCATGTAAGTCCGTGCCGTCTTTGTAAGATCAAACATCGGGTCTTTTCATCTCCTCCTTCACTTTCAGCCGTACCACATCACCAATGACGAGCCGGTGAGATTCTGGGACTTCATGTCTGACGTGCTGGTCGGGCTGGGATACCCTGCTCCTCGCTACCACCTCCCCTACGCCCTGGTGTATGGACTGGCCCTGCTCCTCTGGCTGCTGGCCCTCATCCTGCGCCCTCTAGTGTCCTTTAAACCCACCTTTACTCCAATGAGAGTGGCCCTGGCTGGAACCCACCACTACTACAGCTGTGAACGAGCCAAGCAGGACATGGGCTACAAACCCGTGGTGGGTCTGAAGGAGGGGATCGCCCGCACCGTGCAGAGCTACCCTCACCTCAGACAAGGGGCATGACGTTACCATGGAGATGAAGACTGTAGAAACATGTGAATCTGTGCATGTCATTAGTTATGTGCGTGGTTAGAATAAGAGGATCAGGTCACACTGAATGGACAAATCAAATTTAGAAAAGAGACAGTTTTTCTTTTTCCAAACCTCACTGTGTGTTAATGGTCATGTGTGAATTTCACCAGCAGGTGGCAGCAGAGACGGCCCTTGTTCTGGTTAACACTTTACTGTCTGATATTAGAAAAGTTTTAAAGCACTAAGTAAACAGGTTATGTAAACCTGAAGTGATCTTACACTGTGGAAAACGTTCATGTTTCACCTGTGTGCTGTACACACGCTGAGATGCTGCTGATTAACCCAAATGCCTTAATACAAGTTTGTTTTCTTCATACAACTGGCATGATCATGGTTTTTACTACAATGACTATCTTCACATCACCTACCCTGCCCACAAAAGTATGTAGACAGGAATGTTACATTACAACACGTCATTTTGAGTTATGAAAATCTGTAATCTCACAGCACACAGGGACTCTTATGTCAAATAGTGTGTTTCCAACTGGTGGCTTCAGCTTGTGATTGCCCCTTTCTTGTTTCAACAAGACAATTACCCCCGCTCTCGACACAACGTCTCATACATATATAAAAATGGTTTTCTGTGTTTTATATTGAAGAATTTAATATGAGCCCCAACCTCATCCTCAGCCAAATCTTTAGGATCAGTGAGAACTGCGGCTGTGAGCCGGGCTTTATCGTTCAAAACCAGTGGCTGAATAAAGGCAAATCCCCACAGCCAGGTTAAAAAAAACTCAAGAGTGTAGGATGTTGTAACACGCAGCACATTTCAGGTCGTATTTAATAGCATTGATTCTCAAATGTTGAAAAAGGTTTTGATCCCTCTTACCTTTTGTATATCTTGATAGGATTCTGGTGCAATAGAAAGTCTTCAGTATGTGTAATAATAATCTGAAGTTCAGTAACTATATGAGTGAAAGAGAGGGCATTTCTCACTGAAAGTACTTGAGCCTTGAAACCCACTTCCCCCCTCACCTTCACACATTAATTCAGACATTTTAACACAACTAGTATGACAATAGAGCTCAAACCTCCACCAAGACCCAACAGTCCCCTTGAATCCAATCAAGCTGCACCAAATGTCACACTCTCATAGAGATCAGTTCCCTAAACATTACGGATTATTCTTTTTATCATCAAGATCCTTGAATTATTCTCTGGGATATTTGTGAAAATATAAAACAAATCCCCTATCTCACAATGGTAAAGAAAGTGATGACATATTTCTGGATCTGTTACCTTTGTCTAGATCCACTCCAAAACTGACCTGTGCCCATGTCACATCCTTCCAAGTTTCAAGTAAATTGGATTTGTATTTTTTTCGTGAACCTGCTGACACTTGAGAGATGGAACAAGCATTCTTCCCTGAGTAGGAGGAGGGATCCCAGTGATCACTTACTGCTTGGTTGTACATATGAGCGTGTGAGCGGACTTACAAATGAGATGCTTCCTATTTAAATACAGGACTAATGTTGGGTATCCACACACATTCGACCAAGGTACTTTTTTATCTCCACTGTGCTGCTGCACTGACTCTGCCTCTCTGGCATTAGATCAGTGTAGGCAAATCATTGGAGTGCTATTCAAGGACTGTCACTGAACACAATAATGGGATGGGCAATGAAAATGCATCACGAGCCACGATCCCTCTGTTGCCACATTCGATCATCCTGTCATGTTCACAATGACGCAGGTGTGATACAGATGTCACAGACGTGTGGTTGTCAGAGTGACTCATTATTACACCGCTTACGTTCCATGTGTCAATTAGCTTCGATGCATATTGGCTTTTTTTTCGAAGTCAAATCATTTTTCTCATTCCAAGCTTTGGCGTGGTGAAGACGAGGTGGGCGTTAGGTGCAGATACCTTGCATACTCGTTCTTTAATCTATGCAAGCAGCACCCAAATGATTCACAGCGAGAGTCAGAGCCACCGGGCAAGGCCGTCCGACTGGTTTCCTTGAGGGACAGGGATCCAGGAAGATAATAGAGTGGAGCGTTGACACTTGCCAGGGTGTTTTTCTTTTTCTTTGGCAGAGTGAAACCTTGGCTCTCAGACTTGCTAATGTCCTCTTCCGACTAGTCTCTGTGAGATGTTGCGAAATGGACCCACACCCTGTTTGTGATTTGAAACAGCTTCGTAGATGTGTGCACAGCGTGTGTGAGATTGTTTTTATATTGTACAGAACCAGTGGTGGGTCGGTCTCCGTGTTGAGGCCTTTCACACGGGGTTGGACAATTGCAGGAGAATAGACATCAATCTTTTTGTTTCTTTCACCTGCACAAACACAGTCACTCAGATTGAGCAAACGTCTTGTTTATCTAAGGCTCATAAAGAGAGTAAAACAAGTCACGACTCACTTTTACCAAGCTTTAATTATTATTTGTTTGTTACTAATGAGTGGTTGCGGTTTCTTTTTATAGAAAAACACATAAGGAAGAACTGCAACTTTTTTTATTTAAAGTATAAAATCAGAAATGTGTGGGTTCTCATTATATAGTACATCATTAGAATGACTGGTTGTGCATTGTGTTTGGTGGCGTCTGGGCCCCTGTCTCTGTGTCTGTTTGTTGTCTCAGTCCAACTCAGTGTGTGTTGTTCTTGATCTCATTTTAATGATGTGCGCTGCTGCCTGGGTTTTCCTACCCACTGAGCGTGAGAGCCGAGCTCCCACAGGAGATGTTGCTGCGACTTGCTTCACTTGTATATGCGGCCTTGTCGTCGCTCTCCCTTCCGTTGGCCCGGCTTGCTCTCGGAGTTGATTGTCAGTCACCTGTACGACAGGTATACGCTCGCTTACCTACTCCCAAAGAACAAAGCGCCGCTGTAGTAAACAAAAAGTCAGTTCTTAGCAACCTCAGCTGCATGCATACACACACACAGACACACACCCACACAGAGGCAGAGACAAACACTCTGCTCCACCCCACGTCTAACTTCCTTGACTGGCTGGGCTTGTTAGTGCTCATACGCCCGTACTTGTTCACAGCAGCTCAGGGACCGAGGCACCTGTCAGACAGAGGAATACTTTCCCTCCACTCACACACAGGAACACACACACACACACATACTCAGTCACTGACTCTCAGCTGAACTGCATGGACTTTGCTCTGCTAGGCGGAAAGTGATCACAGGTAGGCAGACGTTTGTGATGATATTGTAAATACAAATTATCTAGACCTTTTTTCTGTATTTAAGAATTCTCTGTGATCAGCATTAAGTGTGAGAGTGTGTGAAAAGTGTTTAGTCACCATATTTCGGTGTGTTTTCTCTTCTTCGTGGCTTTTTCAGCTGTCTCTCCCGCTCTGTCCTCGCCTTAAAGGCCATTATTGCTCTCCATTAATCATTTGTCGTGTGTGTGTGTGTGTGTTTACTGATGTGTTAAACCCAGGATAAATATGCTCTCTGAGCTCTCTGTGTATTTGCTCTATCGCCAACCTTCGTATCCTTAAGAGACGATGAGTTGAGCATTAGAAAGAGTGAATTAACCTTCCCTCCGGAGTAATCGTTGGATTTGCATTCTGAAATCGGTAGCACCCTTTTTGCATGAGCTGAAGTCCGCTCCTGCTTTTCAGATAAGGTAACACTCGTCAGTGTTTCATTAATATTGTCTTTTTTCTTCCTGAAGTCCTTGGAGGAGTGTGTTTGCCTTTAAGCAGTTCATTTGAAATGTAAACAAAATCAAGTCATTTAGACGTATGAAAGGAGGCAGTATTTTTCCACCCTTATAAATCAGTCTGTGTGGGTATATTTTGTATGCAAAGATAAACGGTGATATGTCTGTGTGTGTCTCCCATTCATATTTAGGAAACTGAAGAATTTTCTTTTGTATTTTGGAAAGTGGTAGGACAGGCTGATCTACATGTCTAAATGATGAGACTGAGGAATGCTTTACAGAAAACATGCTCCCTACTGGGAGGGAGCAGGAGACATTTTGAAACTGTGACTGTGCCTTGTGACAAATTACATTCCGCTCTTGGAATCTTTTCCTTTAACGTGTCCTCTGTCGTTGTTTTAGGCGGCTTGTAAATTAAACAGAAGAAAGGCGGGAGAGAAACCTCGAGAAGAAACATGTCAAAAGGTGAGCACGATGACTGATGGGAACGTCACTGTGAGATGAGCTGTTCCTCCGTTTAGAGCAGAGGGCGTCTCCACATCGGGCTGTGGACTGTAAACTCTGTCATGGCCCTGATTTAAAGAAAAAACCCAAAGTGGTTGATGATCGGGCCCAAAGGAAGACTGAAAATCATGCATGGTATCATATGATGCAGGCTATAGGGTTATCTCAGATGGTGTGTAGGTGGATGATGTGTGTGTGTGTATGTGTGTGTCTCAGAGGGGAACAGAGCAGCTGTATTTTCCACCACCAAAGTGCGGACCAAGCTGAAGGGAGATGGCAGCTGGCTCCAGCGCACCAGTGAACCTCAGGCCGAACCCGAGGAGGAGGTGAAACCCTGGTAAGACCACGTGACTCAGCTCAGCTTCATCACGTCCTCCACATCCATTTCTCAAGTTCACCGCAATGACTAAACCAAGTGGCTGTGCCTCCATGCAGGTTGGCAGAGGTGAGGGCCAACCGTGTGAATGGAGCCCCCATCGAGACCAGTCCAGGGCCTTCGCCAACAAAGCCCGCACTGCCGCCCAACAAGCCTGACGCCGGCAGGTAAACACCGGTTTCTGATGTCACCCGTGCAGTTTTGTGTAGCTCACTGTGAAACCTGCAACCAAACAATGATTGTGCTGATAACGAGTCTCTGTTTTGAACCTAGAGCGCCAACGTCAGGATATATGATCAGGTAAGAGTTCTCATGAAATTATAAACACGTCAGGCCGGTGACATTTGTGTTTCTGTGTTTGGAGACAGCAAAGGAATAAACAGAACTTTTACAGTTAATGGTCACTATGAGGTCAAAATGAGAAGGGAAGTAAACTACTCCAACAACTTACTGCTCTAGATTTCTGAATTTCGATGGCAACTCAATCTTATTTTTGGCATCTTATCTTTTGTTCTGATCATTTATCTTTCATACTTAACATTGTTTTGTCACGTTTTTTGGACCCATTTTAAATGATAAAGATGCAGAAACTGTCAGACAGGTTTTTATCTTCTCGCGCCTTGAGTATTGCAACATTCATGCCTGAACCAAAAATGCTGCAACGACTTGAGTTTATTGAAAACCCGGCCGTTTGACTTTGAACAGGAACAAATAGTTTGAATCATATTACACCTGTTTTAACCACATTACACTGACTCCCTGTTTGTTTTAGGATTGATTTTCTTTGGAATTTAGACCTTTTAATCCCGGATGAGCCTTTGCGTAGCTTGTGATCCTCGGGTAGAGGAGCTTCTGCAGTCAGGGCCCAAAGACTCTGACCTGCATGAGGAAATAAAACTGGCAATCAGTGACACACAACTCTACTGAAAAGCCTCTCCTGATTTTATTTGAGTTGTTTGTTGACCTATTAGTTTATTAACACTGATAGAAGTACCTCAGAGCGAACTATAATTATGGAGCTCTTTGTGATTTCATCTGAACTTTTAACTTATTTTATTTCTGTCCTTTTATTTGATCTGTTATCTTTCTTATTGTTAAGCACTTTGTAATTGTGTTTTGAAAAGTGCTATATAATTAAAGTTATTTGGTTAAGTCATTATTATAACTAATACTAAGAATTCTAGTGCCGCGGGCTGCAGGGACTTAGTTGGTTCCATGTGTTGACATGAGTATTTCTCACTCACCATTAACTATTTACCAAATGATATCTTAAAAATAAAAGGTTCTTATTGACTTTTTCTACTACACATCATTCACACGCTGTCAGAGGCCAATTAGAGTTCAGTGCCTCGCACAAGGAGCCGAGGATTGAACCACCGACCTTGTTGTTAGTTGATGACCCGCTCTACCTCTTGAACCACAGCCGCCTAAATGTCATTACTACAACACTCACCTATAGGGTGTCATGCTTCCCTTGAGGTGTGATGAGAGGATACGAACCCCTGCAGAAATGATCAGGAGACCCTGTAACTTGGTCAAAGCTTCCAAAAACTAGTTTTGCTTCCAAATAGGATGAATGGAGGGAAACCTGACCAATAAAACTTAATATTACATGAATTTGCCGAGCAATTTCTAGTTTTTGTTTTTACGGCGTAGCTGGAATATCTGAGCTATGAAAACTGCACTTCAGGGGACTTTTTGTAATGAAATCATAGATTATTTATAGAGAGAAAAAAGTATATGTCTACTCACACTTTTTGTTTTGTCCTTCAGAGGCATTTTCACAAAACTGGACGAGAAGCCTGCATCATTGCCCACATCCAACGGCTCAAGGTAAGAGCTTCTCTCACCTGAACGAGCAGCGATCACAGTGGTTGCTGATGCACTCGCACTGACCCCTCAGATTCCCTCACATACTTCGTTGTTCTTTCTTGCAGTGGAACGACGCAATTCAACAAAAAAGCCTCGGAGAGCTACAAGAGAATGTGAGCGTGCACAAATAAGGTTCCCGGTGAGTGGCTGGCAGCTGTGTGATAATGTATTTTCATTAGGTGTGTGTGTGTGTGTGTTTCTGTCCCTCAGAGCCCCCCACACGGTGAGGCCCACTTCGGAGAACCAGGAGGACCTTCTGAGCACTGAGGAGCAGGAGAAACGGTGAGACTCCCCCTCGCACAAAGAACGCCATCCAATCTGAAGTCGCATGCCCCCCCCGAGAGATTACATTAACATCATAATGATTTATCTCGCAGGACGGAGGCAGCCAGCAATGTTCTGAAGACGTCGTCAGTCAGGCATCGGTCTTATGTGCTCTCTGCTGCTAAGAAATTTGAGTACGTACTCCATGTCTTGTGTCTCCTTATCTTAACGCTCAACCTGTTTCTGGGATTCTTAAATCGTAAAAGAAGTGAGTTAAAAAGCATTAAAAAAGGTAAAAAAAACCATCAGGAAATTGCTCTTTTCACTCATATATGATGAGAATGTATGATGGTGTGTATAAAAGCTGTGTGATGAAAACCCTCAGGTCCATTGACAAAGCCGCTGACACCTCGCCGGTCGTCAACAATATATCATTTGTGGCGAAAAGGTAAAGGCTCCCTCTTATATATTAAAATCTGGAAAATATGTGAATTTCTGATGTCTGATTTAATGTGTGTTTCGTCTTTCTGTTTTAATGTGTGTACTCATCTCCACCCATTTTTTCATGCACGTGTGCTTGGCTGCAAATGTGCAGGGTTGAGATTGTAGATGACGATGAGGAAGCCACGACGCCACCACCTGTCAGCTACCCCAGCCCCACTCCTGCCATCCCCGTCCCATATGTCGCTCCCGCCCCGATGGCCAGTCCAAGGAAAATGTAGGTCCTGCCTTTCCATTTCCAGTGGAACAAGGGATTTCTGTTCCGTTTCATTCATTGTCTGTCTTGTTTACAGTGCGGAAACAAACGTGAAAACATCCGCTGATGTCATCGTCGATGAGCCAGTGGCTCCGAAGCTTCTGGGGCCACTACCGGACCTTTTGAAAGAAGACCCCTCTCCAGTGTCTGTGACGCAGAAGGACCCGTTTGAAGGCATGAACCCAGGATGCACCAAGGTGGCCACACCGCTCCCTGAACTCATCCCAGTGTTAGTAGAAGCAGTTAATAAGGAGCCAGAACCTGAGGAGCCAGATGTTTCTGATCAAACCGACACCTCTCTGGTTAAAATCACCCCGGATTTACCAAACCTGGTGTCAACCACTCCAGCTCGATTTGTCCCAAAATCACCGGCTCCATTGTCCCCTGCCCTGACTTCAACTTTCCCAAAATTACCTGCTCCATTGTCCCCTGCCCTGACTTCAACTGTCCTAAAATTCCCAGCTCCATTGTCCCCTGCCCCGACTTCAACTGTCCAAAAATCACCGGCTCCATTGTCCCCTGCCCTGACTTCAACTGTCCAAAAATCACCGGCTCCATTGTCCCCTACCCTGACTTCAACTGTCCCAAAATCATCGGCTCCATTGTCCCCTGCCCTGACTTCAACTTTCCCAAAATTCCCTGCTCCATTGTCCCCTGCCCCGACTTCAACTGTCCAGAAATCACCGGCTCCATTGTCCCCTGCCCTGACTTCAACTTTCCCAAAATTCCCTGCTCCATTGTCCCCTGCCCTGACTTCAACTGTCCCAAAATCATCGGCTCCATTGTCCCCTGCCCCGACTTCAACTTTCCCAAAATTCCCTGCTCCATTGTCCCCTGCCCTGACTTCAACTGTCCAAAAATCCCCGGCTCCATTGTCCCCTGCCCTGACTTCAACGTTCCCAGAATCCCTTGCTCCAGTGTCTACAGTAACAACGATCACAGTGATAACAGAACCTATACCTGAACCTGAAGAAGAACCTGAACCACAATCTAAACCTTCTTCCATGACAAGGTCAGATTCTAACCAACTAATATCCGTGTTGTAGCTCAGCATTAGTGGTGGAAAGTAATGACTTCAGTCTATACTTATACTTGAGTATTTGCTATTTTATTCTCCAACTCTACACTTCAGACAAAAAAACATTTACTTCCTCTGCCAAGGAGGTTATGTTTTCATCTGTTAAAAATTTAGCAGGATCATGCAAATTTGGTCACAGGGTGGAAACCCTTAAAATTTGTTAAATTTTCTATTTCACTTTCTTTTCGCTTTTGATAGTTTTTTCTCAGTTTGTGCCGTGTGGGGCACATCTAAATAAAAACCTTGCTCTAGTGAATTTAAATGTGGTTTCATATGTGCTCTACTGAGTAGTTAAATATATGAAGATACAGGAGCCATGTTTATGCCACTCTTTACTCTATAAGTACATTTAGCTGGCAATAATGTTTATACTCCTCTAAAGCAAAAGGTTTAAACACAGAACTTTTACTTGTAAGAGCGAAATTAATTATTAAAGTATTGAATGAAGGAAAGTATTTGTATCGTATATTCTACCATAGCAACAGTATAACATACCGCAGTGCTCTGTGATTATGAGCCTCAAACATTAACCATGATGTTTGCACAAATATTATTAATAATGTTTGAATATCGAAAAATTCTCAAACAAAGCTTAAAATGGACTTTCAGAATGTTTTCTTTGTTCGTGTCAGCCGTATGTTTGCTCTCATTCCTTTCACGTGTGTGATGGAAAAACCATGTGTTTGTTCTCCATCTATCTTCACAGCTCCAGAGTTGACACGCTCGCTGCCTTTTACGACACTCTCGTTCCCACCAGGTAGTGGAAAGAGAGAAAGATGAAAGCAATATGTGTATATATATCCAACATGAAAAGAAAATCATTACCATGGCTCTGGCGTGCTCCAGCCTTAACAAAGTGCCATCTGATAATCTGAGTTTTTTCCTCCGTAGTCTCAAGGATGATGAGCCAGAGCTGGCAAAGGAACAAGGAGGCCCAGCAGACAGCCGCACCACAGAGAGCAGGTACAAAAACCAACAGTTTCCTCATTCCTGTCATAGCAGGGCTGGCAAGAAAACACATAGTCACAAAAAAATGCCGCTGTGTTCACTTCAGAGTAATCACAAAATACCCCAGATCTCAGTTTCAGTCACCTGAAAGCCCCTCACTCAAGAGGGTGTTCCAGATTGGCCTTCATATGTGGCACTTAAAAAGTGTAGTTTGTGTGTGTGTGAGTGTGTGTGTGTGTGTGTGTGTGTGTGTGTGTGTGTGTGTTTGTCAAACCAGGTGAACTCATTTGCTCTCTTACTTCCTGCAGAGCTGCGGAGGAGCCCGATCCAGTTTTTAGCGACGCTGAGCCAATGACAGACGATCTCCTGGCATTCGATGATGGGTTTGTTAACAAATATGTTCTCACTGATTGTGCAATAAAGCAAGGCTCTGAATATTTCCCACAAGGTGGCACTGTTGGACATCCTATGATTTTCCTCTATTCTAATTCAACCGGTCTGCTCCTGCCTATGAAATATCCTCTGAATCCTCCAACTTCGCTCATTATGTCCTCCTCTTCCTCCTCATCCTCCTCCTCCTCTCCACCGCTGCAGTCCACAGGAGGCAGTAGTGCCTGTTCCCCCGAGCCCAGGACGCTGGAGTCAGGATCTGCTCAGTGGATTTGATAGGTAAAGGAAGAACTCTCTCCCACCCAAACCCCAAATACATCTATCCATCCATGATCAGGGATATTGGGGAAAAGCATGTACACCCTGGACAGGGCGCCATCATAACACAGGGCTGACATATAGAGACAACATTCTTATTCCAATTCACACCTACTGTACAGATCAATGTCTTTGGAAGCCATACTCAGGGCAAACCCAGGTAAACACAAGGAGAACATGCAGACTCTACACAGAAAGACCCCAGCTGAACTGGGTCTTCCAAACTGGAAACCCCTCTTGCTGTGAAGCGACAGTGTTAACCACTGCTCCACTGTGCCACCCACCCCCTAAACACAGTCAGGCACAGACACATCCAAGCTGGAACATCACCTTAACTCACCTTTCCACAGTTTTAAAGGGAGCTGGTGCACAAACGTTGTATTTGACTTTGGTGTTCTGGGTTTTCTCCAGTGAGCCAAACCCAGAGATGACCAGCGGCGCCCTGGATCTCCTGGCTACTGATGTGATTCCATTCAGCACAGAGACACGCAGGTGAGAAAGAGTCCCATTCACTTTCATCACTACATATGGAGAAGGTAGAGGGGGTGAGAATCTCAGATCCCTAAGGTGGACGATTTGTAATAAACCCCCCCAATGTGCACCATAAAACCGGGCTCCTCCACCCCCTGTGCTCTATTCTAACCCCTGGACAGAGTCTGAGTGACTGAGTAATACTTTGAAAACAGAGAAGCTGCATCTTATCTGCAGCGCGGCTGGAAATAGAAGGGATTGTTGTACTGATTAGTATTGTGGCTTTGTTTTTGTTTCCGCCAGCCCCAGCGTGCAGCGAGAGGAGGAGAAGCAGACAGATGAGACAGCAGGAGAAACACAAAGGTAGAGGGGAGATGACAGGCTGCTCTTAAACAATTAACTATCTGCTCCGAGCTGCTCCCGCTCACAAATGCATTTTATTCAGATGTGGTTTACTGCATACTAACGCTCTCTCTGCCCACCAGCCGCACAGAGACCGTCACTATAACCACCAGGACAGTGATTATTACTGACCAAAGGTACGAGACCACACACAAGCAGAAGGCGTCTGGCCTGCACTATATTCAGACGGTTTTCCTGCTTGTTAAATAGTTCAGGAGATTCCAAGCTTATCTAATGGACTGGCACTTTAAATAGTGGATGAGAAGAACCACCCTAACCTTTACTTGCCCTCTTTTCCTTTCTTTTTGTATTCCCATCATGCCCTTCATCCGTACCTCCCTCCTTCTACCTTCCATCTGTGCAGTGAAGAGGACAAAGCAGATCCCTGGAGCTCACATGTGACAACATCAGTTACTGAATCGAGGTAGTTTGTTCACTGCCACATCAGATGAGTCCCAGTGCTTTAGGATGTCTGTGTCCCAGTGTATTTCATATATAGATATATGTGAGTGTGTGTAAAAAGTAGTTTGCCCCTTACTGATGCTGAGTAGAGAGAGTGAATTTACTTAAAATAATTGATTAAACTGGGAGAAACGTTCATTTTAAATAATCAAATTAAGTTTAAAGTGCTTAATAAGATAATATTGATTGTCTTTCAGAAAAAGTCTAATTGGTTAAATATCTGAAAAATATCTGAAAAACTCAGACAAAATGAATGACTTTGTTGTTTAATTGGTATTGACTGCGACCAGGGTTCAGTTTAGGTGAAGAAAACCTGAAATACACGGAGGTTTGTTTCTCCATGCGGCAGCACAATAGTCTTTCCATTTGTCAAAGACATCCCCATTCTGATTTTGATTGAGTCTGGCCGCCTCCCGCTCCTCTGTGTTTCTGTTTACCATTCAAACTGCATTAAATCTTTCCATTATGAGTCAATGTGATCAGAATTCCTCCGACACAAGATGGGCCACGCTGACAATTGAGAGTGAAATCAGTGTGAAATTGTTTTTCAGCTCGGCTGATCCGTTTGATCCATATCCGATAGGGACCACATCCCCTAACAGGTAATCATATTGGTTTGGAGCTGTGACTGTTTTCCAGGCAGCCAGATAGCATCTCCCCATGCATAATGCAGCACTTTCTGATTATGAGCCACTTTTCTCTGCTGCAGCTCCTCTGACCTGCTCCAGCCCCTCGCAGATATTTCCATCAACAGGTACATGAATGATAATGCAAATGCCTCTTTTTCTATACTCTAACCTCTGTTTGTCACATGTTACTGCATCTTATCCTCTTTACTACAACTGCTTCACTTTGAGACGTTATGGCTATCCATTCATAATCAGCAGAAAGCAATCTGCTGTGTGGCGACGGTGCATCTTATTGATATGCATTGATTTCTTATTTATGTCCTTATTTCTTCAGCGCACCAACCACATTCATGGAGAATAAAGATCCGAGTCCAGAACCACAGTACGTTGGGGATTTTATCTTTTCATCTGAAATGAAGCCAGTGAAATAAGGCTGCGACTAACTATGGCTTCCAGTGTTGATGAATTTGTTTTCTTTGTTAATTAAAACAAAAAAAAGATACGATCTGATAATGCTCTTAACAGAAAATTAATTGGAAAACAATTTTGATAATCGGCTCCAACTTTTAAATGTGATGATTTTCTGCATGTTGATTATATTTGGTATTCTGGACTATTAGCTTCAGTCCTGAGAAACTACAATAAGTTCTTCACTGTTTTACTGACTTTTGATCGATAAAACTAAGTAGACTGGCACCCAGTAGAGCACATACCTTCATCACGACCCAATAGACCCCTTCAACTCAATCAAGCCGCCAAACTCTAAAATATCAGTCCCCAATTTTGATAATATCAAAAAAAACATTTTGCATCCTTCCACCAAGTTGCGTGGGAATCCGTCCAGTAGTTTTTGAGTAATCTTGCTAACAAGGAAACGACTCTAACTTCCTTGGGGGAGAAAAACATTATCTGTAGATTAACCAATTATAGAAATGATGGGTAATAGCAGCTAAGCAGTACTTTTCGTAAAAATAGTTTAGTCAAATATCAGATTTTGAAAAACATTTGTTGGAATTTTTCAGAGACGTCAGACATTTGTTTTTAAATTTTGAGCAGTGACTTTCAGATGATAAGGTTATTAAACAGAGTAAAAGCAGTGAATTCCTCCCTTTGAGAAGAAGCAACTAGAAAATTGTCCCATTTTTGCTTTAAATTATTGAACTGCTTTTCAACTAAATGATTAACGAGTCGTCATTCCAGCACGGAAATGGAAATGTCTTTAGATGCAGTGTGTCTGTGTCTTGAATGATCCTTTTATTCTTCTCCACCCTCTTTGTGTGTGACAGTATTAGTGGCAACGCACTGAAATCCCCGGCAAGCTAGTGCTTAGCTGTGTCCTGACCGTGCGAGCTCAGACCTGCAGAAATCTATTTCTCAGACGGCGGACATTATTACCGATGTCTAATATGCTCCACCTGTCACAACGTTCCTCATTTCTCTTTACCTCTGTCTCCACTTTGGCTCCTCAGTCTCGGCACTCAGCGGTCATGGGCACGCACATGGGACACCATCACACCTCAGCAGGCCAGCACAGAGGAGAGGTGATGACACGCTTCGATTTCCTCTTACACTTCCACACACAATGAGGCCGACTGTGTTTTTTTCATTCATTCATCTACATGCGCCCACGTCCTTGTCTATTACGCGCTAAAAGCTTTTTACTGTACGTCCCCTCTCAGCCAAGAGGCCGAACCGGAGGACCAAGCCGGAGACCAACAGACGATGATCATGTTCGAGAGAAAGTAAGTCATCGGTGTTTTGTTAAAAGCCTCTCTGCTCCTTTTTTTCCCGTAACCTCCTTCCCTTTCACTGTGGGTGAAGTAACTAGGCTTTTGATGCGTCTATTCATCGAGCCATGAGACATTGTGCACTGGTGCTGATGAAAATAGGTCAGATACTACATATATTGGTTACAACTGTGACACACACAGATCCACTTCCAGCCTTCTCTCTCCTTTTCTTTTCTCCCTCCAACAACACCCATTGTGAATTTGTCACCGTACATCATGTAATGCCACGCTTTTGTTTGTGCTCAAGGTCCAAGGAGAACGACTCCCCATGGGACAGGTGGACATCCCCCACTGTCTATACTATCGCTACAGAAGAGGACGAGGAAGAAGAGGAGGAGGAGGAAGAGGAGGAGGAGTTGAGGTACCTCTACAGTAGCTGAGCTCATTAAACGCATATTAAAGCCCTTTTATTTTTTTTGTATCGTTTTAGCAGGATGTGATTATAGCACCTTAACATTCAACGGCTGTCAACCATTTAATTGAAAGCGAGCTAAATACAAGTTCCTCGCGGCTCACTCTGAGAATAATCATCTTCTCCTCAACTTGTTTAAAAAAGAAAAAAAAAACATTAATATGGTCACAGTTTTTCATCAGTGCTGCCAGACTTATTATAATGCTGGGTTGTTCTCTGTTTTGCAGCTCGAAGGAAACACACACAGAGACAGTCACAACCGTCACCACCATCAGGTTGGAGAAACTTTTGAAATCCTTTAAAAAAAAGAATTCCCTGCTTTGTGAAGATGAAACCCCACTTTGTTCAGTTTAGAAGGAGTGGGAAGCGTGAGTGGCATGTAGGTGTTGTTTATGAATTACAATGCACGGGAGGAGGTGCTCTCAGGATGAGGCAATGCCGCAGTGCAAAAGAAAAACAGACCACACCTGGTCAATAAACCCTGATCCCTCTGGAGCTGTGAGTTAGAAAGATCAGCTTTATCCACTTGGCTGGATCGCGTCCAGCTTATTGACTGCTATAGCCTCCAGTAAAAAGTCTAATACAGCTTTCTTTATTTTTCCAGGGAGATACACGGTGAGCCAGAGCCCGCTATGGATCGGTAAGTTTATGATTTTTGTTTGTGTCGGACGCAGCACAATGCGAGACGACTTTCTCCAGAGTGTTATTTTCAACTATTTGGTCTGCTGATTTTCTCACTTTTATAAAAACAATCCTTTTTTTCTGCTGGAGCGTTTGTTTTTTTATGACTGCAGGAGTTTCCAAAAAAAGGGAAGGAAATTATCAGCCACAACAATAAAAGGCAGTAACCTGTTTTGACTGTTTTAACACGGTTGTTTATGTTGATTATTAAACCCTGGATCTAAGGTTACATACAACCGTCTCCCGTCTCAACTCTGAACTAGCTTGAAGTTAAATGACAATTTTTTTCTCATTGTCTCTCCATTTGCCCTCATTTCCTTCCCCCCAATTATCAGTCTCCAGATGTCAGATTAATGATGCGTATTAGTGATGTCAGACCAAGGGCCGTTAAACAGCTTGCCATTAACAAGCGATGGCAGAAAATGATGATCTCCTGAGTTACATGTGACAGATGCATGAGTCCCTCTGTTTAAGTCACCGTGCTGCTGGCGTCAGTGAGTGAACGATGAGACTAACACCGCTGCACTTTGTCTCCAGGTATGAAACCTACACCAGGTCGGTGACTCAAGAGGAGCGCCCGGTCTCATCACCAGAGCCGGAGACCAAAAAGTGAGGGATTTGTCTAGTTTACAATTTTGAGTTTTAGATGACAAAATACATCTGTTTCAACCCCTCACACTGTTGCTCTTTCCCCTGTCTCTGCTCAAGGCCGTTTGTGTATTTGAAGGAATACGTCAATACCTCAGAGGAGTCCTCGCATAACGCCAGAGATGAATCCAATAGGTTCGGCCTCTACATTGTTTACACAATCAAATAACAGCATTGATTTGAAAACAGAAAACTGCTGAAAAACACGGTTTTCGTGATGAATCACTTATTTCTCCTGTTTCCACAGAGGGACGGATTATTTGACATCGAGCTCCACCAGTTACTCGTACAGCAGCCCCTCCACGTACCCCAGGTAATAACACAGCTCCCTAAACCTGGTTTAAACCAGATAGAAGACTTTTCCTCTTGTTTTTGCGATTTCAATTTAAATGATTTTTCCTTTTTTTTTTTACACTATTTATGTTTCACTTCCACTAACATTTCAATTCCTTTCAATGCTCGTGCTTCAATTGACGCTTCAAATCTTTTCACATCTGTTTCTTAAGCTTTGAACGGGAATTGAAACTTCCCACAGCTTCTTCTCTTTCATACCCAATTTCCTCAAACTGTTTTCTTCTTCTTCTTTCGCTTTATCCCCTTTGAGGAATCTCAAGCCCAGTTTATCACTTCAACTTCCTTTTTACTCTTTTCAGCTTTTTTATTTACCTAAAAACGAAAAATTAACTTCAATATTTTAACTTAAGCCAACAGTTGTTTCAGTTAATACATTTTCACAAAATAGCTGACACCAGCTCAATTTATCACTTATACTTGACTGACACTTCAAATCCTTTCAGATCGGAGGTATTGAGTTCCACAATAACCACTTCCCACAACTTCTACTGTTCATATCCAATTGCTTTCACGGCTTACGCTTCAGCCGACACTTCTTTCAGTTTACAGGCTTTTATTAAATCTCCAGCTCAATTATATTTCGAATGACAGTTCGAATCAGCATTTTCAAGTCAAAACATAAACTTGACTAAGAGCTTCCACTTACACGTAAAACTCTTTCTGTTCTACCACTTCACCTCCCCTCAGCTTTTGTATTGTGATTGCTTTATCATCTTTACCTTCATCTTCTTTGCATTTAAAATGTTTTAACCGTATTCAGCGAGTACATTTTGCTTTTGGCAGTTGCTCTTGTTTTCATAGTGGGTCAAATTATTTGATACCAAACTCCTCCACTTAACTCCGGGCCACAACGCTATTCCCTAAACCGGTTTTAAACCAGCTTTAAGCTTAAGGTCCCCCTGCCTTGTTTTTCCCCTTCTGAGGAAACTAGATATGTGTAAGCAGCAGGGCAGAAATTCCACCAAACCTGCTCATTAGGAGGCTAAGCAGGGATATGAAAGGATTATTTACACTTCTTAAATTCCCTCACTGGGGACGGAAATGGTCGCAGGTTATTGAAGCAGACAGAGCGGCTGCGTCTGCACGAGAGATGTGTGGGAATGAGCTGCCAAACTAACTTGTCTCAATCTTCCCCAGCGGCCCACTGTCATCCAGCTGTACGTTCTGCGGAGAGCTTGTGGGCGATGATGCTAAGATCACCATCGAGCACCTCAATATCAACTGTCATCCCGCCTGCTTCAAGGTAATTCATCTATCTGTGCCGATGCACTGTCCTTTTTATTGGCGTCTGTAAAAATGGAAACGCTCACATGTCCCTGGGGTAAATTAGCATTTCTGAATGACAGATACTAAAATTACACACAGCTCTGAATCCAGCATCTAAACAGTGGGGAACTCTGTGGCTCAACAGTTTGACTACACAAAGCTTTGTCAGGGTTCCTGTAGGTTTCAACAAGAGAATTTGAAGATCTTTTTAAGACAAATCTGAAGGATTATTATGGAGCCACATTTTTCTCACGCTTCTCGCTAATTGAATATGAGGTAGAGTAGCCTAGTAGAGAATAACTGCTTGAAACGCCACATTATCTATAGTCAGTAGTTATAATTTTTCCTACAGCCAAGCTGAGTGTAGTTATCAGTTCCACGTTGGTCTTGTTTGTAGTTTAAATACAGCGTGCTAATATCTGTCTTATTGAGAAAGAACACCGACAAAAATAGCAATCATCATTAAAATAACTAATAACAATCTAAAAGTAGTTGAGACTATTATCTATATGACGTATATAACACTTTTTAAATTTTTAGAACTCTTTATGGACTACAATTTTTAATTTATTCTATTCCTTTTATCCATTGGCAGAGCAGTTGATAAGCGTTTTCCCCAGTAATACAGAATTTTAACTTTTTAAAAAACAAATCATGTTCAGTCATTGTGTATTACCAGTCCATGTAACAATTGGTTTAATCAGTCACTAGCGCTAAAACTGTTTTCTGTCTGTTATGGAACGGAAAACAAGAGTGACTGAATTTCAAGGATTAAAAACATTGCTCTGCACCGTGGTTTCTTTTAATTATATTTTCTAATGGCATTCTCACCTTTCTTTTTCAGTGTGGTGTGTGTAATAAGGATATGGGAGACCTGCTCTTCAGTATGTTCCTACACGGAGGGAAAGTCCACTGCGAGAGCTGCTACTCCAAAGCTTTGGACTGATTGTCTGAGCTCTTCAGCGTCCTCTTATCCTCGTCCCCCTTCCCTTCATGTTCATTTGCATATAAAGTGAGAACTGTGCTTTAGCAGAAATGTTGGACTGTGTTCAGTTTGAACCTTGCTGCGGTTTAGGGTGATCAAAGAGACTCTCATAGTGAACAATATGATTTCTTCTGCTTCCATTAGGTAAAATTCCTAATTTCTCAAACATGTTATTCAAGCTTGTGTTTGTCTGTTTCTTCCCTGGTGGTGAGAGCTGTATCTTCCTCAGTAGACTATGAAGGATATGCCTGTACAACATGCTTTGCTGTGAACAGGCAAGTGGGGTGCAATATTATGATTTAGCTTTTTGAGTAGTTATATGCAAGATTATTACTTTGTTACATGTTTACTTTCTTTGTTCTTCTTGATACAAAACAGTGTGTTCACATATATGATGCCTTGTTAACAAAATAAAGTGATTTATATGAGCATGGTAAAAAATATGTCATACAAAGTTAGTGTCCAAAGAGACACACAATACTATCCTGGAGTCTCAAGCAGTTACATGTTTTAGAAAAGTATTTTTTTTTTTTTTAAATGATTGCACATAGAGATGATTTTAGCATCATGTAACAGAATACAGTTCGTGATAGAATAAAGTATCCACCACAGAAATTCATTAGCTAAGCTGTTCCTGAGAACTCCCTCACAAACGCAGTGGTGACTTCCCACCGGGAGCTGTGCTTAACTTTACATTCGCATCCAATTCCTCGGTGAAACAATATTCTCCTTGCATAGTCACTTGAAATAGCTGTGAACATGAATATGGCCTTAGCTAATAACCATCAGCTACCTGCTGGGTAACAGTAATGTAGTTCACTGGCTGCAGTCTTGATGGTCTTCACACACAGTCGGGCAGAACTCCCTCAGTAAAGAGGACAAGTCTTTGGCTCGGCCCCAATCCAATGAAAATGTGCCTCCCATGAGAATGAGCATCTCGAGGACAGCTGCACTGCATTCAGTTAGCGTTAACACCACAGGGCAGAGTAAGGGCAACGATGGCTACACAGTTAGAGTCATTAACCTACTTAAAAATATTGGCATATAGGACCATGAAACATAATTTCCCCATTATTGCACCTTGGATAAAGGACAAAAGTAACACGTCAGCTGAATTCAGTATCGAAATCTGCTACTAAACGGCTCCTACGAGTAAAAGAGTTTTGGCTCAGGTGCAGAAATGAGTAATTTCCGCTTCAGTCCCTCATTTCAACAGATGGGCTGCAGGATATCGGACCCTTCTCCAGCCTCGGTTAGTGTTTTCCTCTGGCTCTGCTCACAGCCATGTTCTGGATGTGCTTCCACAGCAGCGAAGGGTCCGACTCGTTGTGTCTTATCAGAGACTCCAGCCCCTCTGCTTGGTCCAGACTCTGCCAGTAATCCTGAGGCCATGTTTTCAACCATCTGCAGACAGATACAAACAGATAAGCCTCATCACAGAGTACATTTTAATTAGACAATTAAAATAGGGAGGATTTGTCTCCCCACGAGAACTTGTTATTCAAGTTGACACACAGGAGGTTGAAGGATTTCCCAGCTGGCACCGCGAGCAATTTAAGACAAACTCACCCGTCCTCTGCAGGTAAGTCTTGGACGTCTCCGAACCCGGGGCTGGGCATGGGGCATCCCATGTGAGAGTTGTCGGCCATTTTAGGCTGATGGGGTGGGTTCTTCTTAGGGGCTTTCCTATATCCCCGCTCTGCTGCCAGCCGTGCATTCTCCTGGTCGCACACGAAACATTCAAATCCATTCAGGTAGTTCGGTTTGCTCATGTCATTAACCCCCCACTCGCGAGTCTCCAGAGCCTCCAGCAGGAGGGTGTTTGTCACGTGGCTCGGCTTCTTAAACTCCAAATATCTTGCGTATTCATCGTCATTCTCGTCCAGTAGCTTGAGGAAGTCGGCCAGAGCTTTAGGTGAGGGGAAGTTATCGATGATGATGGCAGAGTGGTCGTTGGGCATCCAGTCCGCCACTACGGAGGAGCCTCGGTAGACGGGAACGCAGCCCTGATGCAGAGGCCGCCACAGCTTCTCCGTCATATAATCTGGACACAGACCGTTCTCCAGCGCCAGGTGGAACTTGTACCGCGCCACGAAGTTCATGAATCTGAGATCCTCGCCGGTAGCGGTGCCCGTGTCCTCCAGATGTGCAGGTAGAGGCTTGTTGTTCAAGCATTTCCCGTAAGAGTCCACCTACAGAGACAGAAATTATATGTGAGAATTGAGATCATGAACGGGCAATGAAAACGTGTAATAAATTACTGAGTAGACAGTGACAAAGATTTAATGGCATAAATGTTTCATAAAACCCTGATTAAACATTTTAATTAGAATCTCACTGATGGGAATTCACAAACATCACTGAGAGCATCATCACTGTTTATTACCTTCACCAACCAACCTGTGTACAAACTCTCAGCTAGATATTTATAATGCATGCAAGCTAACTGGTCTGTATTTTAAAAAGTGTTTACGGCATGATTCAAACTAAAGATGGGAAACAATACTGGTGAAAGATGTGAACTATTTGAGAATATTTAGTTTCAACAGTGAGATTGAACTGAAACACACATGACCAAATTACTACCACAAAAAATCAGAAACTATTTATTTATCTTTGGCTCATTCTAGCAGACACTGGAATAGTCATTGGAAATATTACAGCTCTCAACTAGGACAGAACGTCACTGCTTGGAATGCCAACAAGCACCAAGGAGAACAAGCACATTGCTCTTATACTTGCTAGTTTGCTCTAGTTGCCTGGTACATTCCACATTTTTTAATTATTAATCGCAAAGTTTTTATGAATGTTTGACATAAACTGTGTTTTATTTGTGTGTAACTTCATTTTATTCTCCTCTATACTATCAACTGATTATCTTACTCTTGTTTTTACTTTCTTTAAAATTAAATATAGGGTGTTGGTGGAGGCGTGTGTTCACTGAGCACCTTTCCAGTTATTCTTGTTATTTATTGCAAGTCAAATGATCACAGCACCTTAGTTGAACAATTGTATTTCCCTGGTCACATAGGTAATTATAGATAAATCATTAAGTGGCAACACCTACACTTATTTGGTATTAGTGGTAGTAAACATGGCCCTGAGAGACTTCCTCTGTTCTGTACCTGGATGTACTTCATCAGCTCCTTCACATATCTGTCTCTGTCGGATGGAACGTCGCAGTGAGACTGCATGTACAGCACAGGAGCCAGGCCCCCCCCCCTCAGGCGGTTCTTCTCCTGCAGGGACACGGCTGTGGGCTGCAGCAGGTAGTCCAGAGTGGGAAGCCACTGCAGACTCAGAGGATAGTCGGACTCTCTGCGAAACGTGGCTGTGTAGTTGAACAGCCTGATGCCCGGTCCGTGAGAGAGGAAGTAGTTATTCATGGGGGACTCTTCGTGGAACAGCGCCCAGGTCTGGTGCTGGAGACGAGGTAGCGGCGCCTCATAGGCCCTGAAGTCCGTCCCGTAGAAGATGATGGAAGCCGTCCGCTTGTAGAGCTGCACCTTTCAAGATCAAACTCAAAATTACTGGCAGGACACTTTGGGATGATTATTATTATGTAGAGAGGTTACATATTTTGTGGCACCTTGCGGTTACTCGTGGCCAGGCAGGAGGACGTGGCACAGTCGATGCGTTCGGTGTCACCGGGGAAATGCGGGAACAGCCCGCCGGTCCACCAGAGGATGATGGGCAGCTCCTTGTTGCCGCGGCGATCCACGTTGCCGGGGCCTCTGTAGGAAGTGATAATGGAGGAGAACTCCATGTCTGACAGAGCACTCTGGGGCTGAAAGGCTGCACGCTCCACCGCATCCAGATCCTCCAGGGTGACACGCTCGTCTGGGACGGAGGCGAAGGAGACCCACACCCAGCACAGGACTCCAAACAGCCCCAGACACACACAGGGCACCAGCCTGACCCTACCTGCCATCTGTGGGGGGGAACAGAGCAGAGAATGGGTTTCAGAGACTGTTTATAACCGGATATACGTGGTCAACAGTGAGATAACACATCCAACAACATGATTGGTGTTGGCCTGAGTCTTCAGATTATCATGTTGAGCTGCCTTAATAATCATATATGGAAATAAAGTGATGTTTATACTTTAAGCCAACTTCATTTGTTCAGCACCCAGAGGAGAATCACTTCACTTCATACGTGTCAGCGCTGTAAAATCACAGTCTATGTGTAAAACACGTATACATGTCGGTATACGGGGAGTAAAGGAGAGTTTCCTACCGTTATTACGGCTGTAAACACATCAAGATAGGTTTCTCTTTATTCTTCAACAACTTCTTCCGTTATTCTCCCTGAAAACTCGGTCCCGTCGAGCGATGACAACAAGATGCTGATGTGTGTGCAGAGGGAGCAAACAGCTGGACTCTTCTTCTACGTTTCTGCTTCTTTTCCTTCTTCGTCTCCTTCTTCTTTGGGTCGCAAACTATCGTGTCGTCGAACAGCGCCTCCAACAGGTCACGTCCCGCTAAAGACCTGTGAGATACACAGCTCCAGTTTGTTCAGTTCGTTTCTGTCACAGAATATTACAGACATTTTAAGATGTTTAGCGTTATGATTGTGTTCTTTTATTTTTCTGAATCATATATTTAATAGAATAATAATAAGAGGAACCGATGGAAATATAAAGCATTTTAATATAAATGGCCCATTCTAGGATAAATAAAACAACAATGTATACTTTTAATGAAACACACTCACATCCCCAGAATTATTTAATATTACATATATATCAATACATCCCTTTCCTTTATGGACCTTTAATTAAATAGTAAAACTGAACAACACCCACTGTGTTGTCATGTTGTTTTGAAGGGGGGCTGAACTTGTCGGACTTTAGGACCCCTCCTCTACCTGACCACCGTGCACGCGCAGCTCCCTCGCCGGCCGCGCGCACGTCACGTCAGTCAGATGCAGGGCACAGCAGCACGCAGCCTCACGGAGGAACCGGGTGAGTGGATAGACGTGTTTCTGTGTTTCTGTTCTGCTGAGTCACGTCTCCTCCTCTCCTCCTCTGCTCCTCTCCTCCTTTGCTCCTCTGCTCCTCTAAAAAGCTGTTGTTAGCGGCACAACCCACCGAGGCTAACTGTTAGCATGGTCAGGCTGGAATGTCAACAAGCCGTCGGACTAGCCCCAGCTAGCTTGGCTGCGGGGCTTGTTGCTAAAGCCTCCACACAGTGAAACAGTCTCATGTCCTGTCACATGAAAGTTTGTATTTATAAAACCGATGAGTGTTTCGCTTCCTGTTTAACTTCTGCTATGAAGCAGCGGGAGCTCAGTGCCACAGCAGCTTGATGGGAGTTGATCCTGCAGCATGTTTGTTGTTGTGGTCTGATCCTGGCTCGCCCTTCTCCTTCCTGTGGCGTAGGACTCACACATCACCTGATACCTAGCTCACTAAACCCAGGCTGTCATTTAGCATTGTATTGATCACAGCCCAACACTATGGCTCGCATTTCATTCCAGTCAGGCCCCGGATCATGTGTGAAAACCACTGCATCATGTTGCAAACAACAAGGTTGGGTTGTGCAGCCCAGAGTTAGCCTCCAGTCTCCAGCCAGAGACCTTTGGCAGACATCTTGGTCATTCACCCCTGTCACTGTGTTCCTAAAGCTGGTCAACCATTACACATCTGTCACTTATTGGCAGAAAGGTTAATTTGAGGTTCAAATGGTGCAAGGACAGGTTTTCTCTCCTGAATCAATTAGCAGCGTCAAACCCAGGGTGTGTGTGGTGTTTTTTTCTTGTTCTTGGATTGTAAGTGTCTATCTTTGCCTGTCTTCCTCTTTCCAGGTTAAATCGACCCTGGTCTGCCACCTGGTGTGGAGGGCTGTGACCCAGCGTGGGGGGGGGGGGGGCATTATGAGCGGGAAGAGCCTGCTGCTGAAGGTGATCCTGCTGGGGGACGGCGGAGTGGGCAAGTCCTCTCTGATGAACCGCTATGTCACCGACCGCTTCGACTCCCAGTCCTTCCACACCATCGGCGTGGAGTTCCTCAACCGGGACCTGGAGGTGGACGGGCGCCTGGTCACGCTGCAGATCTGGGACACTGCGGGTCAGGAGCGCTTCAAGTCCCTGCGCACGCCCTTCTACCGGGGGGCCGACTGCTGCCTGCTCACGTTTGCCGTGAATGACTTGCAGAGCTTCCAGAACCTCGGCGGCTGGAAGAAGGAGTTCATGTACTACTCGGATGTCAAGGACCCCGAGCGCTTCCCCTTCGTGGTGCTAGGCAACAAGGTGGACATGGAGCAGAGGGAGGTGGGGGGGGACGAAGCCCGGGCCTGGTGCGAGGAGAGCGGATGCTGTCCTTACTTTGAGACCAGCGCTAAGGATGACACTAATGTCACAGCTGCCTTCGAGGCGGCTGTCAGGGAGGTTCTCGCTGCCGAGGACCAGATTGACCACGCACTACTGAGTAGTACGATAGATCTCCATGGCAACCGCAAAGCCTCTCGCGCGTCTTGCTGCTGATTGGTCAGGTGTGAATCCACGATGTCTTAACCTCTCTGGCTGAAACGTGCCTGAGGCAGTTTAAAGAGCCAGTCATGTATTGTTTATGGTACACATGCTGTAGGTACAGGCTACTGATAACAGTATCCACTAAAGATTATACAGATACGATACAGCGGCTCTGAGGGGGCGGGGTCAAGGACTTCAGCTGGCGTCTAGATTGATGAATTAACAAACGGTACAGGCACACTCATCCTTTCTACTGCTTCCAGTGGTGTTGCACAAGAACATTTTAACCCAGCTTTGTCTGCCTAGGCAGGGCTTTTATCAAAGAGTGCTTTCACAGCATTTATTTTAATCAAAAATAATTAGAATTTTAATTAACACAGTGGAAGAGAGAAGATACCAGTCCTCTACCGAAGAGCACACTCCACAGCCACTCTACTATTTGTCTATGAGCTGATTCTACATGGTTTTAGAACGATCGAATAGCCTTCTCTTTTTATCAGATATGTTAGCGGTGGCTGGGGAGCCTGTGCATTTCTCTGTCAGCGACTAAGTTCTCGATCCATGCCGATCCTGTGATTGAGAACTCCTGACATCAGCGTGATGACCAATATGATTCGGGGGCTACGTGGAAGATTGATGCACTTTTGTCTTTAATAAGAAGGGAATTATTTATTGTTATTTTGCAGCTCTTGCCTCAGACATCGGGTACGGGCTAATGAGGTGCTCTTATTCGTTGATCTGTTACCACTGGTCGACCGATATTGTTTTTTAAGGGCTGATAAAGATTTTTAGTGGTTGAGAAGACCGATAACTACATAATATATAGGCTACATTTGCAGTAATGATTTAATTCTTATTGTCCAAATGTAGAATAACAAAAACACAAAACTACCGCTACAGGAAGTCAAGGTACAACTGCTGTGGTGTCCAGAAGATTCTATTATTTTGTTCACCCCATTTAACATCACCAAACACTACATCCTCCAGAATGATCAAACAGTTAAGGTTACAACTTTCTAAAAGACTTTGGATTAAAAGTGTCACACGGGAAAGGGTTTATTGGAAGACTGTTGTATTACACTGCATTAGTTTAGCTAGGTGTTGCCTAATAAAATGCTCACTGAGTTTATATTTGTAATTTTCAGATGAATGCACAGGATGTAAAGTTCCAGAATGAACTTAACTACTTGCTCTCTGTGTGGACCTCGATGCACATACGCCTGGTATCCTCAATTGATCTCTAATTTAATCATTTAAGATTACGTCATTATTTGACCCATACCCCTTTTAAAATGTAACTCATTAATATTTACCAAGAGTAGAGTTCAATTGACTCTCATTCTACTTTTGTCTGAGGACATTTTTACACAAATTACTTTAACTCCCCCAGATTAAAATTTCTTTTAGGTAACAACAGTTTTCATCTCAGTGTTTTGCTGTTTTCTTCATTACAGTGTTAATTACCTGCTCTACATTTAAACAGCTTTGCTAAAGCACTTATAGCTCTCTACTTTTTCTCATTAATTCCAGAGTTGATTACTACAAGTTATTGAGCGATGGCTCCCTCTCACTCTCTCACCCTCTCTTGCTCAGTGTGTCTTGGGTGGATCAACAAATGAACCCGTTAATTAGATTGTGATGGTTTTGCATCTTCAGCGAAGTGGATTGTGATGTCACAACCTCTGTAAAACGCTGCTTTACCTTCGGCTAACAGCTCGGAGCGTTCACCGCAGCTGCTCTAGTGTATAGGTTCGTCTTTGCCCGTCTGGACCTTCAGTTTTATAGGTTATTACTTGTGACGTGTGACCAATCGGTGATGTGGGCGGGACATTGCTAGAGACAGAGTGTTGATGACAAACAGGAAGCGGCGGCTACATCAGAACAAAAGTAGCTCATTTTTATTTGCAAAAAGAGACTGATAATCGTGAAAATGCTAAAAAGGCAAATATTCAGTCGTCTCCTTCACTGTGTAGCTGCAGGCACGACACCTACGATGCCAGACATCCGACCATATTCACTTATTGCTTTATGTTTATGGACCTTTATACTATTAAAGGTTTAGCAAATCTCCATTAAATAATCCTGCTGTTGTTGTTAAACTGCTGTTAAGTTTTTCTGAGAAGCACACTTTCATCCTTTAATGTTTTTTTCATAGTTTACTCATCTGATATTTGCATAAGGCATCTGTTTTGGATCAGCGGCTGATGAAAGTTGGTGTTTCCTGATATGTAGGTGAAGTTATAATTATTTTCATAGTCACGGCATGTTAGTAATCCCATGTCTGCCTCTGCTGGTCCCGTAGCTGGACTTCACTTTGCAGTCCTTCAGCTTTGCCAGTTCTCATAGTCTCCTGATCTTTACTGATATAACTGAAGCATCACACACACACACACACACATACAAACACAAACACACACATCTTGTGCTGTCACTCCGGTCACTCCTTGTCTCAGCTGAATGCGAGACAGCATGAGCACTATGATAATGCCGTTACTACTAATGTGTGTGTCGCCTCTCCTGTCCATTCATACAGCAACGTGTGAAACTTGCATCTGACTTTTCTGAGAACTTGATGAAATTGATCGGTACTTTATTTTTATTTCAGTGTTCTTCTAACAGACCGGTTTATTTACCACGGACCTTTGGTTTTAGCTGCTGTTGTCCAGAGGGCAGTGTTTTCTTGCCTGTGTGTTTTAAAAAAAATAATATTCAAACTGAGTTAAAGACGGTTTCAATAGAATCTCTTCGGTATTTCAGTTGCTGCTTGAACAGTATTTTATATCTCCTCAAACAACCAAACCTGTTGCATAAATAAGATCAAATCTTTTGGTTGTCTGAATGCACAAAGTCGCTATGGTTTCTAATTATGGGTCCACGTTCTCATACCTTTTTTATGTTGTGTTGATGCGATTGTGTAGTTTGTGTAGCACATTATTTGCCTTTCAAGTAGAAAAAATTGCAGCATTTTTCCATGACTGCTGACTAATGGTGAACATTACAATAGTTTCACTGTGAAAAGGAACTTGGTCCAATCAGGTACTAGCTTATTTACTTTTAATGTGGGTGAATAGCTCAAGTATATGTTCATTGTTAAAAGGTTTTATAAGATGTGATTGAGTTTACGAGAAAGTTTTATTAACTGTGAACTGATTAGGGCATTTTGAGTGGAGCTGTAAGCTAAATCAATTTTAAAAAAAATAAAAAATCAGGGCTCAAGTTAATCATTTTTCTGTGTTTTTATTTTTTTGGATCAAACAAAAATACTTTGTCTGTTTACTATATTTTTACCATTTCAGTTTATAACCTGTTCAGATAATGTAGCGTACCACAGTGTTGACCTGAAATGGAACATACCTGAGAACCAGTCGGCTGGTAGCATTACTCTAATGCTCTAGTATGTTGCTCTCATGTTTCTGTCTTATATCACTGCAACCCAGTCTCATGTCAGTGTTTCTTTTTAAATGTGACTGTAATATTTATGAATGTAAAAATCTAATTTCTTTGGGCTGTCTAAATTAATGGCCTATGTTGAATTGCAAAAGGCATTCATTTTTATAATTCTGTACAAAATGACAGTGAACGTCTGTTTTACCCTCGTCCTATGAGTGCGATTGAGTGAAAGTTTCCACTGTTCGTCTTGATTCTGTGTTGAACTAATGGTACGACTTTCCTTGCTCCTGTTCTTTTGCACTACGGAGGATGAGACCGGGTTGTGCCAACATGCTGGCAAAGCGTTGAACACCCTCCAGTGCTTGGCTACAAATAAAAACATGCGGCATACCAAAAGGAAATACCATCTTGTCTGTTGTTTTTTGTTCTGATGCCTTGAAAATCCATGAAAGTATACGGCTTCAAAAAACAACTTTCAAGTTGGAAACAAAAGCCTCTTTAGAACTATTTTTAAAACCTTAAATAGGTCACTCAGTTTTATTAGTAATTTAAGTTCTCCACCTTTCTCCAGTCACTTTACCATCAGGGAGAAAGAAGGCCTCAATTTCACCTCTAATAAGCAGCAATGTTGAAATGAATTTGCATTTCTGGATCTTGCAGTTCGATAAAACTCAAAATGCACCTTTTTTTACTTTCATCACACCAGACCTTGAATGTTATTGAATAACCAAGTATGTGTGCGACCCAGGAGACAGTGAACACTGTTTATTTTCCCTTCATTAAATAAGGATATCAAGCATGCACTGCACACTGGGAAATCTGACTGAGACAGAATTGTTTTTATCATGCTGCCTGCTTTTCAAAATACATATTTTTAAATCTCCAACTTAATGATATATTCAGCCATTGTAAAGAAAAAAACATAACTGCGTTGGTACCATGTTACAACTTAACAATGAAAGGGAATAGATCTAATAATTACTACAAAGTTGAAAACAAAACATTATTTTGATGATCAGCTCAGTTGTGAAGCTTCTGCAGCGAATCAGATGCGGCTGTCAGGAGGCGTCCGGCATGACTGCAGGGTACGGAGAACACAGCACCCCCCCTCTGTCCCTCTGCAGCCTCCCACACAGGTCGTAGCCTGAGCTCTCTTTCACCCTGCGCCTCAGCTTCCTCTGGTACACCTGGTACACAGCCAAGTGCACGCAACCGTGCACCTGTGGACACAAGAGGAGAGAAAACAAAACACCTTACAAAACACCTTGGCCCCCACACGAGGCAGGAAGCCAAGGAGGCCGCGCTAGTTAAAACGCTGCAACGCTACAACAGACTTCCACACACGTACTTCAAGCAGATATTTTGCACAAATAATTGAAAGAATACTCCTTTTATTATCAAACATTACCAATGCAATAAAAAAGGAATCATTAAACAACCAGCTGTCACTTGACAAATCCACCATTCAGAGTTGGGTAAAACTTCCACCACATAGAATAATTACGGTGGCAGAGAGTTCAACGCAATGCAAATTAAGAAAACGTGCAAATAGAAAAATAATTGTTAATTAGGAAAACTTTGACGACACGTGCGCTGCAAAAAGTCACAACATAAGCAAATACAGAAACACGCTGCAAATAGCAACACCTAAAATGTTTCCAGGGGACCCAAAAAAGTGATGAACCTGGCTGTGGTTCAATGCTTTGTGTAGATCCACCACCACTGACGAGTAGCAGACTTCAATTACTTCTGCTACTCGTCACTTTTCTGAGGTTGCTTGTGTTGTGACTTTTTGCAGCGCATGTGTTGTCAAATTGATGAAGTTGTTTTCTTAATATACATGTGTTCTTTCCATTTGTATGTGTTTTCTTAATTTGCATTGTGTTGAACCCTCTCGGCCAACGTAAATAATCTACTGATTATGTTACAATATGTTTCATTTATCTTAAGTAAAAGTGTAAAAAGCAAAAGTAAATTCAGATAAAGTAAGTAAAAACTGTTATTATACAATAACTACAACACAACTCCTAAAAGTATTAGAGACAAAACAAAGGTGTCCTAAAAGTACCTCTGTCAAGCAGGGGGGGGGGGGGTCACACCTCAACAATATTGTTTTGCATCTAATAAAATAAAGTTACTTTATAAGTTAGCACCTAGTGCTTTCGCCGTCTCAAAATGTTGAGAAACAATTTCAGACCTTTCTAGATCAGAACTAAACAATTATGTCCCTTTGTCAGAGGGAAACTATTCGAGAGCATTTACAAATTCCTTCAGTTGCCTCTTCATCCAATCTGAATCTATGATTTCCATTATTCAGGGGCGGGGGTAGGGGTCAGGCGGCAGCATGTGGATGTGTGGAGTGTGTGTGTGGTTGCTGCCCACAAGCAGAAGAGCTGCATTGTGGGGTTTGGAGAGGTCTAACCCGCTCTTTGTCCAGGCGACCCTTTCCCTTGACGTGTAATATAACCCTTGGCAGAGACTCGTAGGGCAGGTGGTCCCCGGAGCTGGCTCCTGATTGGCCAGCTCTCACAACAGGCATGACTCCATTGTTGAGGCCTTTCTCCAGCTCGTGAGAAAAGTCCTGAGGTCAGCGTGAGACTGCAATCGCACGCTCGTCTACCACCGTGGCAACCAGATGTGAGGGACGGTAGCTAAGGCAACCAATAATCCCCCATTCTCTGGAACAGCTGCATTCGAGCTGCAGATGTGTTGCCAGTTGGTGGTTATTTCTCGCACTTGTTAATTTATTAGTGTGGCGTTATTATTTCACTGTGATGGGAAAACGAAATTAATCTGAGACACTTGCCTCAGCAAGCAACGAAAGCAATGATTCACAAAGAGGTTTGGTGAACTGAAAAATAATGAAAAAACACAGCAGAAAAAACAATTGTATACAAAAAACAAAACAGAAAGAGAAATACAAAATAATGTTTACAACAAGGGAAATGAAAAACAGAACAAAGAAGAGACACAAAGTTCATAGTCCATAACCACAGGTGGCCGCGTGCAGGAGGATGTGGAAGTAGAGAATTGTTGTTTTGGCCTTTAGAGCCCCTTGTTGGTGGTGAAGAAGTGACAGAGCAGACAGGAAGCTGGCGAGCCTAACACCGTGCACCTATCCCCTTTCTCCCGTGATACCGCAGAACCGCAAAGTTATAGGTGGTCGACACAGTATAGGTCAGCTATGGAGGGAGAAGGAGAGACAGGACGTGTCAGGAAAGAAGTGAAAAGCAGAATGAATCCAGTAATATAAAACTAAACGGCTGCATATCATCCAGTTACGAGCTCCTGTAATGGAGCTGCGAGTACAATGGCTGCGGCATTTACATGACTGGAAAGCCCCAGACATTACAGCATTATTATGGTGTTTGTATCAGCCGAGGAAGACGAACAGAGGGCGACAGTGCAGACATCATCAGTCATGGAGGCCTGAGATGCCTCGCCGCCCACACTTTGAGCGTCACTTAGTCACATGAGCCAGAACGCTATTGTTGTGCCCTGCTCTGGACGATGTGCTGTAAAATTGACCCCGACTGAAGCGTAATCACTCACCAGAGCCAACAGAGTGATGCCCGCTCCGCCGAAGGCAGCGATGTAGAGGTCGTAGGTCGTTCGGTACTGAAAGGAGGAGATTTGCATTGAGTGGTGATAACGGGTCTACTTTATTTCGTGTCGGAACATGATTTACTTCCTGGTCCCTTTACCTCTCTGGTCTTGCAAACGTTGGACAGAGTCATACCACAGGCTTTCCCTGGCACTGCATTCCATGGCAGGAGCCCTGTGACAATGAAAAGCATCTCGTTAATCCCATTTAGTACAGAGGCAATTAAAGGACACAGCTATAGAGTTATTCTTTATTACATTTTTCATACTGTCCGCAAATTTGAAGGGGAACTCATTTCAAATTAATACATAATACATATTAATATTTGATGTGCTACTGAGCACCTACAGCATCAGGAGGCTACATGTGGGATTGATTCACAGGCTACAGTGCCACAGTTCTTTTGTGTTGTAGTTGCACTGTACTGACATTGGCAAGTACGGTTTTTAGAGCAGCGAAGAAGAAGTGATATTCTGCATAGCATTAGCCAGATATAGCTAAAATGTCAGCTTGGGCCAGGCCATCACTTCATACAGGGTTAATAGGATTCAGGTGTTAAACTACGTTCTGCAAGTTATTTCTTAAATGCACTGGTATCGGATCAGCAGGTCTGGGTATCAGGAAGTGTGTCAGCACATCTCCAGTATTAAGATCAATTCGTTGTTGGTCTTTGTGTTTTCATGGGATTTGTTAACAATAAGACAAAACTGTAGAAAATATAACAGAATTCATATGACAGGGCAGAAACACACTTGGCCATAAAAGGGTTTTATGTCTAGTTACCGTATTGCCTGGCGTCGACACAGAGCTGGTTGATACTCGCTGGGGTCTCGGTCAGGACGTCGATAGTGTGGCAGGTGGCGTCCATGTTGTAGAAGAAGTAGACAGGCAGGGCGGAGAAGGCAAACACCAGCAGCCACAGCACAGCCAGTACATATGTCAACACTATGAACTGCACACGGAGAGAAGGGAGAATGAACATTACGGTGCATCATCATTACACACTGATGCACGCAAGTCGTTTAAGGAGAGTGTTTTTAATGAGCAGCCGAGCAATGACTCACTTACTGAACACATTTATGTTTCCCTCTTATTAGCTTTGCTTATTATCTCACGCTCCGTTCGCCTCACTCCCCACCCCCACTCCAAAACCGCTCAAACACACTGTGCGCTTATCTTTTTTAATGTCCCCAAAGGTTCTTCAGCAGCCTTAAGATGTTCAGCTCAGCACCCACCAGGGAGTGATATTTCTATTAATCCCATCCAATCTCTCCATTCCCTTCTACTTGGCCCACTCTTGGCCCTCTCACCGAGGAGCTGAGGCAGCGGCCGCACATGGTGCTCCTGAACTCTCCGAAGGTTTGCCTGGCAACGCTGGTGGTGTAGAAGCCCTCGGCCAACAGCACGATGCAGTAGAGGAGGAAAAAGGAGGCCAGGCCGTAGATGACATACTGGAAATATTGTATGCTGAGGAGGAGAGGAAATATGGGGAAAAGAAAACAGAGATAATTCAGGGTTACAGAAAGCCCTTCGGAATAGGAGACTACAGCCCATTTGAAAGATTAAAAAGATGTCACTGTGATGACAGAAAGGCTCAGTTTTACGACCCACATGTAGGCAAGGGTGATGTAGTCCTGAAGGTTGCGGGCGAAGTAAGTCTCGATGAGTCTCTCGGTCTCTGTGAGCGCCTGGTGCCCACAGCCGCAGAAGAGGGCGATGCCAGAGAAACACAGCAGTGTGGCGACCAGGGAGCAATACGGCACCCCCCCCAAACAGCGCATACAGCAGTCGTAGCAACCTGTTAGCAACACGAGAGTCAGGACACGTTATTAACTGATGCTTTATGACGGACGACACGTGAGGAGAATTCTAAATTCTATTACAATGTACAAATTATGCACAGCAGAGTACAAATTATAACAACAATAAAACCTAGCTTTGGTTCCTTTTGCTAAGGTTTTGAAATATCGCTCTTTGAGATTTACCCAATACAGTTTTTGTTTAGTTTTTTCATCTGTGCTGCTCTACACTAGGTTTGCTACTATATTTCAGTATTGATAAACATAAATTGTTGTGTTTAGAAATATCCACAAAAATCGATTAAACGTCCACCACAGTTTCTCACAACCCATATTGACTTTTTAACAGCCCAAACCAAAGAATATCCCGCTATCCAGAAATTAAGCTAAAATATCTCAGTTATTAATTCCATCTTGCACATTTGGAGCAAGAGTCTGTGCAGGAGAAATCATGGTGTGTGACTGCAATAGTGTGGTCCCGTCAATACACACACGCGACCAATCAACAAATCTGTCTGAGCTGTCAATCAATGATAAGAACTAAATAAAATGATTTTTTTGGTCCACATCCATCCGTTAGTATGGAGGAAACAGGGTTTATGATCGACACTGCAGCCCGAAACCAGAAGGGGATTGAGACACTTCACTTTTGGGTGGCAGTCAGGTCTATGTCCAAAACCCAAGGATATTTTTGTAAAGCTGAGAAAAGCAGTAAATCCTTATACTGGTCAAGCTGGTACACAGAAATACCTTTTGTGTTATTGCAAACAAAAGAATGCAATTGATTCTCACAGTGGTCGAACTTTCATTTTCAGTGCATCCACAAATAAATAAAGTGACAAAGATTACGATATTGCACAAAATATGAAATCGCTACTATCAAGAAACCTTTTCCTGTTACACTGGACTTTGGATAGATCACTGCCACTGATATTTCATTTTCAATTGTGTGAATAGCACATGAAATTCCTTTGAACTGAGGGGATGGCAAAAATGTCCAGAGATGGACATCTTCAAACCTGGGCACATAAAACTGGAACTACCTACATTCCTAGGTGAGATTCTATCTGTAAAAGTCTTTACCAAGCATTGAAAGAAACAGTGATCGTGCTACAATTCCTCACTGTGGATTCAACTGCAGCTGTAAACACTTTAGTTCACTTGGTAAAGCTGTGCATTCTCCCTCAGAGTCATGTGCTGCCTGAATGGAAGCCAAGGGCCAAGGGCACGGGGACGTGTCTGCTCTGACCCCGGCTCGCACCCTGACTCCATTCACCGCCCAGCATGGGGAGTGTGAGAAAAAGGGGGAGGACGGAGAGGAGAGACAAAGTGAAAGAGAGAGAGAGGCTGCTTTTGTGACCGCAGAGACAACAGTCTTTGTCCCGCCGGCATCATGGGGATACAAGGGCCACCAATGTCAAGCAAACAAAGGCCAGAGGTACCTCCATGCCATTTACGCACAGTCGCACACATAGACTTCCTTCTGAGGGGGGGGGGCGCAGGGACAAGAAAGTGATAGTGGGGGAGCTGTCTGCGCTGAAAGAGGATGGAGAGAGAGAGAGAGAGAAAAAAAGATCATCTATAAACAAACAATGCAACTATGTGTGCATGTTTGCCATTACACGCATGCATGCAAACAGACACACACAAAAGGGAGCAGACTGGCTGCGGCTGGTACCATTACAGTAAACACAGATGGCAGCGGGGGCAAATGGAGAGCTCTTTAATTGAACACATCTACATGGCCGTGTGTGTGTGTGTGTGTGTGTGACAGGGACAGACAGGCAGTCTCTGATCACTCTTATTCATCGGACATCTTAACTGTAGTGTGGAAGAGGGCGCTTAGCTAATAACACACAGTTAATTTCAGTATTGTTCAATTAGAAAGGAAGTTAATTAAAGCAGGGCAATTACACATGCTTACGGTGGCCCTGAAGTGCTCAACACAACGGGCGTATCACAAGCCAGGGTGACACATTAGAGAACACAAAGACAAATCCAAACACACAATAGCAAATCGCAAGACATGGGACCCAATAAGAAAACTCAGCAGCAAATGACAAAAAAACAAATACAATTCACAAAACACAAAGAGCAAGACAAAACACAAGGGCAAATGACAAAATGGGACAAAAAGAAACAGCAAAACAACTGACAAAAAGGAAAACACATAGAAAAACAAAACACAACTAGCTTGTCGCTGATTGGATGAAAGCACTGTCTGTGTTTTTATGTTTTGGGGATTTGTCCTTGTGTTTTGTAATATGCTCGCTGTGTTTACTTATTTGCCAATCGTATTCATAATAAACTGCTGTGTTTTCGACGCTTTTGTGTTTTGCACTTCAGGGACACCATCCATCCTTCCATGCACGCACACACACAACAGGTGGACGCGGAGGAGCCATGCACACACACTTATAAGCGTTGCACACACACACACACACACACACACACACACACACACACACACACACACACACACACACACACACACACACACACACACACACACACACACACACACACACACACACACACACACACACACACACACACACACACACACACACACACACACACACACACACACACACACACACACACACACACACACACACACACACACACACACACACACACACACCTTGTAACCAATCAACTCATAAATGACAGAAGCAGCTCACGCGTCCTGACCCCTGTGTGTGTGTGTGTCGTTGCAGCTCAGGTGAAAACTCAGGATTCTAGAGTTTCTGGTGAAAACGCAGAGCTGAGGTCAAGCTGCTCCCGTTTCAAACAGATGGAGAAGGATGGAGAGAGAGAGCAGATGCGACAAGGCTCCTCTGGAAGAAAGTGTGTCGTGGTGAAGCATGAACTAAATCTCAACATGTGAGTGGAGGGAGCATCAGCCGGTGAGTACAGACCCCCCCCCCCCCCTCCTCTAAACTCACAATAAACTTTGTAACTCCTCACGCAGTCGCATGGAATCACGTTTGAAAACAACAGGTCTTCTAATAACTAATAAAGTTCGATTCCTGGAAGCAGCGGTTTTCTTACCCATGTCTGGAAGGAAGGATGCGTTCACGACCCGTCGGTGATTTCACTGTGTCTGCCTCCTCTGCAGCTGCTCCAGTGATGATGATGATGATGAGGATGATGATGATATGCGCAAACTTAGTGTCCTCCGGCCCCCGGATATCAAACCTCAACTCGCGTTCTGTTCCCTGAACAATGGACAGACCCGCCGATGAGTGCGAGCGCGATCTTAAAGAAACAATGTCGCTTTTCAACGGGCCCCAGGGCGGAGAGAATAATGAGGAGTTCAAGGTTCCTGCGCTTGTAGAAATGTACTAAGTTCATTGTTGACGCGTATAGAGAGAGAGAGCACAACTTGCAATTTATGCAAATTCAAAAGGGAGAAAGTGTCCCCTCCACCCCCCCTCTCTTCCCATGGAAAATGAATGTAACTTCTCTCATGAGCTGGTCATTCCAGCCCTGCAGGCCCTTTCAATCCCTGCTTCACCAAGGCCTCTGTTTCTCGTTTTTTTATTTCCAGCCTTATAAATAAAATCAAATGAGAAAACGCTCATGAATCACTCAGAAAGTCTGTGACGTGTCTAGCAGTGGAGGACATTTGTGAGATTAAACAGCATCAGTATAAACCTATGGACAGTCAGGAGATGCGCTCGACACATGAGGAAATGTCATACGTGCTTTTGGCTGTAATCTTAGAGATGTGCTACAAGGGCGATAATTATCAAAATAAATAATACATTATTTTATTTATATTGACTGAGTCATGCTCCTGGGTGAAGGTTGTGGTTTCAAACGTGCTCATAAACATTTGACCAAGTACATATAATTTGTTACTCAAGTACATTTTCATGTGTATTTAAGTAGATTTGTTTTAGGGTAATACACTTTTGCTCCACATAACAAATGTCTACTTTCTACATTTTTTTATGTGCATTGCGAGACATGTCCTCATGGATTTTAATATATTTTAATGTATTACTGATCCACTGATCCAATAATGCAGGCAGGTAACACTTGGCCCTTCCTCCTCCGATAAGTGTTTTCAGTAGCATCAGCTGCAGTTTTCTTTATTAATATGACATACTGTATTTTTCTTGTAATCAAACAAAATGTACTGTAGGCACAGTTATTAGTATAGTAGACTGCTGCATCAGGGAATATTAGGCTCGGCAGGTCGATTTTAAAAGCAAGTACCCACTTACTTTTACTCTAGTAGAAAAGTTTATTTAAGTACATTTTTGTCCATTTCTTTACTTTTACTTAAGTATTTGAGTGCTTCCACCATGCATGGAATCTGGTGTAGAGCAATTGTGTGTAACACTTCATCAACAATGTATAAGAATGAGCCTAAATGTATGTATTTTTGACTTTTGTTATATTGATATTTGTGAATTTTCGATAATTAGTGATTTAACGTCCGACTCTACATTGTACTGAACAGGAAAGATCAGCTGTCCCAGCTGGTAAAAGTAATAAAAGCTTAATCAGATATCTCTTTATATTCTATTTGGTCCTTGGATGTTCCTTCAAGAAATTCAAGCTTCAAGTGTTATTCACAGAACATGAATATGTGGAGGACTCAATTTCTAAAGAATTAAAATAGAAACTTTTAACGTGGGATGTTGAGGGGTGAAAAATCACTGGTATTTCAATTAGATCTGATTGTTATTTTGTGTGATCATAAAATCCCTGATGTGTTTTTTAGAGAATGAAATCCGCTAAGTGTTTTGGTTCAGTGCCAGCTGGTTTTTCTTTGTCCACTTCAACTCATGCAACCCCATAACCCACTATCAAACGTTTGTGCCGGAGATGGAGAAAAAAATAAATGAAATGTGCTGTGAGTGGAGCAGAGCAGCATGCGGCAGGGAAACATCACTGATCTCAGGCGACCTGACTGTGGCGGAGTGAGAGACTCTGATTCATCTCCTCCCTCTGGCCAAACACCAAAAGAGCCCGATTCAGCTGCGTCTGTGTCCAGGAGATGGCAGACTTTCTCCTGACATCGACAGTCAGTCAGCAGAACTCCATAGTTCCAGTCGTTTGTAGAGGAAAAATCAGCTTTGTCTCCAAACATGATGCAGTAAAAAACACTTTGTGTATCAGTGTTTTTCTTTAATGTCAAAATGTCTCTATTGAAAAACTCCACATATCCCCATTCTTCAATATTAATGTGCAAATGCTGTAATCAAATGGGATTTGTAATTCCTCATGTTAAGAGGCTACTTTAATTTGTAATTTTGTTATGGGGCTCTTTATTTCCTCTGAGTTAATGCCGTGAGTCTCAGAGTACAAGGCTATTAGATTATTTATTTTTTGAGCTGCTCGCTCGCAAATCCTCAGAGAGACACAACTCGCGTTGTACAAGCCTTGTCGAGCACTAACTAGGTTGTTGTACATTGTGTTTCACAGACTCCGACTCTCGGCTTCCCTCCTGCTCTCCGGCGCAGGTGCGTCTTGAAAGGATCACTCGATAGCTCACGATACCGTCAAGATAAAAACTACATTTTCTTTTGCAAACGCAAGCAATTAATGCATCCTCTTTCTGTAATTGTGTGTTCGCAGATTTGTGAACGCGATTCCTCCTCGACTCACTCATTCTAAACGCACCACTTAACCTGGTTTGATATCTCCATTGTCCTCCAGCATACAAATGTATCAGCGGCTCATGAGAGCAGCTGCCTTTTTGTAAAGATTTCTTTGAACACAGTGTGATTTCCCTCCAAACATCTGCTATCAAAACAAGCCCGGTTGCTTACTGAGCACGGCACACTAGGTTTTCTTCATTTTTGGGTGCGATCCAGCGCCGCAGGTGACGAGCAGCGCGATCAGGTAACAGGTGTGAGGCGGTGACTTGAGATGGCGGTGTCCCTTCCCACACGTCGCCTCTCACCTGTCCTCACCCGCTGTCCGCCTCCTGCGTTCGTCTCAGAGCTGGAGCGTCTTCTTCGGACGCTTTCATCACACCAGAGGAACGCCAAACCCCTTCCTGTAATGAATGACTTCCCATCACTCCCAGTTAGAAATCTGAGAAAGGCCCAATCCACTCAGCAGACCATGACTTCAGTCTTCCACTGGCTCTAGCACTCATAATCCCTATTGATAATACTTGTGTATCAGCAATGCTTTGCCATGATGCGCTTTATCTTGGTCGGGATTATACTGTATGCATCACCAGTGTCAATTTCTGGTGTTTGACATTTCTACAAGAAACTTCAAATATTTCTCTTATCGGATCACTTTTTATTTACTCTCCTGGAAGCTGACGGGGATTTTTATCGGAAAATGGATCGACCCTATTTCCACATATTTTTTCTGTTGACAAATGCTTGAACACACTGTCGGAATAATTCAACAAATTTGATCATTAAAATGCAAGGAGCCTTCGACAATTACTCAGAATACATTTATTTCACAGGCTGCATTCATCTTTGACACTGTATGAGTAAGGATTTTATTCTGTTATTCATCGGAGTAATATTTGTCTTTGTGCCTGAGCGGAATGTTATTCTCCTCAAACCCTTCGCTCGTCTTCCGCCGCGCTCTTCCTCTCCTCTGTTTCAGGTATAAAGCGACTGTCACCGAAAGCAAACATGCGGATGTCAGCATTAAACCCACGCCTGCCAACAATGTGAGCTGAGCAGATGACGGAGACTCCACTTCACACATGGGGGCCCGTGGGGGGGTTTGAGCCAGTTGCTGTGTCCCCGTCCAGGTGGGGGCCCGGTCCAAGTGGCAGGGCTCCGTGCTGTCGTTGACCAGCAGATTAACCCAGACAGTGCTGTAGAGAGGAATCGGTTTCCCCCCGTCTCTCACCACAATGAACAGGTGATGCATTCCGAGGTCCTTCTGTAGAAGCCGCTGAGCTAAGGTGATGTTCCCTGACCTTGAGTCCACCTGGAAAGGGCTGCTGCTCTGCACCGACTCTGGCGCCACGGCGGTGTACGTGATCTCTGAGTTCAGCCCAGAGTCCTCATCGATGGCATGGATCTTTGTCACCGTGCTGCCTGCCACCGCAGAGGGCGAGACGGTCAGGCATGAGGAGTTACTGCTGGGAAGGATTACTTTTGGCTGGTTGTCATTGATGTCCTGCACAAAGATAGTCACCCTGGCACTGGACGTCAAAGCCACCGGGTGCCCGTGATCGCTGGCCAGCAGGTAGAGTTCGTAGTGGCCCTCTGTCTCGCGGTCCAAGTTTGTGTTGGTGCGAAGCGTCCCCTGGCCGTTGTCCACAACAAAGGTTCCACTGCTGTTTACAACACGCAGCTCTGTGTTCCCGTTCTCCCCTTCATCTGGGTCGGTCACCCCAACTCTTCCCACCTGGGTGAAGGGCGGCACATTCTCTGGGACGAAAAAGATGAAGTGCGAGGTTCGGAAAACAGGTGCATTGTCATTCTGGTCGAGAACACGGATGGACACCGTGGTCACGGACTCCAAGGGAGGAGAGCCGCTGTCTCGTGCAAACAAGGTGAGGTTGTGTGCAGCCTGCTGCTCCCTGTCAAGAGAGGCCGACACAGACAGCTGACCTGTCACAGGGTCAATGTTAAAGATGGTAGATGTGTGTTTGTCCAGCGTGTAGGTCACCCTGCTGTTGTTTCCGCTGTCTGCGTCTGAAGCTGAGACCTGCAGCAGTGGCATTCCTGGCTGGTTGTTTTCCACCACCTCCAGCTGGTAATGAGACTGGGGGAAATGCGGAGGATTGTCATTGACGTCTGCCACCTTTACCCTGAGCACCTGCCTTGAGGGAGTAACAGCAGACACTTCCCCTGATCTCCTGTGGACGATCACAGAAATCTGATGTTCGCTTTTCAACTCGTAGTCTAGGGGCTTTGATGTGGAAAGCAGATATTTGCCATTCTGCGGGCTCAAAGTGAAAGGCACTTCGCCCTCGATGGCAAGAGACGAGCCTTTAAAGCTGCTGTCACCCTCCAGCTCTAGAACAGCTAAGACGGTGGGGGGCTGGTTCTCCGGTAACACCATCGTCTGGTTTTCATGCTCCACTATGAACCCGATCTTGATCGTCAGCTCCTGGGTCGCCTTGGGGAGCACACGCACCGTTACCTGAGTGTCTGCTGGGGGGCAGTGATGGCCGCTAGCTAACACTTTTAACACCAGCTCCTCGGAGTTGTCACTCCAGAGGTCCTGTGTTAGTGTGATGTACCCAGTGTGGCTGTCGAGGCTAAAGAGCTTCTTGGCCCGCTCGGAGACTTTGGGACTGAGGGAATAAGCGATGGCAGCGTTCAGGCCTAAATCTGGGTCTGCGGCTCTGACCTGAGCCACCAGCATGTTCTTCGGGGAATCTCCGGGGATGGTGACACTGCTCGGGCTGTCACTGCTAAAGCGCGGACAGTTGTCGTTAACATCTGTCACCGTGACTGTTAAAGTTGCTGTAGCACTTAAAGGGCCGGCGCCCCGGTCAGTGGCAACCAGCGCTATCTGATACTGGTCCTTAGTCTCTCTATCCAGGGCTGTTTGGACAACCAGCATGATGAAAAGCCCGTCTTCCTCGACTTTTAAACCGAAAACTCCATTATCATCAACATCAGAATATTCAAGGTGGTACTGTAGTTCTCCATTCAGACCGGCGTCCCTGTCCTGAGCCTGGTCATCCAATAAGAAACTGGTCCCCACAGACGCGTCTTCAGAAATCCTCAGGTGTATGTCACTGTTTTCAAAGCAAGGGGTGTTGTCATTGATGTCTTCTATGATCACAGGGAACTGTATAAGGTCTCCTGAGGGCCTGACAATGGCATAGAGCAGAATGATGCATTCCTCTGCTTTTGTCTCCTCGGGGCACAGGGCCTCACGATCCATCTTTTTCTCGGTGGTGTAGACATTCCCGGTGTTTGTGTCCATCGACAGGTAGTCCTGGCTTAGGAGCTGGTACGGGGGTGGGAAGTGTTCACCAAGCGACCCGACGAAAGTGCCAGGCTCCTGCTCCTCCAGGACGGAAAACCGGACAGAACCACATACGATCTGCCTGAGATGGACCAGAAGCAGCAGATTCTGTCGGAGAAAAAAACTAACTGTGAGCAGAACATACATATATATATTTTGTATTATTTGAAGCGATTATTTGTCAACCATATTTTTGCCCTTTATTCTGACATTAAGTTTTCAGGTAATTTAAACCTTATGCCTCAGTGAGCTCTTTGAAAGGCATGCAACTGCACAAACAAGGTAACGTGATCTCTATCACTGACGTCCAAACAATTACACTCCCATATGAATGGTACACCCATAACAAAAGGCAGACAGGAAATCATGGACTTGATGTTAGAAAAAAACAAAACATTTGTGTACATTTCTACAGTTTTTACAAATTTTTCAGTATTTCATATATTTGAGGATAGCTTGTTAAATATAGCTGTTGTCTCCATCGGGTCCTCCAGCACATACTCAGTACATTGTTTTAATGACACAATACAGAATAACACTACAGTTTCACCCCGTCACTCAGAAACACAGAGACCACAATGGCTCACTGACCTGCAGCAGTCCAGCCCAGTTCATATTATCAGGAGTCCCATGACCCATCGCCCGCACACATGTTTCCCAGGTTCCACGGCAGCGACTGAACGCCGCGGACGGAGGCAGCAACCTAAACCTGTACAGCTGAAGGCAGAATGCATCACATGCCCCTCCCTCAACACTTGGCCTACCTTGTCTGTGTGTGTGTGAGCCTGACACAGGAGACGTCAGGGAGGGACAACAGGTTTCACCGGCATCACTTAAACACGTGTTATTACAACAACTCAAATTCCTGAAGGATAAAATAATGAGTAGGCACATGCTCATGTTTTGTACATATCTCTAAAGTCTACACAACAGGATTTAAATGGAGGTGTCAAATGTGATTGCACGCATATTTCTGTTCACGTTCCACAATGCAGTTTTCTGTATTAAACAAAAAATGAATATCATAATTAACTGTTAACTTTACCCTAAGCACCTTAAGTGCCTGGGGCAACGTTTTAGTTTCAGTTTAACCGTTGACCTTTTCCTTGTAATAGAGTATTTTAAACTGTTTTATATATTTTATCTGAGTATTTCTACCACTACTTTAAACAGCAAAGGGTCTTTAGTGAAAATGGCCTCATGTGACCCTCATACCTGCATAGCTGCTTTTTGGAAGGACATTTTCCTTTGAGCGGCCTCTATCGGCAGAGCAAGGTACTGCAGCACTAACAACATTTATAAAATGAAACTGTTGTGTGGATACGTGGAGAAAGAGCTCTTTTATTCCGGTGCGTTTACTTTCCGGAACACTATGGTCAGGACCTTCAGTAAAAATGCCGCCAATCAAAAATATATTGTGGAATAAAAAGCATCCCGGTAGACTGTATAACTTTAAAGATGGTACCTGACTGTGTATTGTGTCAGAGCTTCTACAGTGTACTTGGATTGATGGTCACAGTTTTATTCTTCCATAAAGCTTATACACTAACTCTTAAAGTTCCTCTGTAAAACCTCTCTGTTGCCAACTGCTGAAGTGTGAACACCCTTTCAAACCACACGGAGGAATATCAACTTTTTTTAAACTCCACGTTTTACTTTTAATTCGAAACCATGGAAAAAAAACAAAAAAACCCAAGCGACCCTAAAGTGGAGTTGCATACTGTCTTCTTCTTTCCCTCCGTCTGTCTCATGCGTGTGGTTTTCCGTTTCAACTTTCCGCCCCCTTTATTTCCCTCATGTGCTCTGAGGTTTCTGTGTGACGTGATTGGCTGAGGGCTTCATGATAAAAGACTACAGTGCTGTCCTGAGTTTAAACCACTCAGGTCACACACTCACTCACTCTCTCGCTCACGCACACACACACTCACTCTCTCTCTCACAGACACACACAGAGCAGCTCGACGGCGTCTTCATTTCACTGTTCCAGTATGTCCTGCCCCATTAATGCAGGTGAGTCCCGACCGACACTGAGCAATTAGATTTATATGATTACAGGCCTTTAACAGACTGCTACCACCAGTGTCACATTTATTTTACTATTAATTTTCCACAAATAATTTAATTTTACACGTTTTCTATACCATGTTATTTGTTGGTATATTTTACATCGACTTAAACCAAAGGGCACATTTTGATTTTGAGTACATGTTCATGCTATATCCTACAAAATTAAAAAATGTTTATAACCTTATTTCTTATAGTGAACTTTAGTTGCAGCTTTGTCGCATGCCTGTTTTGATAATTAAATTAATTTGTGTTGATCCTAAACTGCATCTGTTATTTTATGATTGTGCGTTTACTGCAGTTTTGATCTACTGCAAAGCACAGATCTTTTGATTTGTGTAATATTTTTCCATCACAGTTTAACAGACCAGGTATTTTTAGTTGTTATGCCTTATGGGCTAGTTTATTTTTACACAGTTTTCTGACACAGCCCATTGGCATACGATAGAACTCCAGGGTTTTTTCTTTTAGCTTTTTATTTAATTCTGACCCAGAAGATATTTGTAAGCTATTTATTTTGGAATCTCCTGAGCTTAACTAGGGCTTTTAAACGTGATTTGACCTTGACGGGTTTTTGTACACATGCATATAATTTAAACTTATATCACAGAGTAATTTACTGCCCGTCAGTGCTAAGATGCCTCGTATGAAAATGCCTCAGCTGATCTTAACATTCTCCTCCGGTGAGGTAACGTGACTTCCTTCCAACTGCTGTCACTTTTTCCACAGACTTGGAGCTGGAACTGGACGAGCTGCTCCAGGAGTTCCAGGACGTGGTGGAGGAGCTGAAGGCTCCGTCTCAAGGCAAAGCGGACGCTTACCAGCAGATCCTGCAGGAGGCCAAGAGTCGCACAGGGCAGGGGGAGGACAGCGGAGTTGAGGACTCTGATTACAGTGAGTGATGAAGGGGACATGTCACTGTGATTATAACAATGTCTTGCTCTAATAGTCCATGCAAAGTAGCGTTTTACGACAGACTAATTGTAAAATAATTGTTCAGCATAGATAATTACTATGAGGAGTCCAGAACAACATACTTAAAGTCTTAAGAAATCCTAGTTGAGGAAATATGTTTAATTCTCATCAATCCGAGATGTGTGCCAATAAGGCCAGGCAAAAGAAACTTGTAATACAAAATAAGTTACTTTTCATGTATACTTTTACCATGTAAAGTTTAATTGTGGTAAGAGTAAAGGAACAAATAAAGCCTATTTGGGTGTATTTTGGGCATATTCGATTAGTGTATAGCTCATTTGCATATTTAAATTAATTTCAAAGAAACCTTTAATACAAAAAAGGTTACTTTTCATAGGTCAGGTACTTTCATCTCGGATTGATGAGAATTAAACATATTTACTCAACTAGGATTTCTTAGGACTTTTAGTATGTTGTTCTGGACACCTCATAGAAATGATCTATGCTGAAAAAAATTCTTTTACAAATAATTAGATTTTTGGCTCCAAATATGAGTTAGTTTGCCTGGACTATAAGTAAAGAGCACAAGGAGGGAAAGACATTATTTACTGCATCATTTGCTGGTGAGTGAGCTTTTGGGAAGGCCCCGTGGGCGGTGGCTGCGGCCCTTTATCAGCCCTAACAACTGCCGCATGACACTTTTAATTTGCATGAAATTAGTGTTACAAGAGGACACTTCCCTGTACACTCCTTTTATAAATGGGCTGCTTTTTGTCTCATGACAATAGCTGTGTACTGGAATGAACTGCGTTTATGGAAACCCCATCTTTTGTAATCGTCGAGTTTTTTTCTTTTTGTTTTCTTGCTCCCGTTGTTTGGCGGTTGCGAGATGAAAGAAGAGTGTGTTTTCTTTCTCCCATGTGTCGTCATTATTGAAAGTATTTTGGCCCCCTAATGTTTCAACAGGCAAGCCGCTTTCAAAAAGCTGACACATGGGAGCCGCTAACAGTGAGGGCGGTTACCTTCACTTTACTGCATGTTATTATCATTATCTGCAACTCCTGCATTGTGTGGAAGAAATTACTGTTGTTGTTGTTGTTGATCATTTGCATTGGCAGGCCTCAGTGCTCGTCTTCAGTTTATTCTCCCCTCCGCTCACTCCCTCCTCCCTCTCTCCACCAACCCCCCCCAGGCAGCGAGGCTTCTTTGGGAAACAGTTTGAACACCAGCGAGGAGGAGCTTCACACAGCAGGCATCACGCTGGCACCGAAAGGTACTGGAGGCTTCCATCATTCTCTCTCTCTCTCTCCACATAGCCTCGCGTCTTACACTGATCACTATCACTGTTGCTCTGATCACTATCACAGCCACACACAAAACTCTGTACATAAGGCTGCGAGCGCTTTTTTGTTTTTACACAACAAAGCCCCTGCCGCTGCGTCTGCGACGTCTCAGCTACCACCCCCACTGCTTTTCCGAGGTTGTTCATGCTGATGGTGGCTCAGGTGGGGGGAGCTGTTGAATTTAGTTTAATGCAAATGCACAGACTACTCTTAAATCTCAATGGATGAACCCAAGAAGGTGACCGGGAGGCGTCTGTGTTTTCACAATATACCTTTCCTCCCATATATTCAGCAGAGATCCTAGTGGGATCCATCATACTGCCGAGGACTTATAGTGCTTAAGATCAGCTTTATCTCCGTGCTTTAGAAAAGAAGCTTGAAAATGTTTTTTGCCAGTCCAAAAGCAGTTTGGTTCAGATGTAATTCTGGGACTTAGATTAGCTTTCAGCTTTTTGGTCCAAAGGAAATAGCAGTGAACTGAGCTGCACAAAAAAAAAAGTTCCATGCTGGCTTATATTTTTTTTCTATACTTTCTCAAATTCCGTTTCTTTCTGTTCCTCTCTCTGCAGCCAAGCTGGGAGACACAAGGGAACTTGAGAGCTTTATCGACATGTTGGACCGGGAACTCGCTGGTGCGTATTTAAAAGAATTACACCCACTATCACTCAATCTTAGCTTTATTCCTTTTGCACTTAAGCTGACAAGGCAGAGGACTGCAGCCTGTGATGGCGGTGCGGCGGGTCCATGTGGAGTCCGTGTTTTGTTGCAGATTGAAAAACAGAGCATGTACTAGTAGCCGGCTTGTTTCTCCTCTGTACTACCCCCCCTCTGTGCTGTTTATCTCTGAGCACCTCTTGTGTGTAAATGCCATGTCTAGGGACTCAGGTGGACTATCTGCACTGCCTCTAGTGATAATAGCGTACTTGACTACATAAGCATGGTGATCCTGCTATCAGTTCTAAAGCAGTGGTGTTTCAGAGGACTGCCAACACATGCATGTCTGTCTCTGCACACAGACACTCTACAAAGAACAAAGCATGCGTTCTCCGCTATCAGTTATCTCGACACAGAGAGAATTAATGTTATGAATTAATTGCAACTCCCTCTGTATCTTTACACTATTAGTCTGTGCATGCTTGTGTGAGTGTTAATATGCCTGTGTGCCCCTTATTCAAGCTCCTGAGCTTTTGTGGTTTTTCTCTCTCCCACACTTTCTTGCAGAGATGTGAACAGAGAGCGGACAGCGAGCCACGCAGAGGGGGGGAGAAACAGGCCGGGGGCGACATGGCTGGCTACTGCCGAGCAGACAGGCAGATCTTCACCCGAGCAGATCCAAAGGGAACAAATGCTCCCCTAGCTGCTCTGGGGGAAAAGGTTAACATCAGAAATTAAAAGGGCACTTCATTCCAAAAAAAAAATGCAAGAACACCCTCAGACCCTCGGCGGCGCCGTGTCCAGCTGGCGAGATGACGTCCCTGCAGCATCAGATCCAATATGTGTAACATATTCTCCAAACTAGACAAAGCTTTCATCTGCCTTGAGTATAGAAAGTATGTTCACGCCACATTAGAAATTCCTCAGGGCTATGTGAGAGTCCTAAATCCGCAGTGCCATACATACCTTTTTTTTTTTTTTTTTTTTACAGGTTGATCTTTATGTTGTTCAGAATCACAGATGGCCCTTTAGTTAACTAATCTCAAATCCTTTGGGTTCAGATCTGCTGTTTAACATTAAATGCAATTTTGATGCTCTCCTCTTTTCCAGTGTACAGTTTTGAATAATATATTTTTTCATATAAATTGTTGTATAGATGGATTCAAATATAAATAAAGACTTTTTTGACTTATTTTGTACTATATTTTATTCTTTGTTGACATGGCTAAGTAAATTTGACCTCGCTGTCCTTACACACACAAACACACACTGTTGAAAGTTTTTCACATCTCATTTCACATCCACATAGACCACAACAAACTATATTCTCTCTTTCCCCTTCGCTAAACCTGCTGTCGCCGGCATCGCACCACATGTCTCGAGAACCCTTCACCCGTTCTTCTTTGGTTGTTGTGTCTGCTTCCTGTTTGTCGATTCTGGTTATGCTCTGAGTTTCACTTCTGCCAACTGTGATCAGGAAACGCACATCTAACTCAGAAACCATGTGAAGACAGCCTGAAGAGGAAATGCGTTGGTTGTGCTGAATAGAAACAATGCTAATTTAGACTTTGTGCTCTCATCATAACACTCTTACACAATTCTGAGCTCTGTACTGGAGGAAGGAAACGATCTGCTTTGCTTCCCTGTAAAACAACCTCTCAGAATCTTACCTCGCTTGACTTCTCCAATCTGTCACTCCGTCACTTCAGTGTAGCCATGGACAGTCACATGTCTCCAACTTTACCAGCAGCTCGGCTTAGGGAAACCGATGAGGTGGCGAGGTGAAAGTTGCAGTTGTACATGGGATTTTTCACTTTTATAGTAACCAACAACAGCAGTAATCCACCTGAAATATGCAATAAATAGTTTTACACTGCTAAGGTCGACGAATCCTAATCTATGCTGTTTATTGGGGAGCGGCTGCAGCTCGGAAGGAAGAGCGAGGCGTTAATCGAAAGGCCGTGGTCGATCCCCAACTCTGAGCGTCAATGTTCTTGGGCCAAACACTGAACTGCAAATTAATTTCCGTTCATGTGTGAATGTAGCATGTAGTAAGTGGTCGATCAGACCAGAAAAAGCGCTATAAAAATGCAGTCCATGTACTGTAAGTACACATAAGATTCTGTTTAAAGTAAAGGAAAAGTTTAGCCTTCTGGAAACAGAGAACTCACAGTCCAGCAAGTTATTGAGTCTTTATTCTCTCCTCCTTAAAAATCCCCGGACAGGTTGTTGATACAACCAGCCATCCATACCAGCGGCCCTAGTGATATATTGTGGAATAGACTTCTTTGGTGGAGCTGCTTTTTGACATGTCAGCGGAGGCGGTCGAAGGAAGGAAGGCTGGACATTAAAGATTTAGCACCGTCTCTTGTTTATGACTCCTTTTTAAAGACACAAAGTTCAGGTCAGCTCTGAACTCGGGCCAACTATTTAACCCCGATGACCAGGACGAGAGCTTGTGCCGGTGCAGGGGGGGATAGGGGCTGAGAAGGGTGTAGCACTGAGAGCAAATCTGACATTACTGTAGAGAAAAGAGGAATAGTGGCAGCAGAAAGTGACCATGACTACAGACAATAGGGAAATACACAGGGGGGGTGGTGAGTAGCCTGTTCCTCTCAGAGAAAGGCGAATATGACTGATTGAGGCTACAGCTGCTGCAGCCGGTACATTTTCTTCGGGATGATGGAACTTCCCTCAGACAAAGGGCACATCCTGTTTTCTGAGGCTCTAGGTGAGGAACTGCAACTATGCAGGAACATGTCGGTGTAGTAAAGATGAAACTGAAAGGCATTCAATTAGAATTCCCAGCTTCCCAGAGTGCTATTGTATCAGTGTGTTTGAGATCAGTTCCCAAGGGCAGATCCAAAGGTGGGGCCAGGGGGGGCACTGGCCCTGCTGATTTTGGCCCCCTGAGGGGCCCCTGTCCTGTCGATAGTCATTTAAAATACAAACTATTCTTTTATTCTTGTTCTTGAATAAGGAACAATTTCCCTAATCTATTCAATGATGTGTGGCTTTGCTCAAAGCAATAGAGATACAAGAAAACAAGGAATGATCTGGACACTGCTCCCACACTGAGGCTTCATCCTTACTGATCCGTTCTTGTTTGAAAATGAATCAACTCTGATACAGATACATTCACGTTTAGAGATGCTAAACCAGAGACAAAAAGAGAAATGCTGCTGACCCAGTTTTAGTTTTGCCCACGTTTTGGGGTTGACGGGCAGAAATGGAGACATTTGGAAACAATGAAGGAATGCAACATGGATAATTAATGACAAGCGTTGGTGACCTTGTTGTCTTTGCTAACAGCTGTTGTGCAATTAAATTCAGCTTTTTACAATAATACAACTGCTTATCTGCGATAACTCTGCAACAACCAACTAAATGCTTTCTGTCTACACTGGCACGTGCTTGCCCAGTGTACGTGAGAGGTCAGGTGAAATGTGTTTTCAGGCCTGTTAGTATGGACAGGGATTAAAACTGATGCTGAGTCAAAATGCTTGTGTGGACAGAGCTCATTTTATTGTAGACACGCTGTTTTCCAACCAAAACAGTGGGATGGATGTAGCCTTGAATGTTTGACTCCATGCTGTCATTTTCATTGCATGTGAAAAACTGACCATCTGATAATGATGCTGTGTGATTTTTCTTTTTATTAGATTCCTCTTCAGTGGGATCACATGTAATATATCAGGTTGTCTTATGGGAACACCCCCTCTTTGTTTGTGTGCTAATTACTGTGAGGCTGGTGTTTGATTGACAGCGCACTAAAGTAAGAGGCCAATATGTTAGCCAGTCGCCTTGTTTAGATAACAGAGTAAATGATGAATGAACCGAGTCCATTAGCTGATAAATTAAAATGAATTGATGTTATGATGAGACAGTGAATGGTCTTAAGAGATGAAGACATAATGAATATCATGTTGTAGCCCTCATCACCTATCGTCGGCGGCATCATGGTAATAAATGTCACGTATAGGCTCTGAAATCTCTTCACACAATGCTGGTTTGTTTTAAACTAGTTAGCGAGCTAATGAAGATGTAATTGAGTATGGCAGAGAGGAGACACTTGTTATTATCAGACAATGAGTCAATGAAGCAGAGATATGGCCTGTGCAGCGAGGCTATCATGGCCGGGATGTGCAGCATGCAGAGCACGCAGTCTTCTGTCATCTGCCTGATGAGAGACTAGAGCAACGCCGCTCCCCTGAGAGAGCTCCCCAAATGGTCCAGGCTAACAACGCTCTCGCAAGGAATTAGCTGGCTCAACCGCCTAACACACACACACACACAAACACACTCACTCGTATACACACTCTGAGTGGGTCTTACATAACCGAGGTCAGTCCCTGAGCCCTGATCAAGGACACAGATCACTGATTTGTTATTCTTGCAGAGCTCACACTAGGCAGAGTGAGGTGCCTGAACCATAAAGGACTTGATGCTACGATGTGAAATGATATCTCTCATGTGGCATCTCTTGCGATAATCAAAAGATATTCATGTCGGCCGTAAATAATGGAACAATTTTCAGTTATTTTGATATAGTCGCATAAGAGGAGAGTAAACACAGATATGATCTGCAGCAGTGTTGCCTAGCTTGATCTTTTTTTCATCCACAAGAGCAGCGTGGTTCTAGGAATTGTAATGTTGCCTGATCTCGGTCCTTTGGTTTCATTCGCAATGAAATATCTCAACCCTTGAATCGATTGCCATGTAATTTAGGACGGAGATTCATGCTGCTCAGAGGATAAATCCTAAACCTGCTTTCAGAAATGCACTGAACTCCGCAGATCCTCTGTATTTCCTCCCGAAGAGGTGCATGTGTGAGAGGCTCCAGATTATCTGCTGACTATCTCCACCTGGCCCTCTAGGATTAAGTCTGCAGAAAGTGTGTGAGATCACAGCAGGGGATCGTCCGCTGCATTCACCGCAAATTATGCTTCTAACACAGCAGATGCAAAACCATTCTCCCGATAAAAAGGGGGTGACACACGCATAGAAGACACCGACGTACAGTCTGCATGGTGACCTCTAAAGATCTTTGATATCCCATTACTTACCATAAATACCTGTAATAGTAATGGCAACATTATTATTAGCCAATGTTTATTAAAATGGTTTAAGAAACCTCCCGTCTGCTTGTCAGCCATGTTAGTATTATATACAATAATTCATCATAGTTGTGAGCATGCTAATGAAAGGATTTAGCTCAAGGAACCTCTCAGGTTAACTGCAGCCTCACAGAGCTGTATGCACATGGCTGTAGACTTTTGCTCTGACCTTACAAAATGTGATTTTTCAATACTAATTGATGAGTTCATAAACTTATGACCACCTGCATTTCTGTGGCGTCTACAAATGCTTTGTTATACAAACAAATGTTGAATTGCATCGGAATGCATTGAAAACTTGAAGTACTGTTTAGGATTTAAAATTAAAGTAGATCCATCATGCAATATTTCAGTCAGACATGATGGAAAAAATCTCTTCTTTATTTTGGACAAATTCATTGGAAACATGTTAATGGCCATTTCATTTTTTGTGGTTACCACCTATAGGGTCATTTCCTGTTTTCCTCAGACAAAGTACATGGGCAGGAAACCAGTGGAATTCCTTTACAGAGGAATTCATTCCCAAAGAATGTGACACATCCAGTCTTCAAATGAGCCCTTACGTCACTGCTGACTGGGGACTTCTTGACGCCTTTTCCCCCTTCCTCTTTCAACTAAGACAAATAATTTACTTGAACTCATCACTGAAACTCAAACAAGCAACACAAAAAACTCCCAGCCGCTGAGGAAATGTTACAATTTCATTCTTGGTTTATAGAGAAGTCTTGTTTTTCAGACAAAGCAAAAGTTAAAAGTAGAGCACTGGTGAGAAGAGGGAGTAAAATCAAGCTGTGAGAAGATTGTGCTTCTCAAATGAAGTTGACAGTGAACATAGTTTTTGTAAATGCCATGGGCTACCTAGTGGGCAGGAAAAAACTGTGCTCTTTATTGTAATGCAGGGAGCTAGCAAGCTGTTAGTCTCACAAGGAGCTTTCTGTGCATCTTCACCGCTGTGAAATATTTCCTGTGTGATTGTAGCCTCAGTAGAGCCGTTATAAACAATGTGGACAACTATTAAGCTCCAACAGTAAGTTCTAGAGTTGCCTGCAGTGCCCAGAATGCTTTGCTACTGAGCTTTTTATACATTCTAGTGGTGTGAAAATAATTTTTGTGGCGAGGATTCCTTTGACAATAGACTGTAAAAGATGGAAAACAGGACAGCTTCCCAAATGTGAAGCCAAGTGTGTTGATCGCCACCTGTTGGCTTGATGCAGTAAGTGGTCATAAATCCTGCTTCCTCCATGTTAGTGGATGGGATGTGGTCCAAATTAAAAAGTCAAAGTATGACGTTTTTCTCCACCATTAGGTAGTTCTTATCACACTGACTTTATTAATGCCGGAGGAAATTCTTGTACCAGATTGCTCCAAGATATAATAAAGAAGTACAGAGAATAAAATAATCATATTGATTATATTTAATAAAACAGTATTAGTCTAAACATATAATTGACTATAAAAGTAAGTAAATATTAAAATGTCATATAAGTGTGATAAAAATATGTTGCATTTATGGAGTAATACAAAACTAGCGCCTCACAGAATTAACATAAGAAATGGGAATAAAGTAAGTTACATGTGACAGTAACTTTATACTAAAGTGGCTGTATGTGGATCTTTGTTTGAGTACAAATTATTTTCAGTAGGTTTGGTGTTAATAACTTATTTACTGCCATAAAAGTGAGGAGAAAAGTCATGATTGACAGCTAAGATCAAAGCAGGGAATTTAAATCTATTTAAAGAAGGGTAAGTGAAAATATATTTATATTTTGCATAAACAACTGAGACAGTGACCCAAATTTTGAAATATAATCCAGATTAGATATCTATTGGCGAAACCATTGAAAAAAAGTTGCTATTTACATTTAATGGTTAAATATGAAAAGTAAAAGTAAAAGAGTAAAATACAATTCAAAGATCTATTCAATTTATTAGAGTAATAGGAAAGTTCACTGCTCAGAACTAACATTTAGGCATCACTGACGAATAAATGTCTCTGCCACTCCGGGCGAAAAAAGGCTTAACTTCAAAGAATGTTTCCAGTACACAACAGAAAAAGCTCTTCTTTTGAGTATAAGCTCAAACTCTCTGTGTATTTGATCTGAAAGATGTGTGAAAAGCCTGGTAGTCTGGATTAGCACCAAAGATCAAATTTGTGCCACTGAAAGTCATTTTAATGTGATCTAAGCGATAAGATACTTTTGGGGAAGTCCTCAGGGAGCCTTCTTTAGTCTGTACAGCAGCTCAGGCCTGCGAGTTCAGACATCAACGGCCCACTGACGCAACCCTCCCCCTGCCACCAGTAACCAACATCTGAGAAAGGCATTAGTGGACTGCCATCTGATGGTGAACTCCAGCTGATGCAACTGGGAGTTAGCCGCCCGGCCTGCACGGCCTCAGCTGGCGAGGAGCGACTTTGTGAAATAGCTCAGAATCTGCAAGATAATACTGTGAATGATGAGAGCAGTTAGAGTAGAAATGAAACCTCCTGGAAGTGAATCTTACCCTGCAACCTGATCTCCCACTCCACCCCCACCAAACAACTAGTAGGAAAAATTAGCCGTCAAGTAGCATCTCCTTGTAGCTGGGTTTCCTGGACAGGAAACAGGATAGATATTGTGTAGAGGCTTTAAATGTGCTTGTTGCCTGCCGTTGTTACTTCCCCTCACACACACCCGGAGTGCACAGGCTTTAGTCTCGGCAGCCCCAGCGGTATATCAAGGCCATCCATCTTCCAGAGGATAGATCATTATGCAGTCAACAGGCAGCTTTAGGCTGCAGGGGCAGGTGTGACTGCTTGTTCGAGATGAACCACAGGCTGCCACTGTTCTTCACTGGGCCGCCATAAAAATCAAACCGGCCCCTTTTACTGCCGAGAAGTACATTAAACTTGAACTTGTTCTATTCTTGGAAAGCGTCCACAATTTATTGCCCCCAAAGCTGCATTTCAAGGATCATGCTGTTGATATTTTATCTTTTCTATTCCTTCCCAACAAAGCCCAATAAGAGCCCCCAAAAAACAGCCTTGAATTCATCCCGCTAACAAGCGTGTCTGCACACCCTCCGCTTGGAGGTTATGCCTCTGTGCTACAGAACTCCATCATCACCCAATAACCATTAAAAACGCATAAAACAGCCATATCATTGGCTGATATTTCAGTTTATTCTCAGACAACTCTGCAGCAGCCTTTTGTGGTAGCTTGATGCCAGACAGACGTCACTGAGCATGCTGGGGGATGTGTCTCCTTGCTCAGCTGTAGTCTGAAGAGACTGTGTTCATTGTAATTAAAGAATGTCACCCAATGCACCAGGCTGTAGTTTGGCTCCGGTCTCAGCGTTTCTAATGGTTTTTGGACAACAACGGGTTCATAGCACGGAGGCATATGTTACATCTGGCTGTGGCTTCACAGATGGCACTTGTTAGCAGGATAAATGAATTGTTTTGTTTTAGTTTTATAATGGGATTTGTTGATGGTAATGATAAACGTCACCTGCCTTATCATTTAATACAAAAGCTGTGATTTCTGGAGGAACAGAGCACTTCAAATACAGCACTTCCAGAGATGCTCTATAAGATTGTACCAGGACAAATATACAAAACACTATTATCAGCCTCAAAGTTCTTGGTCTCACGGCCACTGAAAATGTATGTCGTGCTCTATATTCATGAGAACCACAAAAAAAGATACAGAAAGAATAGATATTTATTTTTGATTACTCCAGTTTGTGTGATTATAAATACATTCTATGGACATAAACATATAAGTAACAGGGCATCTTTAGTAATCTGTACAGTGACACTGAGATGACAGAGATTTATCATGATGAATTTGGGCTCAAACACAATTCGTTGCCTGATTTCAGCTCTAGTTTCTAGGAAAGAAATGTGTTAGCTCATCTGGGTTTGATGGCACCATAACCCCAAAAACCTGAACAATATGCGAGTGATTTGTCGAATGCTCTGTGGGTACAAAAGAAAATCATCAGGAGTGCGTTTTTCACATGGAAATAATAGTTTATTGATGTTCTGACAAACGCAGTGTGATTTCCCTTTGGAGAAAAACAGGCTATTTAAATTTGAGTTCTGGTTCAGCGACTGGTTCTAATCTGCTTCCCAATAAGTAATGTTCATTAGCTCCTCAGTCAGCAGAGAAATTTAGCAATTCAAGAAAATTAGACCTCAATTGATTGGAAATGAGCGAGCTGTTCAGATTACGGCACTTACAAAGTAGAAGAAAAGAGAGAATGGGCGAGTTACGTCTGTGTGAAACAGAGGTAGAGCTGCTCACATTGCTTTGTGTGAGAGGGAGGATCAAAGAAAAGAAAAACTGCATGAAAGAAAGAAGAAGAGGGCAGAAAAGATGAATGAGACTCAGGAAGAGAGAGAGAGATAAGGGTAAGGAAGAGGGTGAAAGAAAATAAAGGTAACAACGTGCTCACTGCAGTAGAAATAAAATTCTCACTGTCTGCGCACACACACTCACACACTCACACCTGAAGCACTCTCCCAGCGGGCGGCACTGTGTAATTTGGCACATCCATTTCCTGAGCTGAGTTTGTCTTCGGTGCTGTCACAAACCCCGTCGGGGTATTCCAGCCAATTCTTGAATGATGTCACTTTGAAAACACACTCACTGAACTGCAAAAAAAAAATCTCGACCGTGCAAAAAGTGTCTCGCTCATAACTGTCCCATTTTTCAACTGGTGGTGATTCTTTTTCGACCGGAGTTTGTACTAATTTCACCCGAGCCTTCAGGTGTCTGATTGCAGCGGGGGGGTTTGACCCTGTTTACTCTCGCTGCACCAACACTTCAGCTTCCATAGTCCGGTTCTTAATTAAGTGGCTCTTCACAGAGTCATGTGTCCCACACCAGGTCCCCGAGGCCTCTAGGTCCACCCCTGCCAATACTCAGTGACATCTGCTCTGCTTTAACACCATATGGAAAAATTACATGGCAAAAAATAAGTTGCCCTCCCATGACATTTCTTCCCTTTGAAAGTTCACTCAACTCCACCGCTCAATTTTTAGCCCTGTGCTACTCTCTCTGTGTGTGTGTGTGTGTGTGTGTGTGTGTGTGTGTCTCTATGTGTGTGTGTGTGTTGGAGCCAATGGAAACTGACCTCCCACCACTGCAGACAGATCAGATGAGGAAACAGATCACTGATTCTTTGATATTCTGGTTTAAAGGGTAATTTTACTAGAAATCGTCAAGGTACATTAGGTGCACTTATTGCATTAAAAAAATTCAAAATGTTTTCAGCTGCATCTCAGGTCCTTCATTAGCAAATGGGCCTTTATCATCTTAAATCAATAATTAATGAATCATGGCTGAAATTTGGTTTTGATTCTAACTATGCTTGGAAGCCTTAAGTAATTGATTTTCATCACAAACTTGCTTAATATATAAACTTTGAGTCCACAGAGCAACTTTACTTTTTACTTGGAGAAAAGCTTTTTAAGTGATATGAGCTGCCTACTGCGTCTGGAACCAGTGCCATGAGAGCAGAGAGAGAGTGAAGAAAGTTAAAGTTTGAGGCCATAAAACCAAAACAATGAGCAGAAAGATGCTAAAATATTTTCACTGTGGGCACTTCCATCTTGCAACATGGTGACATCATTTGGAGCCAACCGTTTGCATTGATCACTGAGGTCCCATCAATACAGCTGCCTGACCGGTCTGAGTCAATCACAGCCGTCAATCATGATGTTTTACTCCATTTTCATAGCATCAAACAACTAATTAACATCAAACGTATATGAAAAACTAGCCCTTCGACACACTCCAAATTGATTTGATGTCTAACTTGACATTTAAGATTGATCCATGCCCCACGTGCTAACAAGGAGGAGGTGGGATTTGTGACATGTCCTGCAGCCGGCCCCCTGATGGACAATCGAGATGTTATGGCTTCACTTCTGGCAGCTGTCATCTCTTCCATCTTTAATATTGTCATTGGTCTGCACTTGTAATGACCCCACATCACATACTAATGTAAAACATTGTTTTTTATTAATTTCTAAGACTAAAACAGATTCTTGACTTTTCTGAAAGAAAGTCCCTGTTACTCTGTTTAATCCACATACTTTGTAACAAGGACGTTTTTATCTCTCTAATGTCAGGGTCAAATGTCATAGAACACGTGTCATAAGTCAATACTGTGATCCCCACAAATGAAATGCCATTTATTTGTACTGTATTGAGAAACGTCAGTTCCTTAAAACCAAAGCTGTCTTCATGGTTCAATTACAAAATAGTTATTTATTGACTGGGATAAGACTCCACAAATATGTTTTTAAGTAATTTGGGTGAATCAACCACATAAGGGCAGATTCCTATAAGTGAGGCTCATCTCTGACTTTTGGCTCATCTCTCACTTTTGTAGCCATGAGTACTTAAACAAATATCTTCGCTCATTGAAATGTCATTGACGTGCTCCTGCTTGTTCATTGTCTGGCAGAAAACCAGTTTTCTGCTGACATTATTGCTACTGAGACAAGTTTGACTATTTGCATAGTCTACCCCTTACATAAGCACAATCACAGAGACGTTATCAAATGTTTGTGTATGTATGAGAAAGCTCCAGGTAGAGGCCCACTGCTTGTTTCTTTAATAGATGCGGCTCAGCTGAAGACGGTGGCTGCTTGGGAGGTTAGCACGATATAAGACAGGATGATTCAAAACAAGATGACTCATACAGATCAGTCTCTGAAGAAAATTACCTCGAATAACCCCGTCTCTCTTTTCGCCACCGGCAGGATCGGCGATGAGCGGACCAGACTGTTGTTCTCGCTCCGCTGCATCTCCAATCATTAAATACCACGGGAAGTTGTAATGGGATGCTTCATAAAAATGGTGAGTTTATGTGTATGAAATGAAATAAGAATTGCAACCGTGATCTAGATCACCGGTCAGGTCAGATCACTGCACTCGGCTGTAACGCAGAGGGACAATCTGCGCTCTGCCATGACACTTCATGAACATCGTCAGTTTTACTCGCAGAATCAATAACTCCCGTTTTACCCGGAGAATAACACATAATAGGATGCATTGTGAGTACATCGAGGCAATCTTTCCTCTATCGCCCTTTGCTGCGGTACTACTTTGCATGAATTACAGTAAAATCTGGAGTTGTGCACGATGGGCCCCGAGCTGTTAGCCTGTTTTTCCTCAAAGGTTTCAGCGAGAGAAAAGGAGAGGAGGAGGAGGAGGAGGAGGAGAGAGAGGGGAGGTAAAGAGGAAGTCCTGGGGGGGAATACTCGCACTTGCTGCAAGAATATTTCTTCTTTAACTCTTTCAAAATGGAAATGATAAAAAGCCACAAAAGGGAGGAAAATAACTTTGATCAAGAAAGGGGGGGGAAAAAAGTTTAGTGAAACTTAATGTTCTTCGTTTTTTACAGTTTTAATTTGGCACATGGCACAATCAGCATGTATGCATCTGGTATACATAAATAAATATTAAATATTCTATACATAAATATACATATAGAGCTCTAACGGAGACGTCTCGGCTTGGGATGTTTCAAATGACGACAATAATCCATAGAAACTTTTTGTGTCGGTGACTTTTCAGTCTGAACACTGTTTTTAATTGTTTTGTAAATGGGAGCAGTATCTCCATAGAAGCCCTATAAATATATGTATGTACGCCCATATTTATATATATATATTCAAAGAAATACAAGTGTGCACTGATGTAGGTTTATTCAGTGCAAACAGGCCACTGTCTGCTTTCCGAAGAGGGACTCTTACAAAGTCAATGGAATCATGTCAGTTAGTTCAGTTGAATCTTTAGCCATTTTTTTTTCTCTTACACATAAAATAATAGATTTATTCTTTACTCTTTAAGCAAAATTAGACATATATAACTTTGAAAATAACAAAAGAGCTATTTTGCAAAGACAGAAGACACCCAGAGACGCAGCAGGAACACTACTGGTGGTGAACCGAAATCAACGACATGAGAAAGTACCCTCCCGCCCCCAACCCACCCCCCCGCAAACCACGTTGTACAACCTACAAACAAAAAAAACAGGTGCACACACACACACACTCGCACACACACACTTGCACACACTCTCTCTCTCTCTCTCTCTCTCTCGCTCTCTCTCTCTCAAACACACACACACTATTTCTCTACTCTCGCATTTGCAAGTCCAGACAATGTGTCTCTTCACTGCACTTGCACGCGAGGAATGAGAAATCATTTTCACATGCACACAAACACACAGGTGCTCTAAGCAGCGTGTGTACGTGCACACTTTGTGGAGATAATATCGGATAGCTTAACAGATAAATTGGCTGTAAAAGATGCACTTTTTTTCTTAACAAAACAATCACAGTAACATAGTATTTATCTCTGCGTCCTCTCAGCAAGTGCTGTCCCACACAAATCATTTCTATACGCAAAAAAAACAAAACGATAACACCATTTGTGTGGCTGTTGTTGTGTTGATACACAACAGAAAAAAAGAGTTGCCCAAAATGGGCATAAAATCTCTACATCTGCATATCCTCTAGGTTCCCATCCTGGATTCAGTCTCTCATCTTTGAGTCTCATCTGCTTTGTAACAGGCTCCACTTGGAATAGTCTCAGGGAATAGAAATAATGACAAAAAAGAACAAGCTTCGTAAGGCATCGAAACGTAAAACAAAAGAAAGAAGCAATTAAAAACATTTTTCGCGAACATTGACGCAGAGGCCATCCTTCTAGATGTGTCTCCCGCAGGAGCAAGGGATGGGAAATAAAAAGCACTTTTTCTTTATTTCGTGTTATGAATTCAAGAAAAAAAAGTGTTGATATGTCCTCAGTCTGCTTAAAAAGGCTTTTAAAATGATTATTTTAGAAAAAAACACTGCAGAAAGACCCCCTTCCTCCCCCCCCGATCAGAGGAAGGGAAGCAGTTTGATTTTGGCAGCTCTGCACAACTTGACATCCACAGAGAGCTCTCAGCAACTCTCCTCGTTGTAAAAGTCTAGTTAAATCTCTTCACATTTTAATCCGACTCCTGCCCTCCCCCTCGTAGCCCGCCCCCTCCCTGTGATATTTATAAAACACAATCCTCTCCTCCGTTTGTTCGTTCTCCACCTCCTCCTTCGCCACCAACACAATCGCCCTCCCACCCACCCAACCCGCCGCCTGCACCGGCTGTCCCTGGCCTCCTAAAGCTATACACGGGTGGTGGAGTGGGAGTGCGGCAGGCCGGTGGAGTTGAAGCCGGTTGTGAAGGTGTTGTACGGGTGCAGGTTGGGCATGCCCACCAGGGAATTGGGGATCATGGTGATCGTGTTGGGGGTCATGAGGGGGATGTCGTCTGGAGAGCGTCGCAGAGTGAGCGTGTAGTCGGGCAGCGAGGCCAAGCGGAGGGCCCCCTCGTTGCTGTTCCCCGCCTCGCACTCGTGGTGCGTCTGGTTCATCTGCAGCGACATGATCTCTTCCTCGGGCGCGTGGTGGCCAATGTCGTTGGAGGTGGTCTGGCGCTGTGGGCTGGGCTGCCCGTGGCCGGAGTCCTGCCGCCGCTTGTCCTTGCGGTAGTAGAGGGCGGCGAAGGCCAGCACGTTGAGGAACAGCAGCGAGGCTCCGACGGCGATGGTGACGCTGAGCTCCGTGGAATAATCCCGAGGATTCTCCACCACCAGAGGCCCCGCCTCCTCATCGTCGTTCCAAGTGTCTTTGTCCTCACTGTTGTAGGCCGGGGACATGGGAGGCCGCTTGGTGTTGAACGGCCAGGAGGTCTTCCCGTTGGGTCTCTTGGTGGACAGGTTGTTCTGCGTGGTCTCCGGCGGGGGCACTTTGGTGGTGGTGGAGGTGTAGTGGAACATGTCGTGGAGGTTGTACAGATGGGGCACTAGGTGTTTCCAGAAGGCCACTTTGGTGGCGCGGTAGTGGTCGCGCACACGTGGCTTCAGGCCGATATGCAGGTAGAGCTGGTCCTGGGGGTTGTACTTGGACCAGGCCACCTCCTCGAAGCGGTTGGCCTTGGTGTGGATGAACTTGGTGTCCTGGGGAACCGGTTTGTTGGGATCCCTACAGACGGAGAAGACACAGACGTGACAGAGTTAGATTACATTTTGAAAGCGCAGTTAATTATTCATGCTCTTGCATTAATGTGGGGATAGGCACATAAAAATCCATAAGGAAAACATGACAGGATCAGTTGAAGCTTAAGACACCGAGACAAATATTTGATCTTGCTTTTGCGAAACCCACAAACGCACAATCCCACAACAGCAACAGACTGACACTAACATGTGATCCAGGTGCGGTTTGTATCTCACTCTCTGTATAACTGATTTCAAATGTTCCCAGCACCACACACACTTACAGTTTTATCTCTACCACAAGAGCTCAATGAGGCATGACCCAGTCCCTCTGCCCTCCCAAGCACCTCTCTGTGGGCATAATGTGGATCCCCTCACCCCTCCCCTCCCCCTTCTCCCACGATGCTGCTCTCACTGCAGTTCTGATGCAGCCCACCCACAAAAACCAGGGCAGAGGCTTTTAAAGTAAACACATATGAATAAGTCAGCAGGCTGTAGGGCTCGCGTCAGGAGGCATCTTGTTGATAATCCAACGCCGGTGGAGCCCCTCCGCTAATTGCTCAGGGAAGGCAGCACAGTGTGCATTGGCATCCAGCGTACTGATGTAAAGTGGACCATATTAATCAAGATACTAAGAGGGAACTGCACATCAGCATGTGGATATGAGGATATTAGTCTGCGTGTGAGACTGAAAGCGGGAGAAAAATAGGATTGAGGAGATTTTTTCGTTTCTGGATGCAGTACCTCCTTTCACCTAGAGAGCTCACTGTTCCCCCTTTGAGTTTTTCCAAACGTTGCCCCAACAGGGGACGGCCAACCATTTCAATTACAGTGAAGCTATTGATTTATTGAATAAATTAACATATAGCAATCTCCCACAATCACACAACTCCTTGTAGCCTTGTTGGCACGTACAATTCCAGGAGTGGGAGCTGTGAGTTGTGCCTCGGTATTGCTTTTGGTTCTGATGAAATTACTTTCTGTGGAAGAACCTGTAGAATGGCGCCGCGGACTTGAAAACAATAATTGATGTCGGAGCCGAGAAGTTAAAGCTCTGTTGTTGCACGGAGGCAGGGATCCGTAGGACATTTCTCTAAATGTCATGAAATATCCCTTCACGGCTCTGCCTGCAATGTTAGTGGCAAGAAGAGTTCAAATTTTGTTGGGGATTTAGAGATATGGCGGCTTTTTTTTGTTCAGGCATAGTGCTGAAAACCCTCCAAACATGGCCAAGAGAATTAAAAGCCGTGCCAGAAGAATTCACCCTCCATCCTCTCTCCTGTTAGTTTCTCTGCTGTCAATTTTTATTTTTCAGGTCAGTGCTTCTGGGAGAGGTGAGAGTGGGAGAGAGAGAAAGAGAGAGAGAGTGAGAGAGAGAGGAGGAGGGAAAGAGAGTGAGAGAGAGGTAAAGCAAATTGAGATGGCTGGAGCTGAATCCCTGGACCTGTGCCGGTGTCAGCAGAGCAGCCCGTAAATAACCTCTTTTATTAGGCCCGTAATGATCCCCAATGAATATTGACAGCCAGACTATGATGACTTTGTAGCTGAATATCAGTAATTAAGTTTCAAAGGAGCGGGTGGTGGAGGTAAGGTCATATTGATCTCCCTGTGTGCAACATGCCAGAGAACAGGACGTCAATGAAGCGGCCTGGGACGTGGATGTCTGCAGCCTTCGTGCTTCATGAATTCTCTCAGCGGCCCTGCAGCGTGCCTTCACACACACATGCAAGCAAATTTCCCCCCAACTCTAAAGAACATGTACACGCACGCACACGGCAACAATAATGGAGGCACAGCAATTTCTGTTAATGGAAATTCCAGGCATTTCCATAATGCAGCAAATGCTCCGTTCAGCAGGGTCAATTTGCAGGATTGTGATAGCAGAAAAATTGAAAAAAGGTGCTCGGGTAGATCTTCCAAATAATCGGTGTTCGCAGGGAGCAGGGGAGAGAGACGGTGCGGAGGAGTTCGAAAAGCTCTTTGGTGGCTGGCTGGTTCAGTGCAACTGAAGACGAATAATTTAGGGAACACAAAGAAATCAATGTGGCATCTTTAGTTAATTTGATTTGCCGCATTAGAGAACAACTGGCTGCCTTATCTAATTACACACACATATGCTTGGGTAATTGTTGCAAAGTCAATAGTAAACAGGGTACATTCCTTTGAACAGTTTCTGGCGGTGCGGCTCGACTTTGGGCCGCTCGCTGCTTTGAAGTGCTGCCCCGAGCGGCGGAGTCAGAGGGAGTGATCCCAGCTCACTTTCTGCTGCTCGGTGTGCTGAGGGCTACTAGGTTACCCCGGCTGTACTTGTACCGAGGCTTACCGGCTGCCGTGTGATGAAATGTAGAGAGATCCGCTTTATAATGTTTCCCGAGTGACGATGTGCCGCTGTGCTTTTTCCACACGTTGAAATTGAGCTGTCGTCCCTGCTGAAGTTTTCTGCAGGTGCCAATCTGTCCCAGTGCTGTGCGGAATTTACCGGTGGTTCACTGAGTCACACCTGTGCGATATAATCCAGTGCAATTGTTCTATAATGATCACCTTCAGAGTGAATATGATTATATGCACTTAGTAATGAACGTCTCACAGTTAGGAGTTACTTTGTCTTCCCTTTGTAAGAACATGAGGGCCGACTAAGTCCGTCCATATTTACAGTCACATAACACATATAATTTGAATTCATCTACTTATTATTCTGAGCAGCTTTTCAATATGTCGTGTGCTCACACAAGAGAAACGACAATAACTATACTCAAAACGGACTGAAAGCATGCTAACGTTTTCAATTTCATTTGATAAGATTATTGCTCTTGTAAATTATCATGACAATCTATGAAATTGCTAAGTCATTTTTTAAGATAAAGTTCTGCCTCAACATCTTTTATTGTTGCTGTTATTTGTATTATTATGATTATTATTGATATTAATCATCTTATTATTAATAGTATTCATATAATTATTATTAATATAATTTATAATTATATTTATGGTAGTACTACTAATATTATTGGCAATGTTTATAATATTGTTGGTGGTGATGGTAGTGATAGTATTAATTGTTTTCCTTTTTTCATAGACACATACACTTGGATGAACACAACTAAAGAACACACACACACACATTGGGGACTAATTTCCTCCCTCGCTCTATGATGGACCGGTCTGCCGTCACCCATCATTGCTGCATAATAGTTACTATTACATTGTGTTCTAATGCATGTAATTATTATGATAGTAGTAGTAATATACAGTTGTTACATCATGGGCTGTATTTCTTTTTCTTCACTCCTCCGCACATGCAATATTCCTACATGTTCGACACACTAAGCTGCTCAGCGTCACGACGCAGGGACACGTCTCACTGCCTCTCATACAAACATGCAAACCCATTTCAGAGTTCATGGCAAGTACAGCAGCTTGGTGAATGTGCTGCTGGTGAACACTATGTGGGGAACCAGCTGCAGTAGGATGAAGGATTATGGTCAGTGATGTTCAAAGGCTGCAAAGTTTGACTGAGGAAGTGTCAAAATTATTGAATATTTCCATCCTACAATAGTACAATAGTATCTGCTAAATCTACACTATGATGATTAGTATGTATTATGTACTGTAAACAATTAATTTGTATAATGGATTAAGGGAACAATGCACCATTAGTGTGTGAACAGTGAACTTTTCTTTTGGCTCTGTGCTCCAATTAGTTTGTATATGAAAACCTTTAATGACAAAGTCTGCTCCAATGAATCACTGCTGAAAAACAACAGTCTTAAACGGGAGGTAAGGTTTATTTGACAATTAGCTTCTGTACCAATAGTCAGAAAAAACACATATTACATATTATCTTATCGTGTCAGAAAACCGTGACGTGTACAAAAAAGGCTGAACTGCTTTGCATGTTTGCTTGATGTCTGTTCAAATCCTCAAATGACACTCAGACCTCAGGCTCATCGTATCATTTCAAATTCAAATATTTAAAAACAGTTCCCGTCGTTGTCCAAACAGTTCCCGAGCTCACTATACTGTATGTGTTCAGCTCTACAGCAAACGCCTTCTCTGTGACTTGTATGAACGGCTCTCTGGCATAAGGTGATGTCTGTGGTCCTGCTGGGTTCTCGGAGCCTCCCGTGCATTAGCTGATAGCTCGCCTCCTGTCAGACCTCCCACTTAATCCGGATGGTCATTGGAGCTGTGGCTGGACTCCCAGGCAGAGGAGAGGGATTATTACACCCATAAAAGCAGGCGTTTTAATGGCCTTTCAGATTTCCTCTGATGTGTTCATATGGCTGTGCCGCTATAAACCATCGCCTTCATCTCCTCCTCGCCCCCCCCCCTCCCCTCCTCTCATGATGACCCGCTGACCCCTGCTAACCTTGGCCTGCCACGCGTGTTTAAGTGCTCCCATGTGCTTGTTCCTCTCATCGACTGGGTGTTTGTATTTATGTGTGTGCGCGCACTTCATCTCGGGGTCTTTGTGCACCTGCATGTGTTTGTGTGTTCTTGTTTTTATGACGCACCGTGGCGTGATGACCTCCGGGGCACCACAAGTGCAGCACTCGAATCCAAGACATGTCACATTTCACAAAGCCGTACACGACGCTCGGCGATGATGACGAGCCTCTCCAAGAGAGAATTAAGAATAAAACCCCCTCTTCTTTTTTCGGCTCTCCTTTAAATCGCTGCTCCTCTCGGATGACAGTCACGACTCTCGGCTCTATACCTACACATGTGGCAGAACACGGCCTGAGCTCATTACCTATTCCAAGCCTTATCTGCAAGCACCGATGTAAAAGGTAGATAAGGGGGAAGAATGATAATCATATTCTTTCTTTTTTTTCTTTTTCCATGTACCTCCTTCCCCTTTTCATCCTGATGTAATTTGAAGCGCTTGAATGATCATAGACCTAGCCATCACCAAATCCAAGAAGACACGTATAGGTGCCCTTAGGCTGGAGACGAGAATCTATTTTCCCTACACTCAAGGTCTCTGGATACTCATCCGAGGAGAGTTTTCTCTACATAAAACAAGGAGCCACGCATTTATTCAGCGATCCACTGATGCTCATTTCGCTAAGCTGCTAAAGTGGGTGAAGTTGCAGCCAGTTTTTTTCATTGACTCCTGCTACTGTTGTGTAACAACTTCATCCCCTGCAGTTATTTATGTACTTACCAGGTAACACAAAGTGAGCAGCTAATTGTGATTTCCACTCCAACAGACACTTCCAAACTGCTTCTCCTTACATTCCGTGTAAATTGTTAATAAACCCACTCACGCCAATTCTGTTTGTGGCTTTTTATCTTTGCACGTTGTACAGAGGGCGACTCCAGCACTGACTGGGCACATTGTCGGGCTGTGCTCTTTTACCCTTCATGTGGCTGCATGCTGGGACAGAGGGCTGAGTGATGCGTGGCTCATATTTAATGGCAGCCTTGGGTTCAGCGGGCTAAATGATGCAGGGCGAGGCGCTGTGACTTTGGGGCGTGCAGAAGTGTTGGAGGACACGGCTCTCTGACCACTCCTTATTATGGATGCTATTGATTTGTTTGATTAGATGAGTGGCAGCAAAAAAAACACCTTCCCCCTCCTCTAACAACCACCACCACCACACACACACACGCACACATACCCACACACTCTCTTATAACCAATTAGCAGCTTTCTGCCGCTTCTAAATTGCTATTGTTGATTACTTAACATTAATATTATCCGTATTAACCGCAGTTATAATATGACAAGCACTTCCATATTGTCGACCACTCGCAGATCTACCTCCTCTTCACCTCCCCCCCCCCCCCCCCCCCCCCCCCGCTGTCCTCCTCATTACATTCAGCGCACAGTGAGGACACCGATCAATGGCACCCAGGCCCCTTAACAAGCCACACCACTTCCTTACCTTCTCTAATGCAAATCAGGATATTGGCTACAAATCTCCTATCAAGTGAGTGCCTATTTAATGGAGTAGGTATGTGGCTGTTTGTGGGCCGTGCCGTCCCACAATGCCGAGTGTTACCCAGACTCCTGGTGCAGGTTGAGTTGGCCCTAACCAAGGAAGCAAAAGGGAAGTGGTGGGGGGATAATCTGGAGAAAGGACAAGGGAGAGAGAGGGGGGGGGGGGATCAGGGACGAGTGATGTAACTTGCAGACAGCTGGGGTAAAAGAAAAGGCTGAGGCCGTGCGTGAATGAGGTCAGATGGGGGAAGCGGTTGATGTGTGCTTGTCGTTAACTCTTCAGAGGAGGGAAAAAAATCAACAAGCAGCTTTTTAAATCGAAGTGTTGTCTGTTAAACGTCACAACAGATGCACTGTAGCTACTTCCCTCTGCATTTGTATCGGTTGACAGCTGTTGTCTCTAAAGAGAAAGCAATCAATACCGCCAATCTGAACTCATCCTGTGATTGCAATACAAATGCTAGCGTGCGTGCTAGCAACGTGCAAAATCTGAAGAACGGATAGAATCGGAAACGTTAAGAAAAAAGGGGCGGTGCGACACAAGGTGATTAGAATAACGAGTGAGAGAGGAGGACGGAGTAAAAATCCAGCACATGACTGCTGCAATCTTTAAAAACAGGTCCCTGCTTCCCTGCACAGCGTGTGGCGCTGTTCACACACATTACAGGGGAAACGAGCACCAGCCAGCAGGCGGGAAAAACACACACCAAGTGGAGAGATGGCGCAACACATTCAAAACACTAATGATACGCAACGATTGATCTTTTCTGAGCTTTTCATCATCCTGTCTATTCCGAGGTGCTCTCCCTATGTTTTTTTTTTGTGTACAGCCGTGTTGCTGTGCTTGCATTTGTGTGCGAGAGGGTGTGGAAGTCGCAGCGTGTGGACAAAAGTTTCGGCGAAACCGTGCAGAGGGAGAAGTTGTTGTCGTGGCAATAAAGCGTGGGCCAATTTTTGCCTGTCAATAGTAAAACAAATGTCGCAGCCAGAAAAAGAACTCTGAGCTGAGTAAATCCCCGGCTTCTGAAACATCCCTCACGCTCAGGAAAGAACAGCTTCATGGTGTAAACACACACATATGCACGTGCACACACACACACTCACACACTAAGAAGATTTGACAGCGTGCACTCACTGTATGCTTTTATGCTTCACTGACACTGATGGAGGAAAAAAAAAAACACACAGGCAGGGATTTGCCCTGTAAAGATGACACATGAGAGCCAGGGACAGGAAGAGCTTTTGGGGGGGGGGGGGGGGGGCGGCTACTATGATACTCACTGTTGACATGGAGCCCAAGTGTCTCAACATCGTGTCACACATGTTTCTACAACGATTTAAGGATGAGGCCATGGAAGTGCAATCTGGGTCAGCTCAGTTTATTCAACATCTGGAAGGGCGGGGGGGGGGGGGGCAAGAGATATAGGGAGGATGGCTGTTGGAAGGGCAACAGAGGCAGAGGGAATTCAACTGGGTTTTAATTAAGAGGACGTCCTCTAGAGCCAGACTGGCCTGGGTGGTGTCGGACGAAGAGACGTTTATTTCCCTTCGGTCGGTCGGAATGAGGCGGATGAACTTTAGAATCCCCCCCTTTGGACAGTTTATGGTAGATTCCTTTACGTGAGCTGGAGTACAATTACCAGCATGCCGAGTTTTCCTATTATCCTGGGATCTAATCCCAGGCTCTTTACCATCTGAGTGCCTAATTGTGGTGTGCCAGTAATCGCCTTGTCTGGAGTTAGGCCAAGGCGACACACTATGGAGTGGCAAACACAGATCCATGTCCTGTTTATCCACCCAGCTACCCCCCCCCCCCCACTCGAATCAGGATCATCTGTGGTGCAGAAATCTACAGAACTAACATGGCCAGCAGCGCTACTTAGTTTGGTCTCTGCTTCTGACTGTGATTACCATGTTATGTAATATATATGTATTGGCAGTGATGGAAACATGACGCCCTCGTGAACACGCTAATTTCCTCTTCTTTATTTTTGGAGTCTAGACGCTGCACCTTTTCCTGCACGTTGTTATGATGCACATTGAACTTCCAGGCCTGGGCACGTAAATAGCGATGAACGTTTCTGTACTTTTTAGATCTTGGGAACAAAGTGCGACGGTATTTTTTTCTTTGTGTCGTGCATATGCAAAACTGGCAAGACAGCGAGGGGAGAGAGAGCTTCACTGGTGTGTTTGAGATGTTGAACATCAGGAAAATAACACAAGGATAAACAAAAAGAAAAGAAAAGCAACTTCATCGACTGTTAATGGGGAAGAACTAAATTCTTCATTAGCGGGTTGACCCACGTTTGAACTAATTTTGGTGTAAAAGAGGGATCACAGTTACAGAAATCTCACTGACAACAGTACTAAGATGCGAACTGTCTCATGTCATCGTCCATCAAATTAATTTCATTGACGTGGCAGGCTCTGAGTTCAGAGGAGCTCTGTAGCTGAGCACTGGGCATTATTACTTTCAGGCCTCAAGTGTTTTTTTAATTAAAATTAAACACATTCTCTTATTATAATAGCTAATAATATTCTCAGAAGAAGAAGTTGACGAATTCCATCTGCTCTACAAATTGCAGCTTTGTATGTGTTGACACAACATGGCCGCCAGCCTGAGGAGACAGCTGTTTAGTCCGAGCATCACTGATGGACCTCTGTGCTTTTCCTTGAGGAGACAAAACAGCCGACATCAGTCCATCTGCACAAGACTGCCATTAGCAGTTCAAGAATCTAGCAGAGGCGGCGGCGGCGGCCTTGGGCTCACCCTATCAGCCAGACAACTGGATGTAAATGCCACCTGATTGGACAGCAGATGATTTAGAGACAGATAAAAAAAAACGAACAAGATTTCAGATGGCATCCCTTTCAGGATGGGATCAATACCGCTCTGGTAACAGGGATTGCCAAATCAAATTTCAGTTGTTAGAAATGATTACTAGTCGTCATACAAAATGGGCAGACTTTGTGACGGGTGGGGGTGAAATTGAGCACGGTGGGGAGCGAAGTCACCCAGGGTACGAGTGATCGACTGGGTTCAGGCTATCGATACCGCTGAGGGCAAGAGTGTGATATGGCTCCCAGATAAAACTCTGTGTCTTTTGGGCCTCGGTATAATAGAGCATAGATAGTATTTCCAGCCAAACACACACACACACACACACACACACACACACACACACACACACACACACACACACACACACACACACACACACACACACACACACGAGTGCACAGAAAGGCAGACAGTCATGCACACATGCTCAACCCAAACACTCAGCCAAGCACAAATAGCACAGCACACATTCTGGAGGAACATTTAATCTTGCTCAGATTCAATATGTCCCAAATTTTCAGACTGAGACCCAGAAAGCCAAGAAAAAAACACCTCTGAAAAAAAGGTCTGTGTTGAAAAATTACTTTTCTGGCCCGTACAATCCATTGTAGGACCTTTTACCTGCAGCTTCTTTCCTGTAGCACTGAAATACCTTCACTAGGACTGACATAGGATGTTTCTATGTTACTATTAACTTAGTGATGGTTCTACTAAGAATACAAATACTATTTATATTGTTTAAATAATAGTAGTATTATTAGTATATGCTGTCAATCATTTTACAATGTTATATTTGTTGTTACTAGTATTAAATCCATGATACAAACACCTGTCTAATTCTATTCAAGATTTTTAGTTATACATTGGTACCAGTTCCTGATTGGTCAGAACTCCTGAGATCCTGGATCAATTAGTACTGCTATCAGTTTTTTTAATGTAGTTTAATAATTAAGAGTGGTAAGATAACTGTAGCAAACCAAAAAATTTAAATGAGCATGATGTCAGCATGTGTGTTCTGCATAGTTTGGCTTCATTTCTGGAAGGTGTCGTCTGTCTATATAGATATTTCATAGCAACTGTCTCTTCAGTTTGTTAAATAAACAACAACAAACAACGGGGATTTAAATGACCGAGAATTATATGTATTTTCAGAGTCACCAATAGGGCAAGAATCATTGTGGGTGATGAAAGACATCTTCTCGCCCTCCTGATTTACACAGCTTCCAACTCGATTGCCTCTTATTTACAAAAAACTGAACTAAATCTCCTCTCTGTCAATCCCGAAATGCTTAAAGGTGCAATGCAAATGTACGTGCTGGTTATGTCTGTTGGTGTTGCAGCCCTTTACCGTCAATTCTATTAATCATAATAAGGTTGAAAAATAAAATAGGAATATCAATTGGAATATCACAGGACATCTGAATGATCCTGATGATACATTTCTAACAACTGATTGTATAATTGATGAACAGTAAGATGTTGTCATTTACTCACCCAGTCTTGGCAAAGTTGGTCCAGTAGGTCATCACCACAGCACTGAGCATGACATCGTTCTTTGAAAAGTTACAGGGGAAAAGGTCAGTGGGACCAATCATAGGAATTCCAAAGACATAGGGCACTTCGTCCCCGTGGGCGGCGTCCGACCAGGCCGGCTTCATCAGGCTCTGGCAGTGGTGGTAGAAGGCGTAGAAGTAGGTGGGAGAGCCGTAGCGAGCGTGGAGATCAGCCGTCACCACCGACGGCTCCACCCACTGGTGATCGGTGAAGAGAGCCACCAGCGTCTTGCGCCTGGTCTCTGGATTGTCCCTGTCGGCCCAGTCCGTGTACATGAACTTAATGGTCTCCCTCAGGGTGTCCTTGCCCTCCGGGTACCCGTACAGACTGTCCACAAAGTCTGAGATGGAGAAATCAAAGTCATTCCCGGACACGCCGTCCTCCGAGTCCACCACGTTCTCCACGAAGCGCAGCCCTTCGCCCTGGTTCACCCCCAGCATGATGTCGTAGTTGAGGAACTCGCCCTGCTCCATCAGGATCTCGGGGTCATCCGGGATAACATCACCGTCGATTACCGGTCCAAAGGCCACGTGGTACCTCGCTGGCTGTATATCCTGCTCCACCAGCTCCCTGGAGCTCTTCTTCCTCAGACAGTCCACCATGTCCAAGGTATCCAGGACGTTACAGCCCACCTTCTCCGACAGGAGACGCGAATACTTGACCGGCTGATAGTTCACCGCCCAGCTGGAGAGGGCTGACCCACTCTGAATGATGGCCCTGTGGAACAGACCTGCACAAGGACACAAGAGGAGGAGACAGGAGGATGTTTAGTGTCACCATCCTATGGGAGATAATTTCGTCATGTGCTACTAGATGAGAGTTGTTAATTTTGCTGCTGCCATGATCAAAAGGGGGCTGTCAGCTCCACAGCTGATAAGAATAACAAAGGCCAGACAGAACAAGTCCTTGTTGCCACACAGAACAATAATGGAATCATGGCTGTGATAATGAATGTGCAGATGGCCTGGTCTCACAGACAGCTCGCAGACAGAGAAGGGAATAAGCTTGCTGTCTGTCATTTTCCCTTCTTCCATCCATCTCTATATGCTCACTCTGTAATAGTCCCTGTGTGTTTGTATGGAGCAGATGCTGCCAATGTGGCTCTGTAAGGTTCTCTGCAAATAGTGGACGCAGGAAAACTGGCAAACTTGACACTGCCAAACCAAACATGGATTCATTCCCTCGTCTTAAATGCAGAAAGAGTCCGAGATAAGTGTTCTTGAGTATACGAACCCTGCGTGGCCATGTCCTCCTCCTGTTAATGTGCTTTTCAAGGTAGCCGTAATTGGATGAACCTGAAACACTGCAATTATAGACACAGATGCTCCTTTTCTGCAGTCATTACACACACAGACACACAGACACACACACACACACACACACACACACACACACACACACACACACACACACACAGGGAGCATCTCTGCATCAGTTATGCCGCGTGTAAGTTAAGTCTTTTTTTGTGTGTACCTGAAAGATCACTAAATTTTAAAGGAGTTTGTGGGTGGATTGCTATAAATAAAGCTCGACTCCTACTCCCTACATTTGCAGAGGGAATGGAGGCTGCACACTTTCTCCCGGCAATACAATGGGACACGGCGCCACACAATGAATATATCCGAGCTCATCAGTACACCAAGGTTTCCTGTTTGAGATGCACGGAAATAGACACATGTTGCACAAAGAGTCAACAGGCCGTGCGGATCTAGGTGTGTGTGTGTGTGTGTGTGCGTGTGTGTGTGGAGAACACGTCTACAAGTGAGATGGTGGGGGGCTTTCACAAATTAAATTACATTTCAGCTGCAGAGCAATATGAAAGAAATCTAAAATGACTTTTTCACCACGAGGAACCAGATCCCAAATAACAAACATGATTTCCTCAGGAATAATTGAATCCCGTCCCCTTTGGAACAATCCCTCCGTACAGTCAGTAAAGTGAAGGTGACACGTCTGTCTCGACCGGGCCCTCCTCACATCATCGCCAATGCCTCGCTGTCTCTGCGCTGACAGCCGCCTCTCATCCGTCCACCTGATGTGGCTTTTCAGTTCACAAGTGCTGTTTTACCAATCTCCGAGAGCATCAGAGGCAAAGCTCCCAGCACTTGACCATGCTGCTTTATTGCACGCGGCACCATCACTGCCGCAGTTCAGGGGACTCCACTGAAGTCATGATATTGAAAAATCACAGCGGGTGAAACGCTCCTCAAATGGCACGCATAAAAGATAGCAAAACAGATTGTCATTAGATGACTCTGCATTGAAGAGCAGCGGAGAAACACGCAGGCACGCGGTCTCAGTTTGTGATATTTCAGCATCAGTGTGGGCGGCCGTGTTGAAGTCTTTTGTGTTTATGAGGTAAACAGCAGAGTTAAGTGTTAGATATATCACTTTGGTAGTCTTAATCAGTGGCGGTGGGGGGGCTTATTTCTTCTTGGAGAAGATGAAGTGTTTATTTACAGAGCTATTTACATTTATTTGTTCGCAAGTTGTAAGTAGAATTAATGTGTCTGGGTGAGTGAACTGTGAAATCTTTCTGTGGCGAGCATGTTTACTGGTATAAGCCACAATTTGTGTATTTGATCAACGTTTTTTTCTTGGTATCTGAAAGTAGCTGTCTGCATACAAGTTTTAACTTTCACCTCAGCGCGAGACGAAGTGTTTGTTTTTCAGTGTTTTCAGAATGGAGTGCCTCCCTCTCCGCAGTGGTGGGACTGTGGGCTCTCTGCGGCCCTGCCCCGGCGCTGCCCCCTGCAGGACAGTGACCTGTGCAGAGTCCCGGGGAGCGGGAGCAGATGTCGAGGGTTTCCAGGCACTTGAAAGCATTAGAGGGGGCAGCGGCAAGATGAAAGATGGCCGCTCTGACGCAGGGATGGAGGGGACGGGGGGGCTTAATCCTCCCATCCCATCCCTCCCCTCTCCTCCTCTTGCCCTCCCTCCCCTCACTCTTTAGTGCTATTGCCTCTCTTCACATCTCAACTCGGATTGCGCTGTGCAGACGGAGAACGGTCATGGTGCAGGGAGGCCGGTCCTGAATCCCAATGCCCGCCGGCCGCGCCACAGCCACTCTCTAAATGCCTTTGATCAGAAAGTTGCTGTAGGAGGAACGTTTGCCAGCAGAGCAGTTACTGTGATTGCCCGGGCAATTTGACAGACATATGTATATCAAATCCGTTTGTCGTAATTGCGGAGAGCGGCTCGAATGGCGCCCGGCTCGGCCGCGTGTCCGTCACCCCGGCCCGCAGATGGCTCCAGCTGCTGAGGAGGCCGCCGCCAGGTTGACTCCTCTTGATTTATCTCCAGCTTTTGGTTGATGAAAGGCAGGAAGAGTGACTGGGGCTTTTACTATTGTTTGTGGAGAAACGTATAAATCCAGCGCACACAAGCTGTCAGTGGACCCATAAATATGTATTCGAGCTACGTTTGATGAGCCCCACTCTGGTAGGAAGCTCGCTGGGGGAAGGTCAGAGAGAGAGGAGAGAAGAGCACCGGCTCCATCACCCACTGAGGGAATCCACTAATTATCCACACTGGGAGGTGAACATGGATGTGTGTGTGTGTGTGTGTCCATGTGTGTTTGCAAGAGACTTTGATTGATAAGCCGCGGCCGTGATGAATAGGCCGACAGATGACTGGCATCACCACGATGGCGGTTAAGCACTTATGACATTGTTGTGACTTCAGCGTCTTCGTAGTGAAGTTAGTCAATATCCCGGACGGATTAAAGAGAACGAGCGTGACGCAACACTATCGGCATGTGTCTCACATTCCTATCTGGCATGTTATACTATGTGAAGGCAACAGATAGCCCAATCATTATCCGCCTGTGTTTGACATGCGAGGACTCGACACCAAAACCGCAAGCAGATCCATCAAAGCATAACGTGGCTGGCAGATTGAGGTCACGCTGAATTATGACTGGAGCTCTGAGGTAATCACTCATTGGGCTCCTGCTAAAATGCTGTGGAGTCGCCCTGCGGCCGCCTCCAGCCGCTGCTTTCACGACCTCGACCGCGCTGCCCCCTCACCAGACACCTGTTAAATGGGCATGCGGTTCAGGCCCTGGATTGGTGGAGTAGCCTGTGGTGATAATTTACCGCTGATGGAGGGGGAGAAAAAAAAAAAGAAGCTTGACCTTGGGGGTGTGACAACCACCGGATGGGTTTGAGATTCACAAACACACACTCCTACATCCCCACAGGCAGGTAGTGTTAGGTATCGTTTGGGTTTTTCTGATTCAAGTTTGATACTTTTAAACTGGTACCGGTGCCAGAACTGATACTAAAGAGCACAAGAAAGTGGTCAACCTTGAGAATAGCTTTTTTGTTATTTAGATTAATTGGAAATTGAAATAACATCAGTTTAAAGTATACTTGGCTTAAATATATAAATATAGATAAGTGCAAAAATCTTAACAAATTTACGTAAAAAAAAACATTATAAATATAACCTAACGGAAATACAATAATGTAGAAGCTTTTAATTTAACTGTAATGACAATATACAGTCTCCATGGCTCCATAAGCATGTACAGCCTACATTAATGGCAATTTTTTTTATTGTAAAAGTGTGAGTTTGAACTAATTTATATTTTTATATTTCCATTAAGAAAATTTTAGTTTATATGTCACAGTAACAGTTAATATGTTACTTAATTTTCCCAGTACACGTTCCTATCCTCAATAGTTTTCTTGGGCTTGTGTTATCGGTTCTGGCCGAAGTTTGACCATCTGAACCGTTTTATCAACTGTCTCAAGTAAAACTCAACGATACCCAATGCTAGTTGCCACCAGAGTTAGCTGTAACGTTAACGAGACACATGATGTTTATGTTGCGTCTCAGCAGGGCAACTATTTCAATACGTAGCTCATGCATAGAACTCTGCGTTGTAATTCAACCCTACACATCGGTTTAGGCCACGACTTGACAACGGCAATATGGATAAATTGCTGATATTAACGAGCCAATGCTGCTTCACTGTAATCAGAGAGAGAGAGGGTAACATGACATGGCTGAGCTTTGGATCACTGCTAATGTATTACGTGGCAAATATGGGCATGTGAGTGTTAGGTCACTGTTAATGGACAAGGATGTTCTGTTGGTGTTGATGCCAGTAAGCGCCATAATTGAGTGTACTTTGTAATCTGCGACAGATGGCAAAAACCACTGAGGCATCAGCAGTGAGTTTTATCAGTCTGGCCCTCAGATATATGCGACTGTAAAAAAAGCATCCCTGCAAAAACTACAACAACCTTAACAATGTCATCCAAAAATGAAAAAAAGAAATAACTAAAGATGACATTAACGAGACATCGATCAGATGACCTTGAAAGTTTTGGATCGACTGAATCTCATTTTATAGGTCGGTAATTAATTTTCTTAACAATATTCCACATGACTTTAAGAGCTAATAGAGATGAAAATATGTAAAGCAGCCAAATCTTATCTAAATTCCTCTCGTATGCATAAAAGACCTCGCAAGAGAGAAGTAAAGTGGCCACAGGGACGTGTCTTCTTCTCTCTTCTTTTCCCTGCCACAACTCCTCCTAGATCTTGTACTTACTTTTTCCTCGCCTTCAGTCCTTCCCCTGCTTGGTTTTCCTATCTCTCACTCTCTCTCACTCTCTCTCTCTATCCATCGCTCTCCCCCCTGTCTCTTTTTTTCTGAGGGACCACGCTGATTCCCTCCCTGCTGATTATCAGACATAAGCCTGCGTTCAGCGGAGCCTGAATCCTCTGAGCCATCTTACCTCCACCATCTCCTCACCGTAAGCAAATCTCCACAGACCCGTGGACTCTGCCGAGCCCCCTCTGCTGCAGACATTTCTCCGCATCTACAGTCAAACCAGGCTAGCGCTCAGTTGGACACACTCAATAAATGTTGCGATGCCTCTTTCTTGCTGCATTTCACTCCGGCTCTTATTTTCTTTCTCTCGCTCTCTCTGTGCAGTTTTTTTTCTCTTCTTCTTTTTCTTAAGACTCATCTGCTTCCATGAATCCACAGTTTTTCCTAAAAGGTAAAAATACATATGAAGTAGGCTATTCCCATCTGAAATATTTAAAGCCGGCTGTGAGATGAATACTTAAAACATTTGCCTAATTGTACAACCATGGCCACTCTACACAACACAGGGTTAAAGCTGCTGTCTCCATGACTACAGCCTACAGTACCACGGGCTGCATCCACTTAAACACAAGTGCCTCTGGTCTGATCATGCATTAGTCCATGGATAATTTCACATTGGTCTGGCAGCCCTGAAACAACACCTACATTATTTCTTCTCTTCCATTAAAATTTCAACCCAAACATCAAACTTGTCAGCTTCAAGACCGATTAACGCTGAAGGTATCGATAAAAAAATTAGAAAGCCGCAGATTTCTAATACACTGGATTCCCTCTGGCTACGGGGAGATACTATAAGTTAAAGCACAAAAAAAATTAAGGCAGCAACATAGTGCCTGGATGCTGTGTGCACGTGTGTGTGTGTGTGTGTGTGTGAGAGAGCATTAATCCTAGTAAGACTTGAACTACTTGTTTGCTTAAACAATAAAAATGAAACATGACATAAAAAAAGACTCACTCATTAATTCACTGCATGCACGATTTGTGTTCTTATTCTTTTATGGCTGTGACTATTCTTGCTACCGCAGCTTTACATGTTTCCTCTGAACCAGATTTACTCTGCACTGATTTCATAACAGATGATCCAACGCGGTGGCTGCCAAAGAAACTGCATCTTCCTCCCGGAGACAGAGGGCTTTTGTGTATAGCGTGGATCAGGACACACAAATTTCCTAATTTCTATACAAGAGTCTTTCGAACATCCCGGGAGGTATCGTAGGAATATTTGAGAGGAAGAGCGGTGGGCTTTTGTAATGTCCATATAGTGGCAGTGTCTGAGAGGCCTGTGTTTTCATCCGTCAGTGTGAGACATGCTTCATGCCAGCCCAATGTAATGTTGTTTGAAACTGTTGGTCTTCTGCTCGGCCATCTGTAGAGATCGCCTGCATGCCTGCCGGCTGTGGCTTAGGCCAGATAAAGAGTCTGATCCATGAGGGTGGATGGGAGGAGGAGAGAGGGAAGGGGAAAGCAGAACAGAGGAGAAAAAAAAACAAGAAGGGTGGAGTAGGAGAGACAAGAGGAAGGCAGAGGGAAGATGAAGGTGTGAGTGAAGGAGAGGGTAGGAAATAGCGGGAGGCAAAAGGGAAGGAAGGGGAGAGGAGAGGAGGATAGAAATGACCCCATTGACAGGCTGTACCCAGGTTCCAGGATCAATGTGCTGCTGGGCCCGGCGAGTGCGGTATCTCCTACTAATCACGACGTGACATCCACTGGTCAATACCACACACTCCAGGCCTCATCATCACACGCACGTCAGCCTCCAGCTTACTGCTGCACAGCATGGGGGGGGGGGGGGCGGACAACTACTGCTCGAAAACCATCCATCTGGCTGCTAACCACAGGCACACACACACCACACCTGAGTCGAACAGCATTTGCAGACAAATTCCCCAAATTGAATTCAGCCTGGGATTGAGCGTGGGTGGGGTTTACTACATTGTGACTTTTCACATTGCCGTGTTTGTAATTGCAAAGCAGATGGATCCGTAAATTCAAATCCAAGTTTGTGGTGTTTCTGTCTCGTGTTGTCCGGTACACTACAAATTGGATCTGGCACTCACTGCAGGATAACACTGCTATTTATTTTTAAAATACTATTTCATCCAGTTATAGTGCCCACAGACAGAAGCGCGTGCAGGCACAAATGGGCCTGTTTCCACTCAGCTACTTAGAACCGTCTTATAACACTTAATTGAAGGTTAGGGCAGGTTTTAAGTTCGTTGCCATCGCTAGAAAAGTGTTTGATGGATGAAGTAACCACCGGGTGAGAGTGGGCTCACTTTTCTGTGGCTGACATTTGGGAAATGATAAAGACAAACTATATGTTTCCGGAAAATTGTACAAAAGACACACAATACATGCATTATCTTTCTAAAGCCTCTTTCCCACTGGTCCAAAAACCCACACACATTTGGCTTTTGTCAGCAATGAGAAGGGATTCAATCAGCATTCACTCCCAGGTCAAATGACTCTGGAGTACACAGAGGTTCTGATCAGCTCTGGCTCTGATTGGAACTGATGCCTTAACTTGGTGAGACGTGTTGTGAGGGAGCCCCACTGTGCGTTTGTGATGTTGAATTTGACACATCAAGATTAAAAAAGACAATTGCCTCCTCTCAGTGGATTTACCTTCATTAAAAAAAAACATGTGTTCCTCCTAATTTTGGTCTAAATACAGGTACAATACATTTAATCCCTCTTCTCTGCTGTGTCCACAAATAGATTTCGGATCAGTGTGTTGAGATTACATTTAGAAATCTCGTCTGTCTGTGCTGCTTGCATATCTTGAGTCCCTTTTTCAGCTTCAATCTTGGCGAAGTTTATTGTTATGGTCAAACTAAACTTTGAATAAACATGTGAACGGCTCTTTGTGCAGCAGCGGGGGTGCAGCTTCAGGGTTCTGAGTCCAGCAGCACGTCTTTACTTGCTCAATCTCTGCTGGTCACTTTTAGAGTTTCAGAAAGAGAAGCTGTGACCAGCATGCACCACCGGACAAACACACTGCCCATTGCTACCGGCATTGTTGATATCAGTCCACCAAGCCGGTTTCACCATACTCTTTAAACTAAACAAACTTGTTGCTCCTTTCAGACTGATGCATACCACCTGTTTGTGAAATCTGGTCATTACCATAATCAACACCCTTAAAATTGCCATATCACAATTTAGCAGATGAGTCTATAATTATATTAGAGGACCCACAACAATTAGACAATGGTAATAGTACATCTGTTAATGATGTAACATCAGAGCACTGCAGTACAGTGACCAAAACACAGCGGGAATGGTTTTAGCATCTTTATGTGAAAAACATTCTAAAGCAAAGCTGTGCGTGATTATAACGCTCGGCTGTCGAGGGGGCAACAGTCATTGAGATATTAGACTGGAGAATATTCCAGCCGACCGTAGGTGATGATACTGGATAGGGATCTGAATGAAGACCCCGAGGCAGTGAGAGGAGTGAGAGAATTGTCCTGACAACTACTTGAACGCATAAGCTGCTGTGACAAAATGAGCCCGTAAAAAATCTATGAAATCTCCCAGTAAACAGGACAGCCATGATGACGATGATAGAATTAATATTAATTATGCAACAACTATTTTTCTGTACCAAATCAATTTCAATATCATATTTACAAATATTTACAAAATAAAATCAGAAAATTGCAGAATGCAAAAAAATTCTTATGAATTCCACACATGTGCCGCGAAAGACCAAAAATCTGTTTTCACAACTGAATCTTGCACGAGATACATTGTTATTATTGATCTTTCGTGCACTGAAACTAGGGCAAGATAATGCCCTTTACCGCACTCGCTTATCATTCAGCGGTTTCCCGTGGTTTTTTTGGGACGTTAACTGTGCATCCCCATGACTACACATGCATGCACGCGCCCACACTGAATTGATTTCTGTCCTTTTTTCTCACTTGGCAGCCTCCCCTACCGAGCCAAGAGAAACATAGAGAGCCGGCACACACTGCATTTTCTCCCTTTGCACTCATGCATGTGTCACTAATGCTGCGGTGTCTGAAAGCCAGAGACTGATATCTCAGTGTCCTTCTATCGCTGGAGCTTTTTTGGTGCCGTGGCATCCGAGGCGGAATTCACCCGTCTCTCTCCACGCTGCTGCAGTGCCTAGATTGGCCTGATAGCCGTGTGCGCAGAACAACAACACGCGCTGTCAGCGAGCCTTGACTAGGCGTCGGTGTGGAAATGGGAAGAATAATGAGTTATTACAGGGTTATCTGTGTGCATCTCCATGTCATGACTGTGAAAGCAGCTCTGCTAATCTCATTAGATGAGACAACTTGTTAGAGATGTTTTCTGATTTCCTCCCTCTTCTCTGCTGTGTCCACAAATAGATTCCAGATCAGTGTGTTGAGATTAAGTGACTTGTGTTTCCAGCCCCCACACAAACTGGTTTGCATGGGAGAGCCGTGCGAGTGGCTGCTGTGTGGTAACAGTGAGAAACATCTGACTCCTGTTGTTTCTAAATATATGCACCATGTTCTACACCCCATCTGCATTGTACAGCAGCCCCAGAGCTTGCTTCATTTTTATATATGCAGCGAGCAGTGACAGCCGGAGACAAAGAGCCTGCTGACTTCAAGGAAGCAAAGCTCCGTAAGTACAAATCAGATGTAAAACACGTCTGGCATGGGCGGGTCAAATATATAAGTCACACACAAATATGACAATCACGCCATGCCATGTGGAAGGATGGGATGCTTCTATTCTTGGCGACATCTTGCCTCTGACAGCCAGATGGGATGGCTGAAACTAATTTTTGGGCCAGGAAAAGCCACAGAGAGGGCGCAGTTGCATTTGTGACAGACAAATTATCGCGAGGGGTGTACACCCCCCTGAGGGGAATCAGAGGGATTCAGAGCAAAGACGGAGAGAAAGAGTGACAGGGAGGGAGGGAGGGAGCGAGCGATGGGGAGAGGGAGAGAGAGAGAGAGAGAGAGAGAGAGAGAGAGAGAGAGAGAGAGAGAGAGAGAGAGGGACCTCAGTCTGAGTGCCTAAGTCTTGCAGAAACAAATTAGCTGTGAGCTGTAAGGGTATGGGAGGTGAAACTGAGATGGATACGCACATCCCGGCTGAAGGCAGGAGGTGGGTGGAAGCTTACTGCTTACCCCAGCCCTTTTCATAGTCTTCCAGTGCAGCAGATCACGAGCTTACAAGCCTTTGAGTCTGGCTGAGAAAAGGATATGTCCCCGATTACATCTGATTGTAGCCCGCGCACAAAGGCAAACAATGTGCGTGGTGCTTGTGTGCACGCTGGGCACAAACATGTTGGCTCAGCTGCACATGTGCATCCTCTAAATATCAAATGTTTCTCGAGGGAAGTTCAGTCCCACTCCAGCTTACACGGAATATACCTATAGGCAATGTCTAATATATATATGTACATTGCACAACCCACCTATATAAATGACACCAGCGTGCATACACACATGCACGCGCACACACTCATATAATTGAGGAAGCTCATTAGGCACCACACACAGAGCACCTAGTAGGCAGCAACCTTTTTTTTCTCTGACCAAGAACATCAACAACTCTTTTAATCTAAGCCACCATTAATGAAGCAGAACTACAGGCGATGTTAGAAAAAAAAAATACTCCCCTTGATGTGTTGTAATTCCTGCGCCCCACTCGAAATTATATTGCTCTTCCTATTAGAAAGACTCCCCCCTATTACCGATTGCCTTTTAGGGTCAGTGGTCACACCAGCAGCAGCAGCAGCAGCAGCTTCCGAGCTGATTAACTATTGTACCAGGCATGAACGTGCCAGGCCGGGCACGGGCTCCGACAGCGTAAACATATTCTCCTAGCTGTGCCTATGTCACCCGGCCTGTTCCTCTCTCACAGCGTCTGACACCACTGTTCCCCGCTCTCTGTCCATTGTGCCAGTAGCCCTGCAGCCAAAAGCTTCACAAGCTCCGTCTAATTCAAGGCGGCACACCATGCAAACAGCGGACAAAAATAGGATGGATACGCGTCGCCCTCGACTTCGCCCTCCTTCTCGGGCAAACATTAAAGATTGAGGGAGAATCTCGGGTTGTGGGGCGGGATGGCGCCGCCGACGTGATCCCTGCACCTGACTGTGGAATCACTCTCCCTGTACCCTCTTTGTGGATGTATTGAGTGTGTGTGTGTGTGTGTGTGTGTGTGTGTGTGTGCTTCTATATGTGCCTGTGTACCAGTGACCTGTATGCTGAGAGGCTCAGTACAGAGAGATAGCGGCACTGTCACAGCAGCCCATCCCCGGAGAGCACTATGTCTGCCTCCCCTGCCTCCCCTGCCTCATGCTTCATACTGTAAACTCCCATTGAGTCAATTACTGTGGCACGCTCTTTAGCCACCGTGACCACTTACTGTAAGTGGACGTTGAGACAATTGGGTTATGACATGTCCTGCCTCACAAAACGCTTCCATTGGCAGCAGCAGCTCTCTGAATAGCTCCTGCAACAAATCAAGTCAACTGGAAAATCCCAACAATTAAGAGCTATTTGTGCCGCCCATCCGGACGCAGCATTGATCTGCTGCAGAAACTAATTGGGATCAATCCATTCTCAAGTTTTTTTATTTCAATAAGGAAGAACACCGAGCTGCTGAGATGTTGACTTTAGTAATAAAGATTAAAAATGTGTTGACCGAGGGCTTCATCAATCTGAGATCCGTCATTTCTGCTTCCTCCGACACAAAAGCATGCTGACTACACATTTATCCGCGCTACAAACTAGAAAATATATCTCAGCGAGACAAACAGACATATGAATGAACCAAGCCGTCGACATCTATCCTCATTGTGTCTCAGACGGAGGGAGGGAGGGAGGGAGGGGGGGAGTAAAAAAGGGGGAGGTCATGGGAGGATAAGGGAGAGAGAGGGCGGGAGGGGGGGCAAAAGGAAATAGAGGACTCTTAAAATTCCTCAGAGGGTGCTATTGTCCCAGGAGAGTATTCAAGGCAGGCAAAGGCTCGGCACAGGGAAATGGAACTCGGCATGCTAACTGTGACTTTGCATTCATTGTGCGGGAGACATGAGCGTCTCAATGCACAGGGTGACTCATGCAACCGTTTCATCTGCGATACGCGCCGGGTTTGAGCTCAGGCACAAAGACTCTGAAATGATATCAGAGTGAGATTTGGTTGAATTAGATTTCTCAACGCCCAGACGTTTCTATATTGGTAAGGGAAAAATACGTTGCATTCATCAGGGGAGTGGAAAGACAACTATTTTCTTCCTGATCTGGATTTATCATCAATAACCTGATTTCTATTCAACTAAAGGAGATCAGAAATAATTGGGTTATTTTATTGTACAGTGGGGTTTATTTCTTATTATTTTCCCGTGAAGGAGAAACAGCTATCCGAGCTAGTCGTAGCCACGACGGCACTAAGGCTTTCGGAACAGTTTGCTTAAAGCATTTTCATTTAACTTTGTTTTGCGCGGCTCTGCCTGGCTTCTATAGGGTCATATTGGCTTATGATGCTCTGCAACTGTGAGTAAATATAAGCTTGTGTATTAGATTTGGGGGCCTGAGATGAAATCTAATTTCTGTGAGCTCAGCGAGAGAGATTGCTCGCTGATACACATCCACACAATCCAAGGCCACATCTGGCAGGCCCCATCAAATATACATGAACCTCAGGAGAACATGATATGGCTGCACTTCCAAGTCCACAACCCAGTTTTGTTCTTGGAAAGGTGTTTGATAGCGACGGCGACATTTACTTTGATATTTACTCGATTTGCGCAGACAAACACAACGAGGCATTGATCGTTTGCCGACGTCTCGGTTACTGTCCGATCTCACGAGGACACTGAGGACTAAGAGTAATGGAGGCCATCAAGCACAGAGATGACTTGTTAGTGACACTTCATTTCAGTAATTGTTGTAGGCAGCTGATGACAGATTGATAGTGTCACAAACCATAAAGGACAAGTAATTAATATCTTTTGCGCACATCTCCATCTGGTACAACAACACATCATATTGAATTTCGGATTGGAACAACAACAAAAACAAAGAAGACAAAAAAACATCTCAATGTCTGGCGCCGTGTCAACCTCATTTCAGACCAGCCGGGCTAATGACACGGACTATATAAGTTCCCATTTCACAGCAGCACTGCAGCCGTTTTTTTCGATTTTGGCAGGACAGCATGAAGTGTATTTTTACCTCCCTGTCAGACTCTGAAAAGGCCAAATGGGTAGTGGTGGACAGTTTCTTCACCACCTCAATACCCCAAATTGTGCTGGCTGCTTACAGTGCAGCGGTGGAGCAGGGAGTAAAACGCAGAGTGACAGGCCGAGGTCTCGGCACAAGGGCAGAGAGCTGAGCTGAGGCGAGGAACAGTGCGTCCCTGCCCCGGCAGCCTCATTCTCTTTTTATTTGTGTGTCTCTTTTTGTATGTGTGTGTGTTTGTTACTTGCCGCCATGCGTGCCATTGTCATTGTGTCTGCTTATGTTGTGTAGGTCCTTGTGTGTATACACATGCCTGGGTTCTGGTGAACCTTTCGTGCCGCTTGTGGAGCTGTGTGACCGCCTCACTGAGGTAAGGAAGGCGTTCAATACTTGCCTTTTCCGCCCCAGCGGTCACACTTAAAGATTATCTGTGTTTTATATTCAAGCCGAGCTGTAGGCATCAGCGGAGAGAAAATCCAAAAGGAAAGAAAAATTATTATGGTCGTGTGAGAGCGTGCACTGTCTCCTCTCATGTTTTTTGCCCTCGTTTTCATGGTAACATGCCTCTCACTGCAATCTGTCCGTTCTCATATATTCCCCTATATTCTCTCCTCTCTGTTGTGCCTCTTGCTGCCAGTGCCAGTAGGCACACAGCTGTAGCCACATGAAATCCCCCGGAGTGGGAGAGTTTGTGGACCTACATGCACACATGGCCTCTGCGTGTGTGTATTTGTGTGTGTGTGCGCCTGCATGTGTGCGGAGCTGAGCTAAGGTGAGCTGAGCAAGAAGGTGGGGGTGGGGGGGCTGTTTACACAGGCCAACCTTTAATGATAGTCAATCCCAGGGGTCTGGACCTGTTATGGCCACTGCTGCCTCTGTGTGTATTCTAGTATTTGTGCTCATTCATACATGTTTGAGCAGTATCGCTGTGAGTCTGGAGCGGTGTGTGTGTGTGTGTGTGACTGCTTGTCTATCAGTTAGGCTGCATGCTGGCACGCTCCACTTTCTCAATGTCAAGCTTACACATATTCAACCTCAACTAATGTCACAACTTGACACATGTTTCACCCACAGACATTCTTTTCCAGCTCACATTCAGAGTGGCACCACCGACTCTATAGAGAGTGAGTGGATTGTCAGCTCCCATCACTACATGAAGACTTGACACAGGTCTGGTCTGTCACCTACAGCTCAGTCAGGGTCTCAAGGTACAAGATAAAACCTCCTTACAGAAGAAATGACATAATATCACAAATTTGAACACGTTTTAAATCATTAGAGAGGAATATGAACATCTATTTAACAATATTCACAATCTGAGTATTATTGTCTTTGTATATCGGGCATATGGGGATATAATGTCTGTACAGTTCATTTCATTTGGCTTTTTTCATAGAGCAAATTATCAAGTGTGCATCATCAATCATTAGTTGCCAAATCAGTGAATTGTACATACGCGGACCATTGATGACATTCAGTTCTATTGTATTTATAAGCTCTACTCTTAATAAGAAAAAGGTATTGTCTTTAGTGCATACGGCTTTACTGACCTATTATAAGAATCTTAGACAATATATACATTCATTCAAAGTCTGTCAGTCACACACTCTGTTGTTTCTATCTGCAGCTTCATCCTTCGCATTAATACAATGATATCCTGATTATTGTTGACTTCCAAAATGCTCAAGGTGAATTAAAGCAGCCATTGGACATACGCCTCATTCTTTAACTCTAACTTTGCAAATTAAAATCTGACAAAGCTTAACTGATTCAAACAACTGGTTCTTCTAATTTATAATGAATAATAAACATTTGGTTACATATTAATCAGAGTCACAGATGGTTAAGGACCTAGTTTTGTTCAAACCACTGAAACCAGTTGTCTAAAAGTTGTCATGTTTATTGCATTTTATGAAAAGCCAACTACTGATAATATTGTTAATAAACTGCATTTCATATTCCTTTAAATATGGAAAATATTAGCAGACTATATAAATAAAACCCACTGTAACATTACGTACATATTGATATTTATTATGATGCAGTGCGCTGATAAATTAAACTTAGAAATAAAATAATAAATATCTGTGATCTAGCAAATTAAATAAATAACAACTCAAGATGCTTCCATGCTTCAGATATACATAAGAAAAATTGTATAAGAGCCAAATTGACAAAGAACTTTCCTGCTTATTTTATTTGCAGTTTGTCTCTGAGTGTACGTCATGATATCCCCTGTCCTCAAGTGAAAAGATGGAAGGCTGAGAGCGTCTCTTTCAAAAGTTGTTGATGAATAAACATGGTTTTGCCACAAAGAAGCACCGTCTTCTTATCCTGGTTGTCTTATCACAGGTGGGACTATTTTGTATTCTGTGTGTGCTGTTCCAGAGCACATTTGCACATGACAGCAGAGCCTACGGTTGCTGTCATTTACTGTAAATAGCTTAGAGCATATCAATTCCACCACACATTGATTTCTGTCAATCCCCCCCCACGTCGCTGTGCACTTTGTGTATGTGTATTTCTGGACCGGGGAATGTTTGCGAGTAGCCTTTGTTAATTCAATGAGGTACTTCCACGATGACATGTTTTCCTGTTTGAATTTTAATCAAACACGGGCCGCCCTCTTTCAGCCAGGAATGGGGGGTTGGCTTTGACAAGGATGCAGTGTTTTTTGGCTCAGATCTGTCGCTGTTCCCATGAACACCATCAGATATTCACAGTGCCATCTCTGATGTCGCAGCTCTCCAGCCCGCTCGCCAGCTCCATCAGTTTTAACACAGACACACAGACTTGTGCTTTTGGGTTTCAGACAAATTACAGAAGTACAATCTAGAGTGTTTGAACAATTTAACATTGGACTGCTTGGGGGACAATTGAAAAGAAAAGAAGAAAACACCAAACTAACCCTTTCTCCTTTTAGAGTTTGAAGTGTACGGCATCCTCCATCTGTCCTCTGGGATTCAGTAAGCTCCTATCTTTCTATATCTCAAGTGTGGAGCATGTTCTGATACTGCAGATTGCCGGTGGCGGTCTCAGAGGAGAACTCTGGTACCAATACACCCCTTGTCATTCCAAGGATGTCAGGGTCAGAGGACAACCTGGGCAGGATAGGTAGTTGATCCATAGAGGGAAGGTTTGTCCCGCACAACTGTCTAATAGAGACCAGAGGGAGAGGAGGAGTCGCAGAAGCTGGTAGAACTGCAGCACAGAGGCGCTGTTTCCCAACAAGTCTCCCTCCTCTCTTCTAATGAGCATTCTATTAGCAGCTAGGGGACGGATTTAGGCAGTTAGGCATACGGAGAAGGCTGGCTAACAATGCGAGTGGTTAGCTAAACAGCTGTTCTCTCTCTGCTGCCACCTCCCATCCTCGCGCTAATGAAGCCCTCACCCATGTGCAGGAGTCCCGGGACATGCCGGGGAACAGCCAGAGAAACCCAGACAGGGAAGCTCAGTCACACAGAGGCCTCGTGAAAAAAGGGATGTGTGGAGGATCGTTTCCCCGACAGGACAAGCAAGGCTCCAATTAGACACTGGCTCAGAGGGGAACCCTAAGAATAGCACATTGGACAAGCAAAGATGTATTTATGAGCACTCTGCGCCGCTCTGTGTTCAGAGAGCAAACACTCCTTTGCATTGTCGTCCCGGCCAGAAAACGACAGAGTCTCTGACGCCTGTCGGCAACGGACAATAAACAGATCACTGTGATGATTTTTGAGAAATGTTGCGTCGCTACATTTCATTATCCTCTGCAGTGTGAGTGGTGTTCGCGTTGGTGGGCATCGATCATGATTAGTGGCATGCCATATGGGTTTGTCAACATCTGAAATACTGCGGAGGGTGCGTGCTCTTTCAAACAGCCTTCACTTAAGAACAAGGAGAAATGCTTCAGGAGTGAAGCCTATTTTTCATTCACAAAGAGCAGTATTTGTTTTGGTTAAATGTTTTGCGTCCGTCAAAGTCGTGACTGTCTGCCGGAGCCCGGGTCACCTTCTAATGATACATGGGTTAAGATTTACTTTGCATGTATTATTCTGTTTTTCTTCCCCTGTTGGCGCTGTCAGAGCTGCCTCTTGTTATAAATGAAGGGCGGCTGAACGTTGGCCTGCATCACAGCTCAGGTGGGAGGTGTCGACACTTAAAGTCTACACTTATATCTAGCAGTAATTACCCAGGTGTGCTTGGGCATGAAAATAGAGCTTCCTCACGCAGCTACGTTCGGCCCCTGTGTTGCATACTAAACTGCTCATCATGATCCGTTTAGGTTTGCTTTAATCTGCATTTGTTGGCATACGGATAACAAAGGCGTTGCGTTGAGAGTCTCGTTTGACTCCTTCTGTACGTTCCTCTTCTTCCTTTTCATCTACAAGACAGAAGACTCGCTGGTTTCTGATCCACGTCGTTGCCTTGCTTTGTCAGCAAACACATCCTCAGCACTTCCTGCAGCTGCTTCACAATAAAAGCCTTCCAGCTGTTCGGGGAGCATGATCTGTTTTTTTTTTGTTTTTCTCTTGTTGCTGTAGTGCTGCATCGGTCTGCATCAATCACACATGTTTTCCACTGAAAACATACGGGACAAAACACCGAAACCCTTACAGAGTAGACGACTGCTGTAAATATAGAACGTCAAAAAAAATTCTGTTGATGGTATAAGATTGTTTTTGTTCCTTGTCTTTCAGGGGAAATACTCTTTTTATATTATAAGTTTAACAAAAATGTCATAATTCCATGGTTGGGAGGCTTATGAATTTCAGAAAGGTTCACATTTTTAATTCTTGACAGGAAGTAGCTGTTTCAAAGCCCTTTTTGTGCTGTAAGAAATGAGATTGTGGTCGAGAGATACCAAATTCTTTATTTATTTATTAATAAGAATAAGATACAAGAAATATAAACAGTTTTTATAATAAAATCACGTAATATATACTAAAAAACTAAATAAAAGTCAGGAAATTAGAGTCTTGAGTTTGGATTCTGAGGGAAATGTTCAAATCCTGCCCAGGAGGGCTTTTTATGTTAAGCGCCTGCACAGAGAGTTGAATTGTATCTCTAAGTCCAGCCACTGTGGACTAATCTTTTAATTTTGATAATACCGTGAATTTTGGGGGCATTTTTATGAAGACATATTCATTTTGAAATATCTTTCTTACTAAGAAAAAACAGTGCACAATCCTCAAACAGTTACACCAGAGCTGCACATGTGCTTTGTTTGCCCTGTTTTTGATCCAACACCTCTAAGGCATACTACCTCCGACCCCATCCTCAATGTTAACCAGGTGTGAATGACTTGCTGTCACATGTGATCAGATGATCTGTCGTACCAGCTAGTTTGTTGAACGCATGCACCTGCTGTTTCGGCCCAATTTAACATGCAAAGGCTATTTCCTTCACATCTAACTGCAATTTTGCAGCAACAGGTTGGCTCTCAGTCCAGATATTAAGCAAAAGTTAACCTTGTGACTTGACGTAGAATTTACTATCCACACGACAGAGAAATTGTCTTGGAAGTCGTGCCAAAGCACATTGGTTATATTGTTCACTAACAGTTGCATTTGATTTGGTGAGTTGATCTCTTTTACCACTGAAGAGGATCTATAGCTTATGTTACCTCTCTAAGCTAAAAATCTATTACAGCCTTGCAGGCCTAGGAGCTAAAGATTTAGTCTTTTTGTCAGGTTGCACAATGTTGGCCCTTTATAGTGGAGGATTCTGCTTGTCAGCATGTTTGCCGAAGTTCCTCTCATTGGGGATTTCATTGTGCTCAGACTATGCAAATTTCACAGCTAGGGCTAATGCATTTGCACTGCCCAGAACTGAACGTCTTGGTAGGGAGGCCGCAGCTTGAGACTGCATATGTTCACTCGCTTGCACGCACACACATTGGACTGTTGGAACTTACATTTACAGACAGTGCTTTATGTTTGTGATATGGATCTGGATGTCATACATGAAACTCTCTGCAGCCCTTCGTTACAATCTCTCATCCAGCAACCTGCAGTAATACAACTGACTTTTTTTTTATCACACATTGAAAAAACGATTTTCCTTCCAGATCACTCTGTCAGTGAGCAGCGTCTGCAGCAGGCCGGCTCTATGCAAACAGAATTATATACACCTGTGTGCCTATTAAGATGGAGTAACCAGGTAAAACATATCCTATTTCAGAAAACAAGTTTCAGAGTCATCAAAAAGAACAGTCTGAAAAGTCTGTTAATGTTCCCACTCCCCTGCAGGAGATGTACATAAATCACACGTTGTGCAAATCTGCGATAGAGATAAGGAATATGGTGGTGCTCTCACGCATGGCTCCACAGTATCAGTCTGTTTCTCAGCCGAGTGTTTTTCTTGGAGCAGGGATGAACAGATGTACAGACACTGAAGGACTGACCCAGCTAGCTGCAGAGGTGAGCTGTCAGCAACAACATGCAAACTCAGAGCGCTCGTGGTCATCATTAAAGGGCAAAGTTCAGCTAATTGCACTGAAGTCGTTCATCTGGCACACAAACATGGAAACAACAAACTATTTAATATCATGCTAATATCATGCTAATATATTCAAAAATCTAGCCAGTAAATACATTTAGCGAATAGACACTCATGCAATCTTAGGTTAAAGAAAAAAAAGAAACAAAATTTGTGCAGTGAAGAAGACAAGAAAAATGCAGAACAGACGGTGAAAAAGAAGAGATGGAGAGAAATAATGAAATGTGAAAACAGCGTATGGTAAACTAGTGAGCGGTGGCAGAAATTGGGCCAATATGTGTGGAAACAGAGGGAATGAAGGGAGGGTGAGAGAAAGCGAGAGATGGAGAAGGTGTGAGAGGAGGAGGGAGGTCAGCAGAGATGCGGAGATGGGCGGAGGAGGAGGGGGAGCGAGGAGCCCCCAGTGCTCAGCTGTCAGTGCTTCCTCTGCAGGTGGGGCGGGAGGAGTGCCAAGTCCCTCTCTCCCACTCACACAGACACCCATGCATCGCTCTATAATGGATGCTTTACACTGGTGCCAGAGAGAGAAAGAGTGAGGCAGAGAGAGGGGAGACATGGTGAGAAGACGAAAAAGAGAGACATGGGGGAGGGTGGGTACTGGAAAAAGAAAGAAAGAAAGAAAGAAAGAAACTGCTATGAGGAACAGGGAAAAGGGAGCAGGGGGGAAATGCCTCGGAGATTGAGGCGGTGCAGACGAGACAGACAGTGAGGCCGATATTTCCATCAAGTCATTAGACCAATCAGGACAGGAAACAGACGAGACCGTCTGGGAGCAATATGATGCAGCTATTGGTTTAATTGATCTAAAGCCTAACAGGATCAAACAATGGCGAGCTACATCGCCGCCCCCACCCCTCCGCCACGGCCGACTGTCACTGTCCATTAGGAGGTGTATGAGTGCGCCCTTGACAGTGATTTATCAAGACTGATTCATATATGACATCTACCTGAACTAATGACTCGCCAGCGTCTTCACTGGGGATTGCAGGTCATCAACAGATGACATATTCTGTAGTCACCTCGTTCATCAGCTGCGATTAGATTCCAAAAGCAATCTTGGCGATACATCACCAGATGGGTCTCCTTGTATTGTCTTGGAGGATATCGGCGAGATGGGCCGTGTGGGCCACATGTCACTCAGGCCGCCCGAACCTCATCGGTACAGTTGTGAATATGGGGCCACAGGTATATCTTATATATGCAATGCACTGAGCTATTACCGTGGTTGATGGAGGCATGGATTTACTAAAGTACTCAATTATCCCCCGCTTCTTTCTCTGACCTGCCACTCGGCTCTTTAACACCTATAATTCTATGCTTTATTGGCTCAACTACCTGCTGCAAGCAGAGACAGACTGATGGCTGGACTAGCAGATGAACTGCCTTCACCGTTTTCGGGCAATTTGTCAGTTCTTCATTCCTCCACTCTCTTCTGGCAAGGGATAGGTAAAGCTGCCTCCCTCTGATGGACAGCCCTGCTGGATATTGTCTTCAGGGGTGTTAGCTTAAACTGGCCATCTGACCTCAGTGGAGTCATCTATACCCTAATACCACCCCTCCCTCCTCAGATTACTCCACAGGGCCTCTTTTTCTTCAGCTCAATACATTTTCCCTATACAGTGGTGAATAGTGAGGAGAGAAAAAACTATTACCTGCCTGAATTAGGCCACTTCCAAGTTCAAAAGAGAGTAATACCTTTTAGTTGGTGTTTTTTTCGCAATCTTTGTTCTGTAAAAAATAATGGTTCTTTGCCTCCGCTACACAAAGCCATTCAAAGGGCGACGGGAAAATGCCACATAAACCACTTGCAAAAAATCAGTTTGCTTTTTCCACACAATGACGCCACAGTATATGGCAGACAACAAAGCTGAGTAGTCAGCGTAAATAAAATACAAGCATTCTTGCTCCACAGTGATGGCATCCCCCTGGTTTAATTATCGCTCTTGTCAATCGAGGTGGAAGAATACGGCACCTGACAAGCCGAGTCCCTATTCTCTCATCTTGCATAGGGGCCCTTTTCACACCCTGAGACGCACAGACACCTTTCAGCAAACAGACAAATCAAACCTTGAGATGGAGGTCCTCTGTTGCCCCCAACACCCAGGTAACTTTACAGTGTCGAGTCTCTGAATGCCTCAGAAATGGGGTCTATTCAACCTGGAGAATCGTCTTCGTTTTTTCTCAAGCACAATGCATTTGCACAACAATGACAGCTGCATCTCGTATGAATAAGGAATGTGGTTTTGCCGCTATCTTTCCCGGTGACTCCAATTCACAAACCAGCTCTTGCAAGGGCCCTTTATTTAAGGCTCAAACTGCAGGCGATGGATGGCGGCTCCAGGATGCCGAACCCACAGAAATGTAGTTGACACCGAGGGAGGATGGATCGCAGCCCCAGATCTGTATGATGAGCGCTCAGCACGGGGACAACACGAAATGGGGGGAGTGCAGGCCTGGAGGCTACTCCACAAAGAAAACCTCCCATGGGTCTCATTTCGGGGAGGAAACCCACACTTGTTATTTTCAAAAGGTCACAGCCAGATGTAACATTACAGCTAAAGCAGTGATGTAGTGCAACCCTCACACTCTCCCCCTCTGAGCATCTGTTGGCCTCCTTCATTGTGTAGGATATAGGGTAATTTGAAGCAGTGTTTGTATTAGCCTTAGATTATGTATCAATATTTCAACATACAGCAATGAATGAGTGCAACCACAATTTCCAGCAGCAGCACTACAACAGAGTTTGTGTTTTTCCCTCTGAGGACAACTACAGGCCTACTTGTACAAGGTAAGTGATTGTCAGAGCAGACGTTAGGTGCTCATGGCAACGCAGCCTTTGAATCCCACAACGGCAGCTCTGTATCTGCCAGATTGACAGAGGCAGATCGATTCAGGGTCCAGTAAATGTTATTGTTAGTCGTATTTCCGTCACACTGCAGGTCCACATGTTAGGTGCATGCCAGAAACAGACCAGTAATCATTTTGCGAAGATTGTGCAGAAAGAAAACAAACAAAAGATGGCTCAGACAAGACCTGACAAGGCAGTGCCGATTCCTAACCCTCCTTCCTCTAACATAGGTAAAGCCATGTGTTATAAGGCACCATACATTTAGAATGAGGTCCAAAAGTCTTTAAGGTTGTGCTCATTTACTTCATTAAGGTAATTCCTGAATCTTATCTCATGAACTGACTTCTCCTGCAGTGATTGTAACTGTCAGTTGACTTAACCATAGTATTTTATTGAATCGTCAAAAATGATTGTTTATGACCTTTTCCCGTGTATAACTATATAAATATGCATATGTATTGCATTCTTATTTATTTATTTTTTCTTTCAATGTATTAACTCTTCATTGTACCCTCGGCACCATTGTAAATGAGGGTCTTATTCCTCAATGTGTTTTCCGAGGCTTAAATAAATAATCAATCAATCAATGCAGGTGGAGACGCTCTCTGAATGTCAATAATCCTTCAAATATTGTGCATTTACAATGTGATAAAATTATTATCAATAATTCACCCTTCAATGAATGATATATATATGTATTTTAGAAAGTGAGTCTAGTCGCATGTTAACCTATAGATTAAATATCAGAAATGAAGACAACACAAAATACTCACACAAAGTCCAAAGCTGCTTTAAGACGTGCACTGAAGTCAAGACAATTTCTGGAGGGGCTGCATGTGGGAACGCGAATGTCTGAGTCAGATCCTCTGCACATTTTCCTGTTGCTGTGAACGTGTCTCACTCACACATCTCCTGCTGCCCTCCGCATATGTGAAATTCAAAGTCTGGACAGACACAATTTTCCAACTGACTCATATTTTCATATACTCGTTTTTTTTTGTTTGACTGTTTCTGGATCTGGAATCAATTATTTTAAGTCAGATTTTCAGCAAATCAGAATAGTTTCCAATTAACTAAGCTTATCTGATGACTAAATGATTAATCAGTTTATTGTTAATCATAATAAATGTGTTGTCAGGTCATATATATGAAACAATGTGTCTCTTTATGTTATCTACGATCTCTACAGTATACCAGTTATAAAACTATGCAGGAAAGCAGATAATTAACTAATAAATAAAGAAATTCATTAAATTAAATAAAAGCCAAATTAAAAACAACATTAATAGTTTCCTGGTATGAGGGGAGTAACATAAAAGTCATACAACCTCATTAAACCTTGTTTGATGCATGACTTTCACCTCCTGAACCAGCTCCATCACATTAGGCCGTATCACTGAATACTGCATGTGCAGCGTTTTTACACAAATTAATAAAGCAACTGATCTGATAAAAAAGCTTATATTTACAAATGAAATTAGATTTTACTTGATTTCCAGTAGTGTAAAATCTATACCATCAAGCCATGATTAAACTTTTTTTATTGACAAATTATTATTTTGGCTATTTCTATGTAATAACCTTAATATCACAAGCATGATGCGTGATGCTGTATCTTCAAATTAAATCACTACCCAGTGCAGATATTTAAAACAATAATCTGACATCATAAACTAATCGATACATTTTAGTGGATTAGTGAGAAATATGAATCGGTTAATCAAATGATTTCAAGCACTGAGTGTATGAATTAATTAATTTATTTGTCAAGTCTTTATCAAGTTAATATGTCAGATGAAATGCATTCATTGGATTAGACTTTCTGCTCCCTCCACCATTTAACCTACCAATCCTCTAATGGGCTAATAATGTAAATGCCACATTCATTCAGATGTGTGTGTCATTAAAGGTTAGGATGAAGTGTTTCTTCAGCAGCCATTTTCCCTTTAGATCATTCAATGACTGTACATACTTGATCATAAAGGATATGGCAGTTTGTGTCTCACTCTCAAGAGCTCTTACAGAGGCACGAGTTATTCAGCCAATCAGCCCAAGGAAATTGTACAGTAATACATTAATTCCTATGACTTCCAAGTCACATCCTTTCCAAGGCTGACCTGAACCCTAAATCCACATCAGAAAAACCCACAGGAAGCAGTTCACTATGAAGAGCAGCCATTAATAATATCTTTATTATCTCAGATTTGATTTGAATAGAATGTCCTGGCGTGACAATCTCTCAGATCCCCTCTGACTTCACATCCCACAATGATCCCGTTCCCTTATATCATCTTTTATTCTGTGGATTGAAATACTTATCACCCTTCCCTGGAAACCCAGTACCTGTCTGCCCCTTAATACTTATGGTTCAAGTGGTTTCACTGGTGTCTTGCATTAAACAGCCTTGGTACTCGTTGCACCACTGCAATAAAACCCAAGCATTTAACATGCACATTTACGGTCCTCAATAACCCAGAAGTCTTAATAAAAATGAAAGCTGACATTGGCATGAAGGATCCTCCACACTAGCTGTCTTTAATGTCCAAGACGTTCCATTAAAAGGGGAGCACTTCCTCTGAAGCAGAGCTTTTATCCTGATTGCTTACAGGAAGAGAGGAAAAAAAAAAGAAACCAAATGACCTTCAGTGCCTCCACAACTAGCCCTTCCCTCATGTGTGCTTTGTGGGCAGATATTCCTGCGTGCACATACTCGGACCACTGGGAAAGGGACACTGATGCAGACACATGCATGGAGATACAGTATGTCTCCTGAAGGTTGTGTGGGGTGAAACAGATGTTGACTCACATTAAGAGATATATGCACAAATGCACAACTGAGTCATCCGCCACTTGGTATTCTGTACACGTGCGTAAGAAGCTATCTCTCCCTTTATATCACAACGATCATTAGGAGATAGAGAAAAAGGCAGAATCTGCACGTTCAGTTAATGCCCACACAATGCCAGATAGAAAATACATGGGACTGGCGAATGTCCTTGCTTCTGGACTTCTTCAGCCGTTTTCCGTTTGAAGCTGAAGAAAAAGAAGATGGGGGAGAGAGATTTTTCCTCTGTGGCAACACAACTGTTGGACTACATTTAATAAGCCGGTCAAAAACACTCTCCTGCTGAGAGAGACTGCTTTTAATGACCATTCTCCTTCCAAAGTCTCAGATGTGCAGCTAGATCACTTGCCATGTAGCTCACAAGGCAGCCATCTTATTAATAGCAACGCAACAAGCATGCTGCTGACCGGGGAGCCGATACGTGGAGAGGCAGGGAGGGAGTGAGGCACGCTGGCACATGAAGAGAAAGCGTATATTCCTTATATGCCTTTACTGTGTGTGTGTGGAGGCGGGGGAGACAGATGGGTGCAGTGAGGGGGGAGATTAGATGAAGGAGGCCGGGGCAGGCACCGGGGTCTGAGAAATCCAAGCCTCAAGAGAGGGCAACCAGGCCAGGAGGACGAGGCTCGGTGATGGATGTAGCCTGTGACTGGAGCCCCCGGCACGCCCACATGGAGAAGCAACCGGGGCCAGTCTAGAGGAGATGGCAATCATAGAGAGAGAGAGAGCGACAGAGAGGGAGAGAAAGAAAGGCCAGAGGGGTACGGTGAAATAGGAGGATCCAGCTTATTAGAAAGGCTTCAGGAGGAGCATCTGAAGTAAGTTGTCGTTCTGCCACCAACAGGCATAAAAGGAGTCTCTGTTCGATGGAGAGTCTCTGCACTGTAGGCAGTGATGACAGACGGTGTACAGTAAGAGTGGGAATACTGTCATTAAATACACCGACACACTGGGGAGCTCCAGAACACTGTGTCATCCCTGATTTACTTCCCCCTTTTTTTTTTACCTGGGCTTCGCTTATCCCACATCTGAGCAGCGTGTGTGTGTGTGTGTGTGTGTGTGTGTGTGTGTGTGTGTGTGTGTGTGTGAAGGGATGTGAATCATATGTAAAAGCAGCAGAATTCAGTGTGACACCGCTATTCTGAGGAGCGTGTGTGGGTTTTTTATTTGTCTAAAAAGTCAAATCAGGACTTGAGGGAGGAGCAATGTCGCTCTTTCCTGACTTAATTTAAATTTGGAGTGCAAACTAGGAAACTTAATATAAGGCACTTTTCCTGCGATGCAACAGTGTGCCAACGAAAATAGGAAATCATTACATAAATCCATTACTAGAGGCCACCTGAAACCAGGTGTGCTCATGCCACAGTGTATAATTCATTTCATTATAGATTTTTTACTCAAAATTTCTACCGCTATGCGCATGCAGACGCTTTGATTCCTTTCTTGTTTACTGCGTCGTCTTGGCAACGGGAACTTCCAACCACTTTTTCGCTTTGACGGTTTACGACTGCTGAGGAGGGGCCGAGCGCAGCGGAGGTTGTGAAAGCAGGTGCAAAAAGACATTTCTTCACTCGGATTTCCTGTCTCATCCTGCAGCCCACTCCAGTCCTAAACTTTATATAATTACATCAATCTGTGCTGTGAGAGAGACTGTGAGGAATCTGATTGCCATTGGTATCATACGCAGCAAGAATCCTGGCGCGATAGAAGGCTTCCTGTTTCAATTTCCTAGGATCCCTCAAGTTTTTCTGGCTCCTTTTTTTTTTTTATCCCATCAGTGGGGGCATACATTCTCATTCAGGGGAAAAAAACAGACCCGGTAATATCCAATTTACTGGAAGGCAGAGGAGATGGTTTCAGTGGAAGTATAATAACATGCTACATGGAGCGTAGCATTATGGAGTATGAATAAAAAAGGCATTTATGGTGAAAATTCAATCGAAAAGCAGTCATCATTCATCGGAGGAAATCAAGGCAATTAGTAACACTTTAATGCAAATTTGAGAACGCAAAAACAAATCACAAATCCCTGGCACTGTGTTGGAACCCGGAGAAAAACAGCTCGAATGACCTCTTTCAAATGCACGTCTGTCTACTAATCAAAAATCCAACTAGAGACATTTTACTCTGCCTAGTGACAAGAAGAAGAACTGTGTGTTTGTGTGAGTGTGTGCGGTGCTTGCCGGCTGTGCTAGTTTCCTGACCACAGTATCGTCTGAGACCAATCCGCCCTCTAACGCAAGAGTGGTTTCTTTAATGCAGTTCACTTCTCTGTAATGTACAATAAAAGCCCTGTGCAACGTTTCCAACCATGTGTGTCCAAAGTAGAGCTGTGGCTTGTTAACATGTTCACTAGCTGTCTACCGAGCGTGGCTCAACGTAAAGATTTCTCATGTGGAATAAAACCACAACACCAACACTGGGGGAAAACAGAGACATGGCTAGAGACACTGCTATCAATTACAGGAAAACAAGCAACCAGCCGGCTTTTATACCGAGCGAGGTAAACATGTAATAACTCCAGCTTAAGGATGATGCGGTGTCCATTTGGCTCTGCAGGGTGCACTTGGAGGTTGACATTCATGGTCGGAGCTGAAAGCAGCAGTTCATTCACATGAGCCGAGGCACTTCCTGCAAGAACTTACATCTAAGCAGTTGGGCTCCATCTTAATAGAATGATGCATTAGAGGATCCGGAGTATTAGGGAAGTCTATCCCATGTGCAGGTTAAGCACAGATGCTGCATTTAGTATTAAACACACGGCCTGGTTGGGCAGTAAATCATGATGAAGTGGCGTTAAGGTAGCCAGCAGATAAACAGAAGTGCTTACAACGAGAACATTGGGGAGTGTGTTTGTCATTTCGCCTGAATGTGGCTGCCGCTAAAAAGCTCGCCCTGGTACACACTGTCCTTTTTTTTTATCTTGCTCACAAAAACAAGTTACACACCTACATGTTTATTTCTGACATGCGTGATTCCGGCAAACCAGCAGAGTGTGTCAAGTCCCACATGTGGTTTCAAATCTACCCTGGGGTTCCAATTACCCAATGGGAATGAGTGACAGGTTGATTTATATGCAAACACCTGCCTCTTAAAACATTCACTACCCTGCCGAGTACAGTAAAAATGCATTACTCAATAACGTGTGGCCTGCATCACCAGTTTCTAATACCAGCAGCCTACACGAGCTCCGCTGTCGTATCACCCATTCCCCCCCCCCCACCCCCACCCCCGACCCTGCTGTGCTGTACCTTCAGAGTGGTGGGAGAGGGTGAGCAGGCTGACGCAGGAGGCTCCGATCCCAGAACCGAACACAGTGATGCGGTTGGAGTCGCCGCCGAAGAAGCCGATGTTCTCGCTGATCCACCTCAAAGCCTGGATCTGGTCGAGGAGCCCATAGTTCCCTTTAGCAGCCTGGTCCCCGGTACTGAGGAAGCCTGCGAAACAAACAGGGATTAAGAGATTAAAAACGTGCAGAGATCAAATCAAATTATTGTTTTACATATTTAAAATGAGCCTTGAACCAAAATAGAGAAGTAGGTAGTCTGCAGGTTGTAGTAGCCTGCATGCACAGCTATTTATTTTCCATGTGCACCTGCAATACAAGAGTTTATCCACATTGGCTAACCCCACCCCGATTTTTATCAGATGAAAATCACTCCAGGTGACAGCAGCAGAGAATTCGTGACTTATTAGACGACACGGCTGTTGGTAAAATAGGAGTGTGCGTGACCACATGTCATCTGCACCTTATGGGAAATCAATGGCATGTGTCCCTGGGTGTACACCTATCATCAGATATATTGAGCAGTCCTGATGAAAACCTTACAAAATCTATGAAAACTCCACCGACGGGGAGGATGAGAGACAAAAAAAGACAGGATAATAAGATTTACAATCATTTTGATGCTGCGTACACCTAGATATGGACTGTGACCTCATTATAGTTCCTATCAGAGTCAGCATCTTCCTCCGGCAGCGTCTGGATTCCCTCTCGTGCTCAAGTAGAGCCACATACTTTCAGCCTAAACATTTACAACAGCCACTGTCCGTGCACATTTTCCTCCGTGTCTGTGTAATCTGCTGCATGATGCTTGAGTTGGACAGCGAGCCTCTCTCGGGCACATCCGAGCTCATGTTAACACACCTCCCTCTCGCAGCTGCTCTCCGGGGCCTTAGCCAAGCTGAATGATGGGTAATCGAGAGTCGCGGGAGAAGATCAAAGGCAAGCCATCCCCCGAAGTCCCCACAGTGGACACAGTGTCCATCAAACACCTGAACATGCACACGCGGTGACAGCTGGGAGACATGCATGGTAACCAAGACTCCTCTCTCTTTAGTGGCAATATCGGCAAAGACTTCACAAGCAATAAATGTGATGGTGGGGAATGTTCCGGGCATCCAGTGATGGTCCCTCAGCATTGTTTCTAACATCTATTTCATGGTCAATGCCTGCATGTAATGATAAGCTCTCTGTGTTTAAATCCTAAGGGTGGGTGGGAAAACGGAATAGTTTTGATATCAGCAATGCAAAAAAAAAAAAGATCAAATCGGTTTGTTTTTTTGACTCAGGTCAGCCCAATGATGCACACTGTAGATAACACACAGATAAGAAAGCAGCTGCTCCAGGCTCATTAGCTATTTATGGCGTGTTTGTACAAAACAGGATGACTGTCGGCCGATGCCTACTTATTTTATCTCTTTGTGTGAATCATAAACTACAGAGGGCACAACCTCCTGCCCAAAACCCCGGCAGCACACCCGCCTCGCCCCGAGTGCCTGGTGGCAGCAACAAAGAGGGTGGGCAGGGGAAAGGCCAGGCCTGATCATCGATAGTAGAGAGGCGGTGGCAGAGGAAGCAAAGCAGGAGACAAATGGATCAACAGATGGTCTCCTTCAGACGCATCCCTGAGGATGACAGAGCGGCAGGGCACATGCAGAGAGAGCGAGTGAAAGAGACAGGCAGAGGAACAGAGACGGACACGGACGGAGGGGCGACTCCATCCAACTGAAGAGCTTTTCCTTTTCGGTTTCTCTCGCGGCCGCTCCTCCCGTTCTGTCATAACCAAAGGACAACAGCTTTTACAACCCTCGCCTGGGTGGCTCTGGGGCTGGGGGGGGGGTGGGGTGAGAGGAGACACGACTCTCCCAGAATAACCCTCATTTGCGAAATGGTTCACACTTCACCAAGTGTGTGTCAGATGGGTTAAGAAATGTCAGGAGACTGGCAGGTAAAAGAGATTCCGTGCAACTGTTAGCCAAATTGAAAATATATAATAAACATTATCTATTTGGCGCTGCGACATGAGGCATTACTAAATGACAAAATGTAAATCATTAGAATTGGATCCCCAGCTGGCAGAGTGGAGCGCAACTCAATAGTCTCATCTGCTGCGACTCTTTGTTTAGCCGTGTTGATTCCTTTGCATCTATAAATGAAACTGGTCATTAAACTGTGCATGGGGAAGACAGTATCTTGGACAGGATGCGCTGCGGGCACCATTTAAAAAAATACAACTAATATAGCCGCTGGTTGTGTTTTAATTGGAAAGGTGACCAAAATTCTATTCTTTGCAAAGCAATTATGATAGCAAAAATAATTGTCATCATGCATAGACTTATATATATATATATATAAATACATATATACATATTTATAGTAGTTTTTTTTATGCTCCTGCATGTGCTCTGCAGGTGTTCAACCTTTCATTTAATGAATATTTTCCTTTGTTCTTCACTTTAGTATAGCTGCTGGCCTTTAAGTCAGATTTTCTAAAAGAATGAACAGAAACATATTAACCTATCTCATACTGGAATTACTTAACACAGACACACATTACATATAGGGATTCACTTTGTCGCTGGTTGTAGTTATCTTAATATCTCCTTTCTCATCGGGGACTGGATGATAGATTTCCACATGTAGCAGATGATCCCCGTCTGATCAGTACTGCGTGGGTTTTGGCTGCTCATGAACCGTGATGTGCACTGCTCTGTGTTCACAGCTCCCACCTACACAGGACCTTGGGATTCTGGGCTGCCGCTGCTTGGTCAGGCTCGTTATGTGCTTGACTGCGTTACTCAACCTGACATAGAGCAGAGCAGTGCCGCCGTACAATAGGATTTTAATTATAAAATATTTGTTATAATTAAAGTATATTTTTCATCTTTGTGAGATGCATCTTCATTAGTTGTTTGAATTCAAATCAGTTTGCAAATTCTCTTTCAAATGATCTGACCAATCGACTTTGGCACAGACAGAATATATAATTACAGTGGCTCGCAGTCAAGTTAATTCAATAAACATGAAATATTAATTAAATAGTAAAGAGCTCGAGTTGATCTGATGCTTTTGAATGAAATTAATTTTAGAGCGAATACATTTTTTCGGTGATATTATTAATTTTGGCTGTTGTGAGCTGCGTTTACACATTGTCAGACCCAATGAGTGAAGCGAGACTCGAGCCTTGCTGTAAATCCACAGGAGGAATATTGTAGTCAAATATGGTTTGCCTGATGCTTTTTTTCTCTTTTAAAAACAAGGCTGTTTTTTGTACCAAGCTCAAATGCTTCAGTGGAAAATTTTTTGTTAGGACGGAGGACGCTGAATATCAAGAAAAGGAAAAAATGGCCTGCAGTTGAACTACACTGGAGAAAATCATATAATGATCTTTTTTCATGCCAACCCTCTAAAATCATGTATGCCAAATACAAAATATATTTAACAGGATCTGTGTAGAAAACAGGTTACATAAGCATCACTCGTAAAAGGTCATGTCAACAAGAAGCCTCTCTCATTTTCTCAGAGGCCGAAAGAAAGATTTCCAAATATGGAGCTGAACCTGCCCACACGTCCTCTGAAGTAGACATGGAATTTGCATGAAATATCCTATTCACTGCAAACGGGCTGTATGAGTTAATAACAGTGATTCTGGGCACTTTCCTCACATGGCACAACTGTAATTTGTCCTGACTGATTACATGATGTGTTTTTGTATCATGCCTCAAAGCTGCTCTGCCTTGACAGTGATGCAGTGCACTTCTGCCGTATGAAGAACCTGTATGTTCTCCTCCTGGCAGCGCCGAGTCAGAGAATCGGCGCTGATCTCAGTCGGAGTGGCAGCGGTGACCATGGACTGGTCGCAGCCGGGTCAGGTCGCGCCTGTCGCCTTGCATCGCCCTTTGCCGGACCAAACCTTGTGTGTCTGTAGTACAGCTCCCCCCCCCTGTGAGGGACCTGGTCGCCCCTGTCACCCTAACATGATCAGAAGGTCGGATTATGTGTGCAGTGTGACAGCATTCCCTCTCTGCAGTGTTTGAGCTTCTGCCTCCACCCATGTTCCAGGAGACCACGGATCAAACCTACTACCTCTCCACTTCCAGCACTGTAATGTGCCACAATCACGGCATCACCGAGTATCAGCAGGATAAGAGTTTATTTTACAGGCAGCTCGGAGCGTGCCGCCACATATTGTGTTTTGTGGATTCGGATTTGTGGGTCATAATTTGTCAATAAGCACACGCCACTATCTCGGTCTAAACTAAGCGTCTCTGTTTCCTCCCGAGCCGCGGCAGCGATTTCCTATAGCCATGCCTCTCAGCATTGATATTGCTCTATTGATTATGATTTAAATGTCTGTTTCCTATACGCCGGGCCATAACTCACAGTGTAGCGGAAAGAGGTGATGATAATGATCGCTCCGACCCTAGACATCTCTCTTAGCCTGGTCTCCCAGATAATGGAATGTGTGTGAAGTAATGGCGGAGGGCGAGAGAGAGGCGAGGAAGGGTGAGGGAGAGGGCAAAAGCTTGTTATTGAGCTGAAGAGTGAGCTTACACATGGACAGATGGAGGGAACGGATAGGGAGGTGTAGAGGAAATGAGGAGGAGGAGGATGGAAATGACAGCAGTGACGTAACGGAGGGAAAGTTTTTCTGGTTTTTCTGTTGGATTCATTCTTGCTTTCGACTTCGCCTCTTTCCCTGTTTCTTTCTCCCTCTCATCCTCTCTCTCTTTGGGGCTGGCAGTTAACAAGGCTGTCTGTGTCCTCACTCTCCTTTTGGTACTCCCCTCCACCCCCGTCTCCCTCTTGCCCTCTCCCTCTATCTTTTCTCCCCCTCTGCTCTTCTCTGGGGAAATAAAGGCCCACACAGTCACAGCCTTGACAGCCTCCCCTAAGAATCCCCAACTACAAAAGGGATCAAACTTCCCCCCCAGCCAGGCCCGGGCTGAATGGGAGCCTCTGGGGTGTGGATGAGAAGCAGTGGAGGAAAGGGGCCACCCTCCACACAGCCACATAAAGGGCCTGTGTGTCAGGCTCATGATGAGCAAGGGGCATACCCAGCGGTCCATCCACCACACAGGGAGTCATTCCCACAAGATTGAGAATTTGGTGGGGTGAAGATTCCAGCACACAGACCAGACCCAAAGATAAAAAAAAATTCTGGGTGAAGATATGAGGACAGGAGGGGAGGAGGCGTGGGCCTGAATGAAGGTGATTGCCACTTGGATCAGTGTGCAGCTCCTGTTTACAGCTCGCTGACCAATAGCACGGCCCGAGCACAGTGGGATCTGAGAGCGGGAGGGCGAGAGACATAGAGAAACAGAGAGGGAGGGAGGGAGAGCGAGAGAGCGAGAGAGAGAGAGGGCAGGCAAGTACAAGAAAGCCTCTTTATGGCAGCCTGAACACTGAAGACCATTTACCCAAAACCACATGCCTGTTTCCGGTGGAAGAGAAAATAAAGACTTGAGGGGAGAAAAAACTTTGATTGTCACTCCTACAAATGATTACTTCTGTATTATTAAATATAGCATGATGGCAGAATGAGACTAGAAATGGTGAAAAGAGGAATTTCTGTATGAGCCCCCGGGTCCCTGCCGGCCTCATCTCAAATCAATATTTAAAGAAAATATCAGAACGCCTCAAATGGCGGAAAAGTCATATGATGTTCCAGGGGCCCGACCCTTCGACACCGGGCGACTTCAAACTGAATGATAAGGCGCTAACTAAAGCCCCGAGAATGTGAGCGAAACCGATGACTAACAGAAACTTAAATGCTTCGGCTCGAGTATTAGTCTCAGACACTCGGCATCTGCAGTGACACAGATAGAAGCGGAGTGTGCTGCTGGTGTACCGCTCGCTGAAAGGTGGATGTGTGCTGAAAGGCAGACGGTGCATGATGCTGGAGATAGAGCGCTGTGCATACTGTGCCTGCTGCATACGGGCCGAGCCGCTCAGATGGAAAATATGGTTTGTGTGCAATGAAAGCACTGAAAAAAATAAACAAAAGCAAAATGTCAAGATGGAAAATATGCGCCGCACAAAGACCAAAACTCATCTGACACGTATCTGAGTCTTAAAGCCCGGATCTCTCACAGACTGACAAGGCCCTTATTACAGCAGACAGGGATGGAGAACAGACAGTGGAAGTTAGAGCGGGTGGTGCACGTGGCAGCTGCTGCTCGTCCTACATGTGAGTTGGGGGCTGCTTCATCTGATTGTGTGACGCGTCCCGGTGGTCAGGCAACGCTTTTCAAGGGCTCGGCTGGACAGCGGCCCTGGCAGCAACTACAAATGAGCAGTTTGCATATGTGTGACCCCTGGCATCTGAACGCCACTCAATCAATCACACAGCGACCATGGCAGCGGCTGTCGGCTCTCGCGTCTGTTGCTCCCTTGTGCCTCTCTCCTCCCACCCTCCCTTCAGCAGCTCTCCCTATCATGTCTCCTGTATTCCTGAGTCCTACTCTCCATCTCAGATTTTTCCCTCCACGCCTTCTCTCCTCCCTTTATATCTCTTAACATCTTTCCTTTCAGTGAATATAGCACAGACAGTGGATTCTCAAAGACAGCGAAATGCTTTTACATTACGGGAAGCTTTGCATCTCGCAGCTGGTACGGAGGCGGCACACACGCTCGCCCAGAGGGAGAGGGAGAGATGGTGTTGGAGAGTCACAACTGTGAGGTTAAGCAGCACTTTGGTTCTACTTGGAGGAACATGCAGTAGAAATTTCATGACCAAAAAAGCTGCCTTTACTCCAGTGTGATATATATATATATATATATTTAAATGAAATATTCTCACTATATATCCACCGTTCTCTGTTTAAACACAGCAAAAATGTATGCAGGGTGCCCCGCCCTAACGTTTCTAGCCGGTGGCTAGACGAGTTCAAAGACCCGGTGTGAAACATGACAGCAAGTCTGGGTGATGTAATCTGAGGGCGTGGTGAGAAAGTTTAGCACCACCCAGCGCAGGGAGGACGGAGCGGTGTGCAGTGATGCGCTGTGATAGCGCGGAAGAGATCAGAGCCCGGGTTATCAAAGACACATCAGTGGAGCAGAGTGGGAGAGAAAGGTCATCATTTAGAGGATCTTCAAAGCCCGACTCCTCTCCTCCTCAGGTTGGAGTAGCTCTGATCGCTGGACATAATGAGCTTAGTTTTGGTTGAACCTTCCTCGAGAGAACTTGCGAAATAAGCCGTGGCAGCCGTGTTTTTATTCCTGAAACTGTTCATCCTGTGTCTTCATATTTGTTCATTTGTAAAACCCTTCCAACTTCAGTTGCAAATCAACGGCAGCAAATTAAGGGAACATCTGTTTTCCCGAGGTTTAGTACTGTGGTGTGTACTGTATGAGTGAAGTTTTATTTGTCTTCAGCAGAGTATTATATTTTTGGCTACAGACAGTGGTGCGGCTGCCAGTGGGGTTGTGTTCTGATATGGAAGTTGCTCCAAATTTACAAGAAGCTAGGACTTGATAGGAAACATGCCATTTGATGTTTATGCATCACACACTGAAAGAAAAGTTTGTGTCTGATCCGCTATTATCCTCGCCGCATGTTACGCATTTGTGTACCCATCCAGCTTTTACAACAATTCTAGTCTAGTGAAATTCTGTGTTTCTCACTGTAATGAACAAGCCAAATGGATCACAAGCTTTATATCTTTATATGAAAAGCCTATAAAATATTTTAGTAAAATATAAATTTACAATAAACTCTTACACTGCAGTTTATTAAGAGTCAGTCCTACATATATACACTATCCTGTATCCAACAAATGCAACATTAGCATTTGAGAATTATTTGCCTAAAATTATAGTGTCCAACTGTATTTTTAGGACATTATTAACCCTTTTTAAAAAGAGAAAGCATATCCTGTGAGAGTGACTTATTTTTAAAGATTTGTTTTATCTTCAGTGGGAACAAACAGTTTTGTGGCAGAGTGCTGCAGACAGGGAGAGAGATGAACTGCCACATTGTTGGTTTTGACCATTTTATCGGATTTGTTGTCAACAGAAGAAAAACATGATATCACACACATTATCCTTTAAGCTTCTCAAAGACAGAACAGAGCAAAATGCTTTAAAATGATCTAATGGAGATTGTCCACTAACCAGAAGGTCGATGGTTTGAAAAAGGGCTTCTCCATTCTCTGTGCCAAAGTGTCCTTGGGCAAGACAAAGATAGAGACAAAGAAAATGTGCTGCACATAGATGCAATATATAAATGTGCGTGAATGGGCAAAACTGTAGTGTAAAGGGCTTCGAGTGGACATCAAGATAAGAAAATCTCCATATAAATACAGTCCATTTACCATTCAGTCATAATGCCCCAGAATATGCTAATGCTAGTGGGTCCAGCTCCAGTGAAACATTAGCAGCGGTCTAAATAAATCAAATAGAGATGGATTTCAAAAGGTTTTTCCCACCCACAAAATACCAGTTCAAAACACGTGATACCCCAAACCACCAAAGACCAAGGATGGTTTTGTTTTGGAACATTTAGGAAGTTTACGTGTGCAATCTGTTTGGCTCCGGGCTCTGGCTGTGAGTGTATATGAGAGACTAAATGGGAGGGCCATGGCACCGAGTGTGGATGAGTGCACTGTGTGAAGAGGAGAGCTTCCAACAGTGTGTGTGTGAGTATTTGTTTGTTTGTGGGTGTGCGTGTGCTCGCAGAGGGGGTTGGTGGGGGGGTTGGCTGTATGCAGTGCAGTGAGGGAGGTATGGATATTAATCACCAGGAGGAGCATGGCTCTGTGGCGCCGGGCGGAGATGGATGGGGTGTGAGTGCAGTGATGTCACCCTGACAAATGGACCGGCCATGTTGGCTGAGACTCGCACATCGCCTCTCATTTCAATTAGCTCCTCACAAAACAACCCACCTAACCCACAATCTGCAGGTTACACACACACACACACACACACAAACACACACACTGGCCACAAACACACACCCCTGCAGTGCCCCAAACCGTGACACAGCCTTCTAACAAGATGCACTGATCTGTTAGAATACAGTGGAGCTCCTTTAATTAATCTAACTCAATTATGACAGCACTTTTGCTTTCGGTCCCAGCAGCAGCCAGTCACTCATTACCATTTGTATTATCAGCCAACCACACTGACTAGGTCCACGGCCAGCACACTAGCCAGTGGGAACTGGCAGAGGGTCTGGGTGTGTTCGTGAACTAAAGACTGGGCACTGCCCGTGCGTTTTCCCACAATATCAATTTAATGAAGTGCCGGCACGATGGCCAGGCGGGCAGTGGCCTGGGCCAGTGGTAATAGCATGCATTTACTCTCTGGTGTGGAAAAAAGTATGAGATGTGGATCGGCCATCATAGCGGGCAGCAGTTCTGACAAAGTGAGTTCAGGTATAAAAGGTCCTCGGCGGTTGTTTATAGCCTTGCTCTCAGAAGCCATGACACTGCTAACTAATGGAGCCGGGCTGATTTCAGAGAGTTTGCCGCCCATAGAGGAGGTTGTTAAGCTCTGTTTTCAGATGTCGGATGCTGCTCATCAGAGGCAGTAAGCATTGTTTGAAACTACCACCTGATCTTTGACACTGCAAGACGTTCCTCCGAGTCATCCCTGCTAAACTACCTCTCAGTCACCATCTTACTCCTCCAGCACCTGCTCACTTACTGCTGCCTCCCTCTTTTCTTCTCCACCTGACCTCTGCCTCTCTCCGCTATGATCTCCCTCTCCTTCACACCAGGAGGATGGTGCAAGAGGATCACTTTGGTGTAGGCTGGGGCAGCCCGGGCCATGTGAGGCTGAACTGGGCTGCGCAGCGCACAGTGGAGAGCTAAGTTGGGGATTTTATCAGAGCCTCCTGGGGCTCCAGCTCCAGTTCCAGCTTAACATCAGTGGAGGGTATCTCTTCATCTCTCTGTTAGAGAATCAGGAGGTTAATACCAACCCTATTGAGAGTGGTGAGAGGGGGGGAGACCTAATTGTGCTGCACATTTTGTGTTCACCCTATTTGTGTTCAGGGTGAACACAAATATGCTCAGAAAAAACTTAGATCTCTCTGCTAATAATACGGCTATAGAGGCAATCTAAAGGTTGTATTGATCCCAACATGATTCCCCATCATAAGATGCCATGTAAAAAATGAATATCGTGAAGAAGAAACAAAATGAAGGACAGTTTGAAAAGTGCGTTTTTTTAAGAATCTCTGCGTCCTATTGGACAATAAACAGGACCTAAAGCTTATATAGATCAAAAAACATGACTTCATAATGAAATCAGCAACGTACACGATATAATATAATAGTTATCCAGTAACCTTTGCAACCAATAACATTACAGACATGATCTACAACTGATTTCTATGAACTAATATATCATAAGGTTTAAATGAAGTCATAATAATGTCAGTATGAAATAGCATTATTCCTATTTTAAAAAGTTACCATTGCCTGAAAAGGGTATATCCATGGCCTGCTGATGTTTTTCATGTCATGATATAACAAATATATTGCAAAACATTTAAGATAGGTTATGCAGGAATGTAAATCTGTGGTTCTGTGGTTTATTAACAATACCAACCAACACTGACCATGTTTAATATGTCATTATTGGCAGTTTGCATCTTTCTCTCTCATCGATACTGAACCTAATATGTTTTTGCATATGCAGAATGTAATACTCCACCTTGTGAGGGTACTCGACTTGCTTGGCTTCACATATTCCTTTGTTGCTGAAACATGCCTGTTCTCTTAGCCTGAGAACAATCAGGCATGAAAAATGGATGAAAAGCTTTTGAAATTGTGCTTATGATTACCATAACACTTCTGCAATGGAAGGAGTGTGCCTGTCTAGTATTGTTGCATGTAACACAAAGGCCATGTACTACACAAAAGACACTTGTCCCCATGTCCTTCAAAGGATGACAATATTTTTCTCCCCTTTCAATGGATATTGGAGTCCTGCTTCCACTAAGGGTCTCCGCATTCAAACAGCTGAAGTGTTTCCTTTTTCATTTCGCTTTACCATTCTTCCTTTTAATCTAGCAGCACTAAAGAACTGGGTTCCAACAACAACAAAAAGGTTAGATCTCGCTTTCTGTTTCATCTCGGCATCCTGCGATCCCCGGGGGACGTCTCTGTGCTCGTCTGCACTGCTCGGCTTTGGGAGATTGTGCCAGGTCTCTGTTTGTTTGGCTCCCCCCCCCCCACCCCCTCTCTTCATTGCGCTAAAATCTGCCTGACACTTCGGCAGCATGGCTCGGGCCCCACAGGAGCTACCGTCAGATAAAATGTCACAGCGGCTTTGTTCCCTGCGCCCCAAAGGCTGTCCAGACGCACTGTGCACCTGAGAGCCAAAGGCCAAAGCACAGAGTGGAGTGGGGGGGGTGAAGGGTGAAGGGTTGCTGCGGCGACCGAGCTACATCTCGTCTTATTAATTTACGCCGCCTGTGCCGCCATCACGTTCCGTTTACTGGCTGTGTTTTATCTTCGCTGACAAAATCAATTAGTTTAAATCAATTGAATTAAAGGTTCTAACCTCAAGCACAAACACATTACACACGGTTCAGCAACATTGCTAATTCAGCATTTTTCTACATTACAGGGAGTCTCCTGCCATCCTCGACCGCCGCTTAACAAAACAGCTTCTGAGACTCAAACTCTTGACGTCGACAGTCAAACCTGATCCATTTTCCCCCTCTGAGCGGCGGCAGACCCCCGGCTCCCGTCTCTGAGCCACACATGACTCGTCTCACCATTTCCCTAACGAGGCTCGAGTGAAGAAGCCAACTGGTCCTCTCGCAGCCGAGCACCAGGGCGGTTGCCACTGTCAGCTCCTGTTAGCTCAGGCCTCTCCGGTTCACGTTTCAGTAGAGCACAAACACACTCATCGCGAAAAAAAGGAGCTCATCCGTGCGCCTCCGTTCCCCCGGACTCCCTCCCCCCCCCACCCGCTCACCACCACCAACACCCTCAATAAATTAATAAAAGAAGGAGCGGGCTCTCGCAGGTAATTTGATTAAATACGACATCCCTGCTCAAAAGAGGGTGCTGACGATGCAAATATACGATGGGACGTTGTCGGAAGGAATTGTCACCGTACTCCAACATGACCCCCGCCCTGGCGGCTCCGCTGTCCCCCCTCTCTCTCTCCGTCAGCTGAGCATCGCCGCATACTCCATTTTCCCAAGGACGTCTCTGAGTGTTATTAGATGAAAAATGCTCTGCGCTCCAGATTACCGGGCTTGTCAGTCACCTAATTTGATGCAATCCCCACCAGATCTCTTCCCTTAACCAAGTTTCCCTTTGCTTTATTTGATGGCAGACGTTCGTGAGTTCATATGTTTTGAACCGTGGCAGAGCGCCGCATAAGCCCATGGGCTTATCTGTGGCACACGCTTGTATTTTCAAAACAGACATAATGTAAACAACAACACGAGCGTCAACATTTATTATCCACCAGAGAAGTAAAGGAGTGTAACCAATTTCTGCCAAACGTTCTGAGGGGAATTAAATTTGCATTATAGAAAAAAAAAGAGGAAAAACTTAAAGGGAATCGAATCCAAAATTCTCATATTGTAGTTGGTTGTAATTGTAATCAAAGAGACTGAACCAATGTGATAACATTTCATTTAATATAAAGCGTTTATTCTCATTTGCCCTGGTGAACTCTTTCATCGCTTTCTCTGTGTGTGTGTGCCATCCCCACTGTCTCCTCTTCTCCCTCCGGGCCTGAGAGGGCTGACTACAGTTGGGGGGGGGGGGGGGGGGGGGGGATGTATTGAGCTACAATGTATGAACAAAATGACAGTGTCACCTCAGTCAGAGGGGAAACCACTCATTATACAGATTGCTTTGTGGTGGTTGTGGGCAGTCAAGGCCAATGTCACCTCTCTCTCTCTCTGAGTCTGGCTCGCTCTCGCCGGCCTGACACACTTTGTCGGTAACTCTCTGCCCTTCCGACTCAGTCTGCCTGGAGGTTACAAGGGTGGTTTACTGACTCAACAGCAATGCCAATAATGGGGGAGAAATGGACACGTTCAAATGGAAGGAAGGATACTGAATCTTATTAGCGGGACATCTTGTTTCAGTCAATGCTCCAGTCACCCCCTCCGGCTCTTTGATAGCATCAGCAGCAAACGGGTTGGCATGTGCAGAACAGATATAAAGCCAATTGTGTTCATCGAATCACCCTCCCCCCACACACACACACACACAACCAAAAACCCCAGATCTATTCCTTCACTTGAGCGTCCACTAACGGTCTGTGCTATGGATGATGCTCTGTAATGTCTGTTAAAGCTCTCTGCGGGCCCATCAAGGCATATGCTGATGACGATACTTTCCTCTTGTCTTTGACAGGTTAACTGCACCGCAATAGCTCCCACATTTGGAAGCAGGTGGTTAACTGCTCCTCCTGTCTGCAGCCCGGGACAACTGGGCCAGGCTGTGCCGTGTGGCTCATTGTGCTCAGCGTTGCTACCTGTAGCATCCTGTGTTGCTGTGGCAGATTTCTACCGTTCTGAGCTCCTGAGATGAACCTTATCTCCTCCAAGCCCCGAGAATCCACGGCTCCCGTCCTGAGGATCGGCTCGGCGCAGAGCCTTGAGTGGCAGGCTCCGGCTCTAATTAAACCGGCAGAAGCATTAGTCCCAGCTTGTGAGCAGTTTTCATAATTACCTGCGCAATTCATTCATTATTTTACTTAACGAGGTCGCTCGATGGCCAAACACGCCGTGGATTGGAGTCCTAATTTGGGGAAATGCCATCAAGATATTTGATACCTGAGGTGTTTTCGCCCGAGCCACCTGCAAAGCTTCTGGGTGGATGACAGGGGATCAGGAATAATGACTGAATATTTAGTCTCATCAAGTTTTGAAGTGTCTGCCGGTGATCTAGGCACGCAAATAACATTGCATTCCTACCGCAGTGTCTGTTAGGTTGAAATGTAAAGTAAGTATGACCTTTCTAAGCTCCTTAATTCAGCTAAATTGGCTCCAGAGGAGGCTAATTTAGCCTTTTACAACATGGGGGGAAATGGGCACTAGAGCAGTGGTGCCCCCAGCAAATGGCCCTGGACTTGTTTACTCTGAAACAATGTGTTGAATTTCTATCTTTAAAAGCTGAGACTTTCCATGTTCTTAAAGGCCTCACATTCCACCCCCCCCCCTTATCTATTTATCCTCACCACTATAATGAAATGATAAATTCATCCACAATTTTGACCACAGTTGTATTGTTAGTAAATGTAAATGCTGGTGCACATTAAAATGCAAATGAAGCGTGCGGTATGCACAGCAAACAGTCAGCGTTTTATAATCCTGCATGAAAAATGCTACCTTATAGGCGGCACATGCATTTGGATGCCAGGATACCAAATCATAGCAGACTGCACTCACACCCCAGCGTGCCTGAGCTGGGGAGATAATTGATACACAATTCATGTCTGAAATGACGGTGGTCGGTGATCAATTCAGACTGGTGTGATACAACCCAGCAAAATTATTGAGTAGGGAGATAATCTGTTTTGATGCAGCCCTTATACTATTTATGATAATGCATATCGCTCCATATTCTCATGCATACGTAACAGCTGGATGCACTGATCACAGGCAAACCCTAAGTCATCCCTCCGATACGTTCATACTTCAGGAAGAAAAATAGGTATTCGCATCGTTCTCCATGTATATCGGTGCTGTCAGGTGAAAATCGACTAAATCCAGCCCTGCTGATTGTGACATTTCGACTCAGAGGATTACAAGCTTCCTGTGTGAGTCACGAACGACAGTGACACGCAACCTAAAATCTGAACTCGACTTACAGGGTCTGACACCTTTAACAGTTCAACTAATATGATCTGTGTCATTGAGTTTCTGCCACTCAGGAATCCATATCCATTTTAATCCCTGTCAAGCATTGTTAACTTGATAACTGCTATATTAAGCAGCAGATGTGCTGCCTCAGAGGAGAGGTATGTATGTTGCCAGTGGCAAAAAGCTTCCAATGAATGCATTAGGCTCACAGCATTGTTAACATGACAAATGAATTCAATTACACACATGTTCTTTTGTAGTATTCTGCAGTTCCTGTATTGTTGATTTCATCAAATATTTATGGGGAACTGAGGCCTATTTTCATGGATATATTACTTACACTGGTGCTTGCTCTGCTGTGCATAAGTGAAATGATGGCCATGTTTATATAAGGCTTAGCTCACTTGTAGCTGGCTTACTGCTTGCACACTGGTATTGCCACTGCTGTGTTTGCAGCACAGCTTGCTGTTGACTTAAGGACGACTGAGTTGTGGAGAGAAAGATTAGAATATACAGAGTAAAGTATACAACCATGGAAATCTGCAGTATTGTGGCAAAGTGTAAGGCATTTCAAACAAAGCAGCACGCGTGGCGCTTCCGGCTCAGAGATATCACATCTCAAAATCAGACAAAAGCCAGAGTAAAGCCACTTCCTCTGCCTCCACTCTCAGGAAATAGAATAGTATTACCAGACTTGTAACTGTGCTCCAGTGACCCAGAAACACATATTTCTAATTGTTCTAGGTGGCCTCTGGGGCTTCCTTCACAGAGCTGCGACCTCTTTACAATCAGACCACAGCGCACGGCCCATCAGAACCCAATGGAGAAGACTGAGTGAGCGCCATCCCCTCAGGCATGGGAGTGCTCCCCTGAGAAGAGGACTCCAAATGCCAACTCCATGTTTGTCTGCTGGTCATGTTTTATGTGGTTTCATCGACGCAAGCGTCTGTGTCAATCAAACATCCAAACACAGACACACATTCACACCCCCACACGCACAAGAGTCAAACACCCTCCGACAGGTCTATTTGTTCGCCCTATCCCCTTGAAAGTTCACCCGAGATGGACTGCGTTTGCTTTTCTTCTTCCTCTGCAATCTAATAACAACGGACTGCAGTGATGCAGCAAGGTCAGGGCTTGGTCCAAAGTCACTCTCTGTGAGGTCCACGGCTGAGATGCTGTGCTGAGAGGAGAGGGGGGGGGGGGATCGGCGAGCACACAGCCAGTTAGATGAGATGTGACCCCAGATCCAGGAGCCCCTCCGATTACTGCATAATATGTTTATAATTGGGAGCGATAAGGACTTTGCCATTTGAAATGTTGAAGGTGCTGTTGATAATTAGTGGCCCAGGAGAACAGACAGACCCTTTTTTCCAGAGTACAGTAAGAGGCGGGTGCAGCCTGTGCTCAGAGCCACGCTGATGCTGAGAAAAGCAACTAAAACTGTCGAGACATTATTAAGTATTTTATACGTACAAAATCCGATCTGATCCGACGACATGTTTCATTTGAAAACAGCTCCACAGCTTGTTTTGCCATGCTGTCTTTTTTTAAATAACCTGGCGACGTTTTGAAAATATTATCCACTGGAGTCCTCTCAATCTGTTTTCTTGGGGACATGTCAGGGGCTAATTGTTAAAAATTGAGTTATTGAGCCGTATGCCCTTCTCCGAGCCCAGAAGGACTAGCACCAATACAAATAGCTCCCAAACGCTATTGGAATTCCACTGGAGTGCCCCTGACTTACCCCAGCCATAATATTGTTCTAATAATTTGAGCTCGCAGGCCATCAAATATCATGCCAGTCTGTTCAATTGAATCAGACAAGGTAAAGGAGGAGGGGGCCAACACGTGCATTTGCAATTTTCCTGTATTCCAAGTTGCATTCCTCCGCTCTGTTTGCGATGATGGAAAATCTTGAAGGGGCGAAAGCATTTTGTAATTTGTCCTCTGGCATACTTTTATGTTCGATGCTATGCAGGACTGTTACGACTTGCACAGGACCACAAACAAGCTCACATGCAAACATTATGCACAACCAATCAATTGGCTCCAAGTACAAAGTTGATATTTCACCTGCCTAACAAATGGAAAGGCCTCGGCGATAGCTGCACCAAAACACTGTAATTGAATGTGTAATGTAATCAGGTAATTTGATAGGATTAATTTTGATAGTGTTCTGCTCAAATTGAATAGTTGACACAGCGGACGTGGGGTGTCAACTGCCTGTTTGTCACATTCTGCAGGCGTCACGGCAGCACTGAAATGATGAGAGTCGTATCACTGCCCATCAGTGAAGGCGGCGGATTACTTTTTGTGGGAGACCGCTGACTCGGCACGCGGCAGAATGAGGCCGAGCGAAGGCAAGTGGCCGAGCCGGATGATAATGAAAATAGTTGTGATAAAGATGTAATGGATGTGGGATCGGGCGGAAAAAACACAAAACAGTCATGAATAATATCACGGGGAAGGTGTGCGGCACGGATTGACTTGGTCTCCGATTGTGCACGAGGCAATCTGCACTTTAGAAGCACACCCACCCCCCCGCTGACTTATTTTGTGCACGTTGCTCTTATCACAGGCAAACAGGACAGCGGCGGCGATGGGTCCCATCAAACAGTTGCCATTCAGAAGTGTTTGAACAAGTTTTAAAGCATTTCAAGTGCAAACTGAGTTTAATTAGAATGGCAGCTGATTAGCGCAGCGGCGGACAAAGACGAGTGTCCAAAGAATATCAACAGTGTCTCAGTCTCAGTGTGTCGGGCTGAGCACCAGACATCAAATGGAACCAACGCGGCTGCACAAAAGAAAGTGTGACTAAAGAGATTAAACTAATTAATAGAATAAACGTTTCTGATGGTTCTGTTTGTTTTTTATTTTTGAATTATTCTTCCAAGCTGGTCTATAATCATTCTGCATTGCATGCGGGTGCATATGGTGCTCAGTCAAGTGAGCGTGTGCCTCAGCTGGTTTGCTGCTGCATGATTGATTGATTGATTTGTATTGTCAATGTGCTCAGCTTTAAAAAAAAAACAACACACACACAGAAAAAATAAGCAACAAAATAAGCAAACAACCATTCCATTCTGTCATCATCAGAACATTTCTGGATTTTCAACAGACTTTTCATTCAATATAGATTTTCTTCACCCATTATATTAAGGGCAATAAATAAAAAAAATTGGATTAATTTTAAACTATTGTCCTGAGGTTTGTTTTTAAATCGACCTTCGAGGGCCAAAGGAAGGATTCCTGTTCTCAGCTGTGCTACTATAAACCTTTAACTCCTCCATAACTCTGCTGCAGCTTAAGATTCAGTGCCAGACGTGTGCTTGATTTGTAAATTTGGTTTTAACACAATATCATTCAGCCTTATTCTTCAAATGTAGCAAGTCACTTTCTCCTAATTGTGTTCAAGCTGCATAATGAATTAGCTCTTTACATTCATTTGAATTCAGCTTCCTCAAAAACAGCTTGACGCTCGGCAGCCCATGGAGAATTGTGTGATTTACTTGTTTGTACATGTTTGAATGATGGCTGTAACTCAACAGAAAACACACTGATTTTGCATGTGTCGGTTTGGTCTCCTTGAAAATTTCCGCGTCTGGTTCTCTCAGCGGCAGCTAAGTGCTGTAATTGCTGAGTGTCAATGTGCTAACTAGCTCTGCATCGCTCCTCCGTGCTCCCATGGTATACAATATACCCAAAGGGAAACGTGAATAATAAAGACTTCAAATGACAGGCACGCAGCAGGGTTAATGATAAAGGTCAACTTGGCAGCATGCAGCCAGTGAGAGTAAAGGGCAAGTGGCATGGGGTCACAACTCAGATGGGCTCGTGGCCAATATACGGGAGGAGGACCCACACTTCTCCAAAATACCCTATGAGAGCCGCTTCTCTGCAGCTACCGTTTCCCCGAGCGGCTGCCATGTGCTGCACACTTCACTGATGCTTTTATTAGCCTGCTACGTCGTGTTAGCGATGAGAGAAACTAATACAATTTGAAATGGGAAACCACAGCAGGGCTCATATCTGTGTAAACAAAACAGGAACAGATGAGACCTCGGAATATGAGGGGAGCAATCTTGCTACAGTGCGCCTGTGAGGTTGTGGATTCTACAGTGTTTCCAGGGCAGCGGCTGCGCTATTGAACAACATCAGGTAAAGAGACAGCGCTCCAGAGGCCCAGCGTCAGTTTGACAGGCAGCTCCGCGGAGAGAATGTCAGGCAACACCTGAAGCCACGCACCTCCAACAAGACGTTCAGGATTTATCAACACATTACACTGCTGTTATTCATGAGGAAACTTGCATTCAGCAGCACCTGACACTCACATCTGTCCCACATGATATTTACAAGAATCCCTTGAACTTCTCTTGCCTGCGAGGAACAAAGCCTCTTCCTGTTCTACAGCGTAATCTCAATTAAGCTCTGCTGTTGATTAGGTACCTTGTGCACAGTTTTTGAAAAATCAGCACAGAACGGAAAGCGGGGAAGAAAAAAAGCAGACTCCAACAACATGAAGGTTTTAAACCATACTTCAACCATGTCCTTCTTTTTCCATTTACTTCAATTTACTTTACTTTTTTAATTACTTTTCACATTTTATCTATATTTCAAATTTAACATCTTTTTCAATATCATCAAAAACATTTTTATGGTGATACCGCAAGTTCTATTTGTGCTGTATAATCCATTCATGAGGTGGCCCTGAGAGCTCAATACACTACAGCAAAAAAAACACAAATCCAGAAAATGTGAAACACGCTACAGGTCTCACGGGTGATGAATAAAATAATTCCATTGATTTAGTGTAAATTGTGATATAGATGTTTTTTCTCTGATTTCACATGTTTGCTACAGTTGCTGTGTATTGAGCGCTCAGGGCCACCGTACTTTAAACTCTTTTTGCTGGAAAGCCAAACCCTTCAAGTAAAAGCGTAATCCTCTGATTAACCTTAAAAATCTATTTAAGTGATAACAACATAAAACTGTGCAGCATCACCATTTCAATTTAGTTAAAAAGTAGGAACATTTCCATTTTTAAAAGAATGTCTTGACTTGCTTTACACACACAATACTGCCTGAAAATAACCTCCTAGTTTGACCTGATTCCTTTCCCTATTTTTGTGGTATCCTGGTTTATGTCCCCTCTTTTTTCCCCAAGTTATTTCCAGACGAAACCATGTCAGACTTGCTTTGTAAATATGTAATTTTCAGATGAATTGTTAGATATCAAGCATCTGCAATACTTCCCTTCCTCTGTAAGCTGCTTTGTCATGATGTAATTTCATTTCCCCCCTTCAGGCTGCTGTTGATACATAACTTTTCTTTTGTTGTTGATGTTGTTGTTGTTGTTGTTGCCGTCGTCGCTCCTCAAAAACACACTGATGAGAAATTTGGAATTGTGATCATGAGGCACCAAAGGCAGGATGAGATTCAGGTGCGTAGCTGTGCACTGCAATCAAAAATACCAAACTCAAGGATTTTTCTACTACCGCTGAAAACACACACTTTCTAAATCAATGTTTTTTATTTTCTTCTAAATCTTCTGAAAAATGAAAGAAAATACAGTTTTATTACCTCGAATAAATCTTAAACCATCTCAGCAATATTAAACACTGTCTTCTTTGTGTTTCAGCTGTTTATCTGTGATCACGTTTTATTCCACTCCATTAAGTTAAACCAGCTAATGTCATGTCTGCTGTCCATAGTGCTGAATCTGGGGCTGTCCTGGGTGTTCCCTCTGGGACTCCTTCCCATCAGCTGGCCAATGGTTCGCTTTAACTGATCATCACTTGCCACATCTGGCAGGCTCACTCTGTTAGACCTTATTGTTTCTGATCCATGTTGCTGATGCTGGGAGACACCAGTGCCAAGCTCCCTCTAGTCCCTCATGTCAGAGAGCCACTGAGTCAGCTCGGTCCTTTACCTCCGCCCAGGAGCTTGTGTTTTCATATGCGTTTGTTTTCATAAGGGGACTGTTGGGGCTTGTTAGGGGTACGTGTGCTACTGAGAGCCATTCTCAGTAGCACACGTTTCACTTACAAAGAAAAAAAATAAGACTAAGAGTTGTTAAATTCACCGAACTCTAATGTTATACACGGCCTCGTGAAAACATTCCAGAAGAAGTTGAACAGTTTGTAAACTTTTAGTATTGCCCCCGAAGAACATTGCTGCAAACAACATGAGAATGTCCACTCTGCTTATTGATCAGATGTATCTGAGTGAGAAAGAAAATACAGATAGTGGGTCCTGTGTACTGCACGTGAGAGAAAAAATGCAGTATAGGCTGCTACAGTTTGTGTACTCTGCTGTATCCCAGAGTGCAAAGCATACCTGGCTACAGGAGCCTCTAAGGTCAAACCTACACCTGGTTGTTAGTCAGTCATATTTTAATCTTCCAAAACAAGTCCTCATACCTGGAGGCCAAGAGCTGCTTAGGTCAAAGTTTCTATCCACTTCTGCTACTAAGTAGAAAACTGATCAGGTTCATGATATAGTTCGATGCCCACATAGAGTTAAAATTACACCCTCCTCCCTTACCTGAAATGACAGTAGAAGTTACATAAGCCCGAAAGCAGTCAGGCAAAAGTATAGTTTCCTCTGAATTCCTTATGTGCTGGCTTACTACAAGAAAATCCTTCCAGCATGTGTCTTAATTCTCTACATTTCCCCCCTGAGAATTTCTCTTCTCCTTAATGGGGCTGAAAATAATGGACGGGCAGAGGAGATGGTGGAAAATCCCACTCGGATCAGTTTGATACCAATCAAGGCTCAGCGTAGTGAAGGAGAAGAATCTGGACTGAAGTTGGGATATATCCCACCACTGTTTCACACTGCATCCGACGGGTGGATCCTTCCCGGCCCAATTTATCCCAGGATTCATCAGTGAGGTTTTAAAGAGGTAATGGCGTTGGCAAGCAACAAGAGTAGTATCATGCTTCAACTCAATTGACAGCTGATGGAAAATATGTTAAAAACCAAGGGGTATTAATACTTTTGTAGTGGAAAAATAACTAAGTATAGTGGAAATTGACTTAGTGTGGTTGAATCCTATTTGATAGTTGAAGAGTAACTCTTTGCATACCTGTCTAAGACTCCATGACCTTAAATGTTTATGACCTGAAACCTGTATGACCTTTCTGTGTACCTGTTTGACCTTTCCATTACTTATTGACTGTCCAAAGAAACCAATGGGAAAGTATGTAAATGATTTGTTCCTGTGCTTTGGTTCCTGTCTAAAACTACCCTACAGAACCAGTCTGAACTGGCTCAGGCAAACAGCCTTGTTCTCCTATATAAGATCTGTGCATCTGACTGTTCTTCATCTTCACTCTGAGATCCTAGTGACTCTCGGTGGGTTGATCCTTTCTGCAGAAAGCCCCTTATTAAATACAAGTAGATAACTCTGTTGTTTCTAGCCTCTTGAATCTCCAGATTCCACACTTTCTTATCTCTACCAGGGAAATTGAGACGGAACATGTATGACCAAACAAAATAATCTTTCAATATGGTAATTGCTCAATGTATAATATAACCTGTCATGGCGCCACACGTTTTTTTTCCTATCGTCCTGCTGTGGGTGCATTGTTTTAAGTCACAGTATTACTCTTAGTATCTGGCTGTGTAATCTGCTAAATGAACAGCACATTTATTATCTGGCATCTTCCTCAAAGCTCCGAGCAGTCACGATTCTTCCTGAGCGGCCATGACTCTCACTTCTGTCTCATTTTAATAAAAGCAAACTCCTACTCCGGAGGTGTGATTAAAAGCATTTGTGACCAGACCTTGTTCACACGCCGTCCCTCGCAACCTCCCTCGCTCTGATTGTTGCCGATCCGCCCACAGTGCCGGTGCATCACACGTTGTTACCCTACGCTCCCTCCCCCCTCCCCTCTCCCCCCTCCCTCCCTCTCACTGTAATCCATTATTCCAAAATGTCCACCTACTTTTGCTAAGCAATCCCCTCCGCCGCCACCTCGGGTGCCACTCTTTTACCAGCCACGCCCCTTGAGGGTTGTCGCTAATCCAACCTTATTCTCATCCCCATTCCTCTCCTCGTACTTTTACCTTGTCAATTCAACATCCTTCTCCTTTCACCCTCTCCAGCCCCCCTGCCCCCCCGCCTCCGTGAGTCCTTCCGCAGCAGCACTTTTGTGGTGGCAGCTGCAGGAGAGTGTCTTGCACCCAATGCGAGGACTGCTGACCTTGGCGGTTAGGCTTGGCCGCTGCTATGATTAATGCCCCTACAAGACAAGAAGCAAGTTCCTCTACCTGCCTGGCCAACATATATCTTTTTACACACATCACTCCTGTGTCAGGACACATCTGATGATGGACAAATCTTAACCTTCGTCCTCCTTCTTGCTGTGCCGGTGCTCGAATCCTCGGCCTACCTACTCTTCACAATGCTGCGGAAGAAAAGACAGAAAAAGGATGCAGGAGTCACACATTTTTTTTTCCTTCAGCGCAGAAATGATCAAACACGCCGCACCGGGCTCATCTGGAAGGAGTACATGCTGGCTTCCGTTCGATAAGCCTGTTACCTGTATGTATTTTGCCCTGAGGAAGAAGAAGTGTCTCTCTGTGTGTGTGCGCGTGTGTGTGTCTGGTGGTGAAGTTAAAAATCCCTCAAGGACAAATGCACTAAGAAGAAAAGCTGTGCTGCCATTAGGAGGCCCGCACTCCCTCCTAGAGGAGAGTACAAAGCAAAACAAAGCATTCAAGCAATGAATCACCGCAGATAGATCTTTCAGGGACCATAAACAAGAATCCCGATACAAGTTGGCAATAGACTGAAGATATAAGTCTAACAAATACAAATATTCACTGTCGGGTGTATAATATATCTCGCCCATGCCATCTTCTGACAGACTGATATTGGTTCAAATACTTCATACAGAGATGTACTCTTTTCATTTAATTGATTTTCCGACTCTGCGTCAATATCTCAGTAAAGAAACAAAACAGTAATTTGCTGTTCCTATTACCCCGACCGCAATGTTTACTTCTGAAGCATTTTGTGTCCCTCCATGTACTTTAGTTTTCTAATGGTAATATTTCTGAATCATTGTGTGCTACAGTTTGATCTGTTTTACTCTTTAATTTGTGTCCAGAACCTTTCAGACGTAAAGAAATCTTCCGTTCATGTAGACAAAGGGAGAACGATAACGGTTCAATTATAACAGCAACATGTTCCCCGGTCATGATGTTGTGTATAATACGTTATGCAATAACACATTAAAGGTTGAGGGGACCTTCAATTTATATCCTTGAGAAACCAAGGTCACTTTGCAATTGCCGGGCAATAAACCAGTCCATACATGACTAAGTATTGAAGGTCACACAAAAGCCCCTGTTGCCGTGGATATATTTTGGGATTTACTGGTGTGGCTATTAAAAGGGCATCTGGCTCGGAAAGCAAAGGCGGAGGCCAGCCAGGGAATCACACACAACTCAGCCACATCTATTTATGCAAGTTAAAAGACTCGGTCCCAAAAACCAAAGGTGAAAGAACAGCTTCATCACGGCATTGGCAACACTTGCCACTGTGCCCGCACTGCATTATGAAATGTCGCTGCATGCTTTATTTGACTCTCGAACACAAACACACTCAATTTAAGGGCCACTTGAAAATATGAAAAAACAAAAAAAAGTTCTGGCAGCTTGCGGCATTACCTGAAAATTGCAGCTCTGGCCCTAAATCAGTGTGAGCTCACATATTGCCTAGGTGGAATTGGAAATGCCATCTCTTGTTCCTGCACAACGCCATTTCAGTGTGAGGGCGAGAGAGCTGCTGGGTAAATATTAGTCTTCTGTCTAGGAGGAGCCAATCAAATCCTCATTCTCAAAAGAAAAAAACAAACTAAAAGTTTTGTTTCGTGTGCCACCGGAGCGAACAATGTTGATGATGCAAATGCAAGCTTCGCGAGGAGCACAGCCTCCATCACGAACGGTAAAGGTCAAACATCCAGCAGTAAAGCATCTCAACCTCAGACACTGACACGAGGCTGACATTTCCCTTCAGTGAACCGCCGCTCCATCTGTGCACTTCATATTGCCGTCGTCGGTTGAATTGTTCCATTTCTACACGAGATGCTGCGGAGGAACCTCTTGACCAGATGAAAGCTATTGTCGGGGTTAGCTCTTTGATGTCTTTGTGATGCATATTTACTGTTTTTGCCAAAGTGCCGCAATCATCTAAACATGTTTTCATCTCAGGGCAGCGCTACAGCAGAGGCTTGTTCCCCGCACAGTGAAAAAGCACCACTGTATCGCCGAAATTGATTTCTTAATGTCACAGTTTTCTCAAATGTCATGCTTATGAAATATAATGAGCTTTGTTCTTGTTTCCATTTGCTGGGAGATGAAAGAGAAGGACAAGTCATTAACGGTACATCAGCAATCTGAGTTCAAGTCACAGTGCTGAGAGGAGACCTGCTGTTCCCTCCGTGTAGAACATCTTAATACAACGTTGTTATGAGGATTCGGAACATGTGGTTACAGACGTCAAGTACCACAGCCCCCGAAACCGCTTGATCTCTTTTAGTTATGATTCAAAGCAACTGGGTATGTCTTTTTAAAAAATGCATTTCCGGGAATATTCAATGTGGAAATCAACATCAGCAAAATCTGAAAGTTGGAGAAAATGAAAACTGGAAAAAGTTTGGAGTCCGAGCTGAGGGGTTGGGCTGACCATGTCGAAAATAGAATTGAATCAGAATCCACTCAGCCAAGATACTTGATTCTGTGCGATCAAAGAAGAAATAATTTACCTCAAAGCCTCTTTAAATTCAGCTGCCAGATTGAATCCATATTTCACTTTTCAGTTTTTTAACTATGATTTATTTTTGATTGAGCAGATGTAGCCAATGAGGCCAAATGAAAACAAATCAACTCACAGCTGTTAGCTCAGAGCCATCAGATGGTAACTGCCTTTGATAAAAAATATACTCAGAAAATCAAATATGTCGATTGTCATGTTACCTGACGGTATTTAAAACTGATCGTCTATCAAAAGTGTCGTGCGTGTTTGATGAGCGCTCGCTGTCGACGTTAATCTCTGTGACACAAACATCGCATCTTCTGTGACTGTGCTTCACACACAAGTCACCCGCTGGTTTTCTAGTTGCTTTTAATGAAAAGCTGTGGCAGTAGAAAGTGAAGCAGAAACTTTACACAGCCCTGATACGACTGCAGGAGAGTCCCAAGGGGGGGGATGTGTTGACAAAACTGAAAACAGTAATGTAGAATACATGAAGAGATGTTCTGATTCTGATACCAGCTTCAGAAAGGCCTCAGATACTGCTGAAAATGTCAAGTGCGCAGATCTGTGTACTGATCCGATACCAGGTCTTTAGAGTTTTAGTAGTTTCACTGAAATTTTCTTTGCCCAATAATCACTCCTTCATTGCCGCTCCAAAACAAGATGTGACATCAGTAGTGTAGCGTAAGAAAGAGATTTGACAAAAGAAAAAAGTCAAACAGCGACACGTACCGATTCAAGACTTTATTTAGTGATTTAATAGCAAGTTATTTAAAGGGTCAGTGTGTAAATTTTAGGTGAAAGGGATTAATTGGCAGAAACTAAATATTAAATAATCCTAGTGATGTTTTCACTTGTGTATAAACATCCAAATGTACAAATGATTTTCTTTACTCTAGAATGGGCCCTTTATATTTAAATACTTTATATTTATAATGGGAGCGGGTCCTCTCTACGGAGGCCGCCATTTTTTTTTTTACAGTACACAATTCACACAATACACCTGTTTTTAAGACAAATGAAGGCTAGCACACTTCACCTCTAGATATCACAAAATTCTACACACTGAACCTTTAAAGAAAGTCATTTTTGTGTGTCCTTCAGATTCTTTTGTTCGTGTTCTTTTACAGTTATGACTTTCAAGCTAGATAATGAAAGAAGTTTTTTTGCATTCATTCAAGTCTTTTTCTGTCAAAGGGTTTAAGCTGAGCCAGGCCATAAAATAATGATAGTAATCATCCCTTGCAGTGGATGTAGAAGATGTTATATTAGTGTTCTTTTTCTTTTTTAAATGCACTGGTATTGGAAGTCTAGGTATAGGAAACAGTATCGGCACAAGGAGAATGGTAGCAGAACATCTCTGGTTATATGTATGCATTTAGTTTTTTGCGAATCGTGGACAATAGCACTGCTTTATATTGAGTTAATGCAAATAAATGTCTAAAGCTAAATTACACATTTCAACAAAAGCAAATCATGGTTTCACGAAAATCTCAAGGGTTATAGTAAGTAAAATGAATAATTTAAAGTACGTAGTTTCATGTCTGTCTGGTGTTTGATTTTCCTTTTCTGCATGAAGGCATTGCTGAAGGAAACCCAGTCCAGATTTGGACCTTCCCATCAACGTGAGGAAACACAATTAGTTTTGATTGCTTTCCCTCCTTTAACCGACTAAATACTTCCAGTCTGGGAGGTTTCCAGCATTTGAAATGACACACTGTCTGGATGAGCTAGAGATTGTGCCCGGTGCCAATCAAACCTCCAGTGCCCGGCTGCAACTGGGAACCTACTTAACAAATGAAATGAAGGAATACAGGAATAATCAAACTTTTTCCAGAAACAACATAATTAAATGCAATCATGAAAGGTTAATAACAGGGAGAATTTAAATGTTTGAGCTGCGCTATATTTAGGAAGCATCTTATACGCGGAGTATTCCAGGTCCTGCTAGTGATGTTTATTATTTCTAGTGGCTCAGTCCTAGTCGGCATTGTCCCCTGTCAGTTTTAATCGACACTTTTCAAGAGTTTTAAGCTGGAGAGGAAACATCTTTTTGGGAGAGTGAAAAGCCGAACGCCGAGAGACAATGGGGCCCCGTCTCGGCCCTGTCTCGAAGAGCCAGACGTTTGTTGCAGCGCGCCTGGCAAGAGCGGCTTAAGAGTTAATTTCCTGGCAGTGATTTGTGAGGAAGCAGCATCAACAAGCTGCTGCAGAGTGGAGCATGAAAACCATTACTTCAATCCCTCACTCCCTGACATTAATAGGATGAATAAATGTTTTTGTTCACTGCTTAATTTGGATCAATTCATCCAAATGGCACCGAAAACAAGTAAATATCCATCTCAGCCCCCCCTCCTGATAGTAAAAGACAAAGAGAACTCACTCTGCCTTCGCTTTTTCTCCCACCGACTGTTTAAGATTCCTCCGCTCGGCGCCAGGCTCTTATATCAGATGATAACTGAAATGACTGAGTCTGAGGAACATTTACTGAGCGAGACTTGTGTTATAGGAAGGGTTTATTTTAAGTCGATTCACTCTCACCACACAGGAGGTTGTCATGTCTCATTTTATTTCGTAGACACTGGGAAAGGGAGTTTTCTGACGCCAAACATCCGATGTGATAAATGAGATTCACCCTGTTAGACTGCATCTTACACATATAATTAAATCATAAATAACCATAGACAAATACTAGAGCGTGGAACATGTTTACATCCTTCTTGGGGTTTTCACATCTACATTTTTGGGTCTAGACTTTGGGACTTTTAAGTTTAGTTTGATCCAAAGTAACAGGTGTGAAAGATGGCTGAGATCACGGGCCGGACCAACAGACAAATACTTAGTCAATCAAAGGAAACGGTACACAAGAAGTAAAAAGCACGTTTTTTGATAGTTTGGAGTTTTGGACCAATTAGAGGAAGTGAAGTCCCTCGATGTAATCCTCCACTGACTGACTGTGAAGGTGAGATCCGGCCTCTGAGGGAACCACACCATCTGCTGAAGGACTCCTTGTTCTCCTTGTCTCTGAAGACAGGTCATTATGACATGATGTCAGCTGTGCGTGTTTGGGTGCGCTGTCCCACAGCAGATTTAATTTGGGACCCATCAGACGCCTTTTTGACGGGTGTCGCGTGATGGATAAGAATCTAAACCGCTAGTGCACAAGAGTAAATGGAGCCAATGCTTTTACAGCACACGGCCTCAGAAAGAAGTGCCCAGATCACAGCTTATAGTATTACTACTTAACCAACATCAAGCAGAGTACAGCGACAGGGTCAGGAGGCCAGGGGCATACAGGGTGCTGATCAGCTCTCAGTGGAGCTCTGCAGTTATACGCCGCGGTGACAAAACAACTGTAAAAACTTGTGTTTGTACAATATTATTCACACTCAGCCAGAAATGTCCTGCGCTCCCCAGATCCCTGGCTGAATTACCGACAGTCACCCTCTTTACTTTAGCAGGAGGACATAACAGAGAAAGGCAGAGTTGCTTACTGCACACAGAATAACCGGCACATCCACAAATCAATGCTGAATCACCCAAGCTGCAGCTTCAAGCGCCACTTGCTCATGCACTCGTACAGTAGGTCGAGATTATTTTGATTGGATCTAAAACTATTCTTCTGAAGGCCCCGAAAAACTTGGGTGAGCCGAGGCGACGGGCCACAGCGCTGATGGTCCCACTGTAAAATGACTTTGATCTGAGAGATAAGGGAGATAGACATCAGAGGTCACAACTAAGCCCTGTCAGAGGTGAGAGCTCCACAGCTCAGCTCTGTACTTGACCACTCGCCTCTATAGAGCAGTCGGCTGAGAGGAGGAGTCTCACCTTGGGTTTTGGCAAGAGACGCAGCCTTTGTTAATTTTTAATGCATTTGGAAACTAGTAATTAAGTCCCCCCCCGATGGACTGGGAAATTGACATGCTCTGGAGAGCCAGTGAGTAATTATATTTGTAAAGAGCAGTGATACAAGATACTCCCCTCTGACTGGGACTCATTACACATCATTAGAGAGGCGCGGCAACCAGGCGCAGGCGCGCACCACATGCAATCGACCACACACGCCCCCCCACAAGCGCGAGAGGAGTCACACACGCAACACACAGAGTGTCACTTTCTCTGTCACACACACACACACACACATACAGATCGATGAGCAGAAATCCAAACACTGATTCTCTTTGGTAAACACACTTGGCTCCGCAGGTCCCTGACCTGGGCACAGTGCGCCAGGTCCTGACAGGACGGATGTGGAACTCTAGTTTGCATCTGGTGAGGATCACGCCGCGGTGGGTCAACCATGTAATGAAAGATGAATTCTGAAAGTAATTCTCATTCATTTAATAGTTAAAGGTTGAGATATGAGAGTTTCCGAATGGGGCCTCAGGAGGATTCGGGTCCAGCCTTTGAAGCAATAATGACCATTACAGCAGTGTAGGGCTAAGAGCTGCAGGGAGATGATAGAACAGCACAAAAAACTTGGTGGACTCCTCTAAAATCAGAGCAGGGGTGGCTGCTGGTGACACATCAGTCTCAGAAAAGAATTTGGACAACTCGCCTTCATGTTGCATCTTTGCAGTATCTCTCCTCAGTCTCTCTCTCTCTTTCTCTCGCTCTCTCTCTCTCTCTCTCTCTCTCTGTCTGAGTGTATTCTGCAGCTGCGGAGCAAATATTATAAAACCAGACTGAAATATAGATTAAATCCACTGGGGCCTGTCTTTTTTGGAAAACACCAAACAAATGCTAAATCTATATTTCATAACACACTGAGCATCATCTTTCAATCACTTTGCTCCATTTGAGGAACATTTTTGAAAAAGGTCTCTATAGAAATGGAAATGGTGTTGCGGCAAAGAAATGGTGCAACGAAAATGAAATGAACGCAACACATAAATCAAACATTCACAATCACTGACATTTGAATGCCCTTTGCCGTCGTCTAATTGGTTGAAATTTGCTGGTGAAATAGTTTTTCTTCCTCCACGTTTAAGAAATGCTTTCATTCATAACAGAGTTGTGAGAGTGTGGACCTGTTGCTGCCTAATACTTTAGGCCTATTGTTTCTCTGAAATGAGTAAAATATTCAGATTGTTGTGTGTATTTCAAATGTGTATCTGCATTATTAATGCCACAGTCACATTGCCCAGAGATGGGGGGGGGGGGGGGGGTAAAGCTATATTAGTGTCAGAAAGCGGAGTCTGAGTTGCCTTGTCTGCTTTCACTTTAAACTCATTATCTTGTCTAATTCTCTCTCCTCCATTATTCCCTCATCCCTTTAAGCAGCCTAATTAAAAGCTTTCTTTTTTTCCCATTAATATTTATTTATTTATTCTGCATTTCTACATGAAACTGCCTCACCCTGGGTGAAATCTAAATTAAAGATGTTTTTTTTCTATAATCTAACTGAAGGGATTCCTCTGCTGTTGACTCAAAGCGATGCATGAAGAGAGAAACTTTTTTCATTCGTCCTGATATCGGCTCTCGCCTGTGAGAGCGTCGGCTAATGTGTTATATGGAGTCAAATACAAACAGTTTATCGACTCCACTTAATGCTGTTTAGAGAAGATTAACGCTAACGACACCCGTATTAAATATAAAGAAAACTGTAAACAAATATAAAATGAAGACATGTAATTATAATCACTCGTGTTCTCCGAACTGCAATTCACACTTTATGTTAATTGGCCCATCACGGTCTGATTTCTCTCTGGCCTTGGTTTTATTCGGTTTATATGAGTGTGTCTGTAATAACAGTTTAAAGCCGTTCCGTGGGGAGATTATCAGACCATGCTACAGCCATGGACATTATCGCTCAACGACATGCATCACTTCTTCTCTGCTCATTTTTCTCAGAATGGCTGCCGGGGAGCTAAACCAAGAGAGCTTTTCCACCCTGGCTGCGTTTGTGCGTGCACGTTTTTGGAGTGCGTGCGTCCGTGTGGGCAAACGTGTGGTTTGTTTTTGCTTGGGTCTCTCTGTGGGTGCGATTGAGAGCATGTGTGCGAGAGTGCATGGGCCCGGAGTACTCGTATGTGGTTTTTGAGGGTGTGTGTGCATGCATGTAGAATGACATTTAGCAAAATGTGGCAGCGAGAGAGGAAACATCTGACTCATAATTGAAGTGCCATGAAAGAAATATGATCATGAATCTGTATCAGGCTTACGTGCTCGGCTTTAAACCGGCAGCAGCAGCAGCAGCAGCACGAGGCAGCGCGCCCAGCTTTCCGGTTACCTTACCACCCTGAAGGCTGATTACAATGCTCAAAAATGATACTCCACAGAGATGACCGAGGAAAACACGGCACATTCACTGCAAGCAATCCTCATGACAAAATCGATAAGCCGTGGCGCTCTCATCTCCATCAAAGGGAGAATCGCAGGATGAATGCAGTAGTGCCTCCCTGATTCACCCACACCAGTCATCTCGGTGTCCTGGAGGATGAAGTAGCACCACTCCTCCGTCTCCATCCTGCTCTTCACATGTGGAGCTCAATAAACAGCGACCTGAGGCAGATGGCTCTCTTAGGGACGGGGGCTGATGATATCCTTCGTTTTTTTCTTGCCATGAAAAGGCCAACCGAAGCTCAGCGGCCACAGATCTTGACTAGTTGTGACACCTATAGTTGCAAGCTATATGAGGCTGGGCTTTCATTTGAATAAATTAAAGGGTTTAACAGGTGAAACTACCTAATTTAAAATAACAAAGAGAAATTATCTCTGATGTTGTTAATTTTCCCCTGACCCTCAGGTTTATTAAATAACCCGTTGGTTACGTAGCTCAATCATCTGTTCTACAGGAGCATGTAAACCCATCAGCCTCAATGAGTCACTGTTACTACGCTCAACAAGTTCCTTTATCAGGATCGTGTTGGTCACTGGAGTTTATTTGAATCTGTGCTGCCTACACCCTCCTGCTGCTTTAAACACTCAACAGTTCAACCAATGTATGTTGACGTGAAATGAGACTATGGACTGTTAACATTCATCACTTGAGAATTTAAAGTGGAATCAAATTAATTACACATAATTATACATTCTTAGCTCTGCCACCTCAGTACTTACAAGGGTCTTTGCTGCTACAGGCTTACTAGACTCATATGAGCATTATCAGGTTGCTAATGCTAACTAAGGTTGACACTTTATAGCCGCTCTAAGACCGACATGAACTCTAAAAAATAGGCATAAAATTAGGTCCAGACATTTTCCGGACTTTTCCTTTCACACATGAAGAACGCAGCAGGAGATTGTCCGGCTCAGTCACGTTAATGACAAGAGGAAGATGTCCAAAAAATTTAGGTGAGTGATGGCCTCTGGGCAGGAGGCAGGACCTGACGTGCAAATCCTACTCTGCAAATCCCGTGGTTTTTGTTTACAGCACGTCAGCATCAGTTCTTGATTTCAAAAGCTCTCAATTTTCTTTGCACTTTCCAGTTGACGTCTTTGTCGGCGTCTTCTACGTGTGCTGTGCCTCTTTTTCATCCTGACATGTTTGTATTCTTTGTGTTATTTTTTTCACTTTTGCGTCCATCGTGTCATCTTCAACTCGCTCACTCACCTGAATTACCCTGCTGTGTTTACACATGAGCTAACTCTGGTATTTTCCGGAACTTTTGCTGGTGCTGGGTTGAGCAACTGACAGTAGTACATGTTTGAAAGTAGCTTAAAAAATTGCACCACTATTATAACCTTCCGATGGCCACATAGGCCACTGTTCAACAAATGTACCACAGGGACACATTAATCTGTTCTAGTTCCCAACAAATTATTCAAGATTCTGTACTTTTTTGCCCTACGGGGACAAATGTAATATTTACCCCACGTTAAATGCTTGCTTAAACTTACATTGCTTAACTGTTTTAAGGAAATCGCACAAGCTTTTAAAAGAACAAATTAAAGTTTACATTTCTAACCTGCTTTTACACATCTGCAGCATCCCCTCACTTGGAACCAATAGCCTTTGGGCAAAGTGCCACTGGCAAGATGGGGAAGTCTGCAAGCCCCGAGAAGCAGACTTACAAATTGGTTTAGGTCTCGTCGGGGGATTTGTTCGACAGTAACAAACATATAGAATAGCCTAAGCAGTATCCTTATTTGCCAACAGCTCACGGTGAAAAACAAATGCAAACAACAACAACAGGAAGATTTCAGTTTGTAGTCGGCACAGAACCACTCTAAATGTGTGAGGAGGGAAATCGGCTGTGTCAAAGAGATGGATGGAAAAGGTACAAAGCTTCGGTAGTGTGCTAACAAACTCCATTTTGTGTTGCTGCAGCTGTTTCCATGGAGCTTGCTCTCCCTCTCTTTTTGCTCTCTTCCTCTGCCTCTCCACTGCCTCTCCACCCTAACCCTCCCTCTCTCTCTCTCTCTCTCTCTCTCTCTCTCTCTCTCTCTCTCTCTCTCTCTCTCTCTCTCTCTCTCTCTCTCTCTCTCTCTCTCTCTCTCTCTCTCTCTCTCTCTCTCTCTCTCTCTCTCTCTCTCTCTCTCTCTCTCTCTCTCTCTCTCTCTCTCTCTCTCTCTCTCTCTCTCTCTCTCTCTCTCTCTCTCTCTCTCTCTCTCTCTCTCTCTCTCTCTCTCTCTCTCTCTCTCTCTCTCTCTCTCTCTCTCTCTCTCTCTCTCTCTCTCTCTCTCTCTCTCTCTCTCTCTCTCTCTCTCTCTCTCTCTCTCTCTCTCTCTCTCTCTCTCTCTCTCTCTCTCACACACACACACACACACACAGTGTCTGAAAGAGGTTTCAGCTGTGTGAGTCAATCTTCAACCAACCGCGACTGGGAGAGAGAACCCCTCGTCCTCTCAGACAGACTTTTCTCCTCCACTCCATCTCTCCAGCATCGCGCCCATCTCATCATCTTTTTTTTTCTCCCTTCCCAGCCTCATTACAATAATTTCTTAATTTATTCTAAACCCCAGTCACAACAACGAACCCACATTCCACACACTCAATTACCGTGTTTTTGATACAGCATCCACATCAACAAGAAGCACAGGAACCAGTCCATGTATTTACAGTGCTGCGTTTCCACCCCCTTGTGTCTTATTTGGAGAGCATGTGGCAATCAGTAGTGCTCATTACACCAAGCTGCCCTACAAAGATGGCCCAGAAAAATGTCCTTGGAGGAAGAGGTGAAGGAAGAAAGAAGGGATGCTTACCGAGGACTCCGACGCGGTAGTTGAGAGTGATAACAATGACGTTTCCGTAGCTGGCCAGGACACTCCCATCGATCATGTTGCCCGTCCCCTCCATGTAGGATCCTCCGTGGATGTAGACCATCACGGGCTTGGCACCGGTGTCTCGTATGTCTGCAAAAGCGGCCATCATTAACACATTCACATTGCCGTCCGCCTACTCCGATCAAAGGGTCAGCTCAGATTCAGATACAGCACAAACGAACACATGGTGGCCACACACAAAACGGGGCTGACTGTCACCTCCCAGATACCAGCTATAAGGACACAATCTGCTGGTCTACTGGTGGAAGCAGTACTCCATCATATCTGCTCTTTGAGACACAATTTCCTCTCGAGATGTTAGAGTTCGGCCCCATTAGAATAATTTGCCGTCTCGGCTGGAAAATGCTCCTTGTCGTTTACCTCACATAAACCAAACATATTAGGGCTGTGTTTGGTTTTGTGTAGCCTTCCAGGAGACAGACCCACTTCCCAATATAGACACGCAGGAAGCCATTAGGGAGAATAAAGAGAAAGGTACCCTGACACATCTCCTAACCACGGAGAAGGCTAATCTGGCCTGACAGTGATAGGGAAAACGCGCTGGCTAATTGCACAATGCTACCATGCGCCTCCTTTTTTTTTTTTGTTGGTAAGCAGGCCTATCTCTTTGCAACAATTTATTTGCCCGGCCCTGCTCAGTATTGCAGTCGGTTAAGTTTGTGCCTCAGTATCTGTAAAAGGTTGTTTATTTTATTCCAAGACCAAGGCTTGATAGCCAGCTGGAATGACACTCCAGCCAGATAAAGCACATCCAGAGGTAGAGGGAAGAAAAAAGCCTCTGATTGAGGAATAGACTGAATTACTGACTGGCTAGCTCGAGCAGGGAGACAAGACAAGAAACTCTCTCTCATTTTCACTCCTGCTCCCCCCGCGTTCTCCGCAGTTTCTCGCCTTCCCCTCCCTCACTTTGTATCGCTTTCACTCACAGACCCTCCCCTGTCTTACTCCCTGTTTCCCTCCCGCCTTCCCTCCATCTCTGTCCAACTCTCTGTCTCTCTCTCTCTCTCTCTCTCTCTTTATTTTTTTTTTTCCTTCCCTCCTAAGCCCTGAGAATGGTGAAAATGAGAGGGAGAGCGGGCTGGGGAGGGCAGAGAGAGAGGAAGACAGAGGGAGAGAGAGACAAAGACAGACCGGAAGGAAAGAAGGAAGGAAGGAAGGAAGGAAGAAAGGAAGAGAAAATAATGCGACGGGCTCTGATTTAAAAGGGTAGTATTGTATTCTGGTTGCTATAGTGACTGAGAGCCAAAATTCAAAGTCCCAAAGAACAGCTAATCGTGGACTACATCCTGCACAGCTCCAATCTGCATCCATCTGCTGGCTGCACTCATCGTTATGCACCCCATCACATTAGCACCGAGGACAACTACTTAAATGCATTTTGTACAGACACGGTTTTTCCCGTAACCTTATAGCAGAGCTCAGCCGTGATTCACAAGTTTTTTTTCTCTTAGTTTTTCATTATTCCCTCGGTTATTCATGGCCCCGTTACGTTTAAAAGCAAAGCAATAACTTGTACATGATGTGGCCTTATTTATGGCTTTCTTTATCTCGCTGGTATCTGAGAAGGCTACACAGTGAAATGTAATTTATGGCTGACACTTCTCTATGCACACACACACACACACTTATCTTAGACAGGAGGAGGAGGGTATGCATGGGGTGAGAAAGCATGGATGATACAGTCAGAGAAGGAAAGGGCATTTCATTTTGGGGAAGGGGTAGAGGGGGAATAACAGTAAAATTATATCCTTCACAAGATACTCAAACAAATGGACCACAGATACAGAGAGAATGGCAAAGAGGTAGAAGGAAGAGGGGGCAGAAATAAGAAAAAGAGATTAGTCATGTCAGTGTTATCAGTCACCTCTTTTGTTGATTCACATCGAGTCTCCATGACAACAGTTAAATCCCTCTGGGAGAGTGTAACAAGACATTGAAGCTCCACTTGTTCTAATCTATTTATTGACTTGATCTGATAGGGGGGGGTGTCACACAGATGTGATATACAGTTCTCACTGACACTGATGTGTGTCAGAGAGAAAATATGCATGCAACAGATCCCAATTTGACTTTTGGTGTATTTTACAGCGAGAAATTGTCTTAATATCTGGATGGATCCACATCTGGGCTGCAGCGCAGCATAACTTAAGAGGCAATGATGTGAGTAGCTCTTTTTAACCAATCATATCAGAGCTTTATCAGTCGCCACGGATGGGCTAATCTGGCGAAACAGGTGACTAAGCTGCTAGCTTCTTCTCCGGGGGCAAACATATGGTTACATCAACACACATGTTTACATGTTCATAGCATCGTAAAAGCAGCACAGAGCTCTGTGCTAGAAAAGAAACAGAGACATGTGTATTAATGCACATAAAAGAATATCTGAAATAGAACTCCATGCACCGTAAACCGAAAACAAAAGACAAATATGCTCATGTTCCGGAGATGAACAAAAAAAACGGTGCATGGTAGAAATGTAGATGAAGGCTTGTAGATGAAGGCTGATGTGCAGTGAAGAGTGAGCTGAATGAGAACATAATTTATGCACAGTAGCACATCCTTCTCTCAACAGAGAAGTGAGAACATGCAGCATCGACTATACAGTGACACACACTCACACTCCAGCACAAACTCTACAATAAAACCAATAATTGCACAATAGTGGAAAAAAATGTATTGCAAATTGCCCCTAAATGAATAAATAACCACAGGTTTTCCGTTGGCTGCACTTCAGTCGAGCTCCAGATAAACCTTAATACACAGGGCAAGAATTCTAGCAGGACCAGAGGAACACAACCTCTCATAGGTGCATCACAGCGGCTCAGGACTGATTGGAGTATCAGTGGGAGGCATAATAGAGGCCTGAGCTGAGCCTCTAAGTGTTGCTGCTGCAGGTGAAACCCACCAGGAGGGCAAGGAGTACTCAGCCCCTCTCCTCCTCCATCATATTTTCCCTCTCTTGCCTATACCTCCACCTTTTTGTCCTTTGCCTCTCACTCCTCTCCAAACAGTCCGTCATATATCTGACGTTAAGCGCCCCCCCCCCACAACCGTCCTTGACACTCCGGAGTGGGACAGGACAAAGGCAAACCGAGATAAGTGTCAGTGGCATTCACTGTGTCAACACTTGGTGAAACATGTTGGCTGTCAGCGGCTATCAGTGAGGTCTGAGGTGGAGGGGAACGGGTGGCAATGTCCTGATGTGGCAGGACATGACATGCACCCGACTGTGCCGCTTGTGTCAGGCCGAGCTTCTCGCTTCATTCATGACAAGTCCATTACTGGCCATTTTCATGTCGCGTATATAGTTTATCTGGGGAGCCTGTTACAAAAGAGACAGTGTAATTAAACCCGCGAATTGTGCTATAGTACAAGTCGGTGACACGATTCTGAATGGCTGCTTTATATTCCCTTCAATGGAATCAAACTTGTGGGACTATAGGTTCTTAATTTTTTTATAGTATAGGTCTTTTATGCATAGGTCGTCCACACTACTACGTTATCATTTAAAAATGCAAAAGCTCTAATAGGAATTCACCTGGCGTCCACACTGCCTCGGTAAAATGGAGAAGTTTTGAATCGCTGCTTCTACTTTAGTTTAAAAACTCCAGATCAGTTTTAATCTGGAAGGGATGTAACGGCGATGTTTGGAAACATTTAGGTAAAAGGTAGAGAATCTTTTCGGTCAGACGTAGCTTTCGGTGATTCGTCAAGCTCCTATCATATGATATAATGTATAATGAATTCTACCCCTGTTTGTCTTTGCTAATAGGTGTTGTGCAGTTACATTCTGGATTTTACAATGATATAACTGCTCACATGTGTAGGATACAAGCTATTATTAGTCTGCACATTGTTGTTAGGAAGGGAACGATGAAACGTGCACCTTTACGGTTGTAGCTTGTTCCCCGGATCTGAGATATGTCTTAACATCTGAACACATCCCTGGAAGAACTGTGGATCTTGATATCGCCATGGTAAACGTAATGGGAAGAATGACCTTTCTGGGAAGGTGCCGTTTTGCTCCCAAGGTGTTTTTGTGAGCTGAATATGATGTTGGCAGCAGTGCAGAAAGAGGGCAGTGTGTGTACACTGTATATGTAGGAGGATAGAGGGAAAAGAGAAAAGGATAGACTTCGGATGAGTAAAGCCTACAAGTCTATTAGACAAAGCCCCCCCCTACGGCTGGTCTGGACCTGGTTGAGAGGAGAAAGCTGTAGAGTGCTGTCATCCTTAAGACTCAAAGACAGCTTTCTGCTCCCTGAGTGAAACAGGACTAAGTCTCAAGTCTTCCAGGGAAACCTGCTGTCCTTGGTGGTTGCTACAACAACTGGCAATATAATGTAAAAAACACTAAAAGGTTTACGGCAGCACACCAATAAACACAGTAAATAAGTGGACATCAGGATATAAAATAAAAACCTAAAGAAATACTGTGGCGTTGGATAAGGAAAAGGTGGCTCAGTGAACTAATTCAAAACCCATCTCCAATCTTATCCAAAGCAGCATTTTTGCACGTTTTTAGTCGTAGCAATTATTTTGTGCCACTCAAGTGGAAAGGACAGAGACAGAAATCAAAGAAAACTAATAAATGACAGGAGCAGTCGGGCTCTGGCATTCTCTGAAATGAGGCTGTGGTAGATCGGCCATTAGCGGCAACGCTTTTCTTGGAAAGAAGCTGAGCAGCAATATTCCAAATATCCCAACGTAAATGTGCTTCAAGGGGCACGGTTCCTCAATGCCGCCACATCAGAGAGAATAGGATAGTGGCAGAAAGGGAGGAATGGTGTGTGACTTCCCCTCGCTGTCGATCCACCATCTCCAGGCTGCCTGAGCCGAGCCGAGGGTTTGGCTGGAAAGGGATCCAGTAGGGGCCTCTGCGATGGAATTAATGGTAATACCCAGGCAGGTGGAGCTCAGCTCTGCTCCCTGGCACAGCAGCGATGGAGAGCTTCTCTGGGGGTATGTGTGTGTGTAGTCTTCCTCAGTGCTTGCTCCTCGGGCTTGGAAGCAAGCATTGTTTGGTGTGTGCATGCTTGACTGAATGAATGGATGTGTGGGTCTACATGTCTGAGTGTGTGCACACTCATGCTGGGTGGAAGCATTCCTCCTGATTCGAGCTAGAGTCTGGAAGAGCCAAATGACAGACACACACATCTATTTTTCATCAGTGGGAGAGGGCTGAGGCAGCAGTGGTGCGATACACTCCAGAGGTGGAGTGGGGACGGCTGCCTCTCTCTGCCTGACACCGGGCGCAGGGGCTCAGCAGCGCGTTCCACCTCGGAGGTTTCGCTCCTCCAGCCTCACTTCCTCTAGTCACATTCCCGCCTTTATCTAACAACAGCAGGTAGGTGATTGAAAGCTTGTGCTCCCCGTTAACAGTGCAATAACAGCCTCTGTAAAATCCAGTCTTGATTGTGGGCCACAGCAACTTGGTCTACATGCTGGAGGGAGTGGTGCATAGAATTTGAATGTGGTTTGGGGGAGCCAGGGATTGAACTGTTGCTCAGACAGAAGGGGGGACACAAAGGGAAAGACGGCAAGACACGAATAAGGCAGAGCCTCAGGGGCAGCTGGCGGTAAGCAAGGGGGGTTGTTTGTTGTTTTAAAAATAAGTTATATTCTCATTATGTATTTTGCTTATCTCCCTGTCTCAGCAGAATGTTTCCTTTTTTTGTGTTGTTCTGCTGCGTTTTCTAGATTATAAATGCATGTATTACTATTCCCTTACAAAATGTCCCTCACATTTCTTTGGCAATGTAAGAAATATAACTGATTGGACTAAGAATTTAAGAGTGTGTCTGGAGGGTTATATGAGGGAGGGGGTCTGCTCGAATATGGTGGAGGAAAGGAGGGAAATTAGCACAGGATGGACAGACTGCCAACTGAGACAGCATGGTAATGCTGGGATGAACAGCCTGAGCGATGGAGGGGGTTAGACGGAGAAGCCAGACAGCAACTCTCTGAACTGAATGAGAATATGTGGATAAGAGGTGCATGAGCTACAGAGTGAGAGTGGGAGTTCTGCTTGTGTTCTGAATCTACTTGCCTTCAACTTGAATACAAATGCTTGATTTTCACTGCGAACATCAAAGTACAGTTACTACAGAAGAGGAGATTGCTGATACCCGCAGTAATAGTGTAGCCACTTGTGAGGGGCCGTGATATGTAAGACAGCTTAAGAGGACTTTGTGGTTTTTGTGGTGTGGGCCACTTAACCATCCTTCAGAGAGGAAAGTCCTGTTTTATCAAAGGTTTTTGTTTGGGAGAATTACGCAAAAACCGTGTTTCTGTGTCCCTGAACAATGGTTTCATATGTCAGGCCATGAGAATAAGAAAGAAACACATGCACCAGAACAATGACACTCGTCTGGATCATGTTTAGGGATTGATGGCCAACTCTGTCACACATGCATTAGTTGCAGTGCAGTGGCAGAGATTCTGCTGGGACCGTATTGTGCTGCTACGGTGATGCTCTGTAAATAGCATTAGTTGCGCTCGGTGAAGAATAGACTTGTCACTTTTTCTGTGAGACCAGTCTTGCACAACAGCTTGGAGACCAAGCCACTGTGTACGCACGGAGAGACTTGCCAGACAAAGGGATTGGCAGTTGTCAGCAATTCTGAACAGATTTAGGGCGACATACACCGATACATGCGGTCTTTTCTAGAAGGAAGGCGAACATACACTCACACACGTGTATGTATATGCACAGTAAGGCCGGAGACTGAAGGCAATTTGGCTTCAGTAGGAATAGCTCGCCCTGGGCTTGAATGAGGAAACACCTGGGTGTCAAAGTGGTGCCAAAGCAACGCTTCCTGCTCTGTGATCAAGGCCAGCATGAGGCTTCTTTCTGAGAGACAAGCCCACTGGCAAGGAGAGAGGAGCTTCCCTACCAACCCTTACACATCTGGAGAAAACCCTGGCCGGGCGGCTTCTGCTGGGATTAAAATCCAACGCAAGACCTGCTGCAAAGCTCTTGTCAATGTGCCAACATTCATGACAAATAAATAAAAGGATACAGCAATTTGGTGAGACATCTCAGTTTTCCTGTCAAATACAGCGTCCGCCTGTTTGCACTAAGCATGTGCTAAGTCTAAAACAGTTTTTCCCCTGACATACGGTTCAGTTTTTTTAACCAAATGCAAACATAATAAGCCTAAATCCAATACCGCCATATGACACATACAGAGAATATATACTGAGGGCTTTAGCCTAATACCCACGATCATGCTTGCATCACCTGCCCTTTGGTGCCGAGGGAAGACAAGGGGGGGGGGGGTACAATTTAGATTCAGACACTAAAGCCGTTTCTGTTGCAGCACAAGAATCGTCTATCATTCTAATCTCGGCAGAGATCCACCCTGAGCCAGGAATATCCCAAGATAAATATGGAAAGTGAACAATGCTATTGCTGAGCAGCAACTTCCCATTTTCTACACCTCTCTCCTCTAATCCTCTCCAACAGCACTCCTGAACTGCCGCTCCTCATCTAAATCTGCTGGCAGACCCGGTGAACAGTCTGATATTACACCGCTGCTTCACTTTCTCTGTCATTATCGCCACCAATACGGCTGAGGGGACCCGCCTTAAGAAGGGGCTCTCACGACCGCTTCTGCCCTCGTAATAACAGTTGCTCCAGTCAAAGCGTGAGATATTAAAATGACCCAACCCGCACATGGTTATCTAGACAGCTCCCAGATCACATCTGACTTCTGAGCCAAATACTCGTCACTTGAATTCACTCACACTCACCCCCTCTACATTGGCTCAAAGACTATGCTACACACTGTGATGTGACATGGATGATTAATGATTGCGATTGCAATTACAATTACAAACAAAACAAAAATAAAATATAACAAAATAAAGATAACAGTGATGTTTCTAGAAAAAAAAACAACATGCACCATCTTTGTTCACCATGGAAAGTACCTTCGTCTTCATCACCGTCGTTATCCGATAAATCCTCGCCCTGTTTTTTTGCATGGGCCCCTGTTAGTGAAGCAGGGAGAGACATAGAGAGGCACAGGAAAATTCAAAATAACACGTTTGTTAACACAGAGACAAGAAATAAAGCAATTCATAAAAAAAGAAAACAGCATTTTAGAGCACATGTGAATAATAACGATCTTAATTCAAATACACAATATCCATTTATAAGTAATATTTCACACATACAAAAAAAACAATTTGAAAAAGCCCTTCACTGGGTGACAAAAATGAAAATACATCTGATTTCAGTCAATAAAATAAGCTCCATTGTTATCATAGCATATCTGGAGCAGAGTCATACACCACTGTCATCTTCAGAAAAAACTCTCTAATTTATCAAACCTTCTGGATTCAGACCGATCTGTTTGGAAACAATGGCTAAAAGAAAAGCTGCAGCAAAGAATAGCTACTTTTCAGCACATTCTTTTAACCATATTTTTAAAATGACTTTGCGAGCAGGGTTTCAGTGTGTTTTAAACAACACTTTAGAGACTCTCTATTCTTCCTGGAATATGCACCTAACATAAATTTCCTAACTTACTGCCATAAAAAGGCAAATAAAAGGATATTAAGAGAAAGTGTGGTTACTGCCAAGCTGAAGCACATAAAACTCACTATGCAAAAAAACTGTTGGAAGAAGACGTTTTGAAGGAACAGGCTTTGAGCTGCAAGCGGAAACATGTGCAGAGCCGCAACTTCCCCAGAGGTGGCGAGATTTGAATAAATCACAAGATTGCATGTATCATGTATACTCGGTGATGTGTGCAGATACCTCAGCTTGTCTCTTTTCCCTAAACAGCAGGTAATGTGCTGTTGTCCTCGTGCTACATGATAATGTGAAAATCTGGCCCCTCAGGGCAACTATACATGTACAGTTACAATGTACAAGACCTAGCTTGACCTGCAACTTACACAGTGGTATTTAGAACTGGTTAGTGTGATATCCTTGTATAACGCGCTTACTGCCTGCTAGCAGCAGGGCCTAAGGCTATCATTGACGATTAGCTGCTCTGTACATCACATTCGAAAATCCATCATCCTCTGACAACATTGAACCGAACTGTGGCGGTTTTGCACAATTTCCTAATTTGGGCGATCCCCTGACCTTTCGTATAACACCAGTCAGTTCTGATTTTCCTCTAGAGCAATGCTTAACACAGTAGAGCCTAATGTTTTTGGTGACCTTGGATTTTCCCCCTCATGCAATCACTAGGCCACGAATACAAATTATCATCAAGGTGTAATGAGCTGATTGTCATGGCATTTACTCAAACAAGATGACATGTCTAGAATTTCCAGCAAAGATGATGATTCATGGCAAAGGGAAGCCTGATCCTTGCTGGAGACAAACCATCTTTTAAATAAAGCATTTATCGTTAAAGGAAAAGAGAGGAGCTGCTTTCCACACAGCATATACCATGCACTTCATGAGTGTTGCTTAAGTTGTCATCCACAAACTAAATAGATCATAAGACAATGCATCTGAATCTGGGTGACCTGAATAAACAGGTTCATTGATTCTGTCCACTTTTTTTCCTATCACAAACAAAGACTTTAGTATACTTTTTCAGCCTGAAAACCATTACATTAGATGTAGAGGTTCATGGTCCCCAGAGGATGATTCAACACGGCCCGAACCTTTTCCTCACTGCGAGTCAATCAAAAATTCAGTTTGTATGGAAGAAAGAGCACTGCCTAGGGGGTGTATTATAACCTTGTGTCTTGCACAAACATGTTGTTTCACTCTGTCAGAAATTAGACACAGCTTGTTGTGGAACGCAGTCCTAAAAATGGAGGCGGACTTTAAATTTTTCAGCTGGCGCAAAGGGTTCTGTGGTTGTAACTTGCTGATGCGATCAAAGTTCATGTAAGAAATGAATCCCTCGACAACATTAAAGTACCACAAATTGTCTGTAATTGTCTGACAATCAGTTACTATATAAGAATTTTTCTAACATTTTCAAAATAGTAGACCTCGGTCATGTGGACAATGGAGGTGAGATTGATGATATTTTGGAGTTTTTTATTCATTACCGGCTGTTCTGACTGAGAACAACCCTGGTTAAAACCACAACCATGTGGCTGTGTTGCTTACAGCTGGTTGTTTCATGTACCAGAGAGGTGATGACAAATTATTTAGCAAGGCCAGTTTGAGTAAAAGATGAAAGGGTATTAAAGCTAATCAGATCCATTGCACTGTGGTTTATGGAGGTTTTTACAACTCTTGGTTGTTATCACTGCCAGAGGATCTTTTTTGTGGGAGCCTTTTGTGTCAGCACAGTGAGGATGCTAACAAAGTGATCTCATTGAAGTGAGTGAGGGCTCTCCGTTTTTTCACGCAGTGCTGAAATCAGGCTGAAAATGCCCTTTGTCTTGGAGTTTGGCAGGCATGGCACTTCCAAGCTGAACATAGCAGCACTGCATCAGTCACGAGCATCGTCTCTCTCATGAAGGCTTCATGGCCGTTATGGCATTCTGTACTGTAGCGCTAAAGATTCTTCTTTAGCCCAGAATACTTCTCCATTTTGATAATTTTGTCACTAGTGACTGAATGTCCGTAAGATGATTTTGTTCAGGTGACCATATGTGTAGCTCACATGCATCATGGGAAAATCCATTAGCAGAATAACAGACAGGGCGTGAACACCCGCCTCAACAGCAGGTTCTTTATGTCTTGTTACAGATTACAGTAATTCTGGTATCGACTGTGCTGTTGACATGTTAAAACAATGAGGTTATTGAGTGATAGTGCTTCCGACAGGCAAAGATTGGATGGCAGGTGTCGACAGGGAAGCTCTGTCACTTTGAATTGTGTTGTTGGTGAGCCTGTATGTCAAGCGCTGGATCTATAATAGGAACCGCAAACATGCGACATCTGCAGTGACTCAGCAGGCAAGCATATATTTGACCTTGGATCCTTCAGAGCGATGCTGCAGTGAGAGAGTGTGACATGAAAATAAAACTACAATGCAAGTGATGAGTTCCTTCTTGCATATTGCCGGCCTCCAGGAGTCGACATTTGCATTGCTTCAAAAAACAGGTGGCATCCAGAATAACAGCTATTATTCATGTTTCTTGACAGGCAAAATAGAAACCTGTCACATTTCTCAAATCAGGTTCAAAGGAGCCACGTTTGATGGGCTTACTCCTTACATAAGAGGTATTGAATTTTAACATTTCAACAAGAGGAAATAGCAAATAAAAGAAAGTCTAGTGGTTTCCTGTAGAGTCTTACATGAATAAACCTGAGCGAGCACACCTACATATGTTTACACGCACCTACACTCACACACACACACATGCACACAGATAAAGAGCGCTCTTAGACTCTAGGGACTTCCTGAATGAATCCACAATTCACTCATTACATTGTGGAAGTGCTGAATGTTAGCTGGCATTCCTTTGCTAGAAAAAGGTTCACTGACAATAGATGGGACTTGGAGTTAAATATCGGAAAGGTCAGAATGGGGAAAGGGACTTAGTGAAATGTGAAATGTTGCAGCCTTGACAATTTAGAGCAGTTATATTCAGTCACTAATACTCAGGTGGCCATTTTCCCCTTTCAGAGTGCATGAATCTGTTTCTCCCCCAGTCTTTCGTCCCTCTGTGTCTTTCTCTCTCCGTCTATCTCCATCTCTGCCAATCTGTCTCTCATTGTAGAGGTTAAGGAACAGCTTGGGAGGGACACATAAGAGAGAATGATGGAGAATGCAGCTAAAAGGTTAAGGAGGCTGTAATCCTGCAGTAAAGGACAGCCAAAACCCACACTGCGCTTCAGCTGTTCGCAAAAGAAAAGAAAAAAAGAGAAAACACAAATAAAAGGCAGCCAAATTGTGTATTTGCCTTTCTACAGCTCAATAATGGAAAGAGACATGTTTAACAAAGACCAAGGGCCTCAAACCAGGTTCCGTTACCTCTACTCTGGAATCTTAATGAACTATTTATTCCCCTTATTAAAACAAACAGCTTGAACTGCACAAATATCTTGCCAAACAATCAAGACTTCGCCCGGCCTTAAAGGGATAGTTCACCCAGAAATTAAAACAACACTCATTATCTATTCACCACTATGCCCATTGAAGGGTGTGTGAAGTGTTTGAGTCCACAACACACTTAAGGAGTCGCTGGGGTAAACAGTGTTAGATTAGGATCCAATACAACTGAAGTAACTGGTGACCAAGCTTCAGATGTAATAAAACAACAGAACAAACACAACATGCCTCCATGCTGCTCGTGTGGTGTCATCCAAGTGTCGGCAAGCCCCACCGTGTTTTTAGCCTAAATTTCCACTGATATTTTTCTACAAGGTGCGTTTAGGGACCATCGGACATGCTAACGTCCGCTAGCTTAGCCACTTTTTGGGGACTTTTAGGCTTAGAACACTCTGTAAATGACGCCGTTTCAATCGAATATATGAATGTCAGGTCATGCCGTCACTTTGATGACACCACACGAGCAGTATGGAGGGATGTTATGTTTTTTTCTGTTGTTTTATTACGTCTGAAGTAGGACACACCATTGACCTTGATTATATTGGATTCTGCTCCAACACTGTTTACCCCTGAGACTCCTGAAGTGTTGTGTGGACTCTAAAACTTCACCCACCCCTCAATCTGCATTGTGGTGAGTTGATAATGAGTGAATTTTCATTTATGGTTGAACTATCCCTTTAAACTTCTCAAGCATCTGTTATATAAAATCAGGTGCTGCAGCACAGATGAATATGCCTCTTTTTTGATATTAGACTAAACAGTGCTAAGAGCAATGTTTTCATTAGATGGTCCCCATTTTATTTACCTCCTGCCAGGGCACAAAAGGGCATGCCATGCCTCTACTAATTCTATAATTGGTGGCAAAAAAATGTAAGAACTATAACAAAGCGCCAACAAACTAATTTTATACTTATATTAAAAGCTGAGGTGTTGAGGACACTAGCAATTATATCAAGTATGAACAACTGAATACAAATTATTACTTGTTTTCAATAAGACTCTACAGGGAACCTTTAACCTTGTCATCCCGGCCAAATGCACACACAAGTGTGTCATTATAAATTCACTGTGTGGAAAAGCATTGTTGAAAATCCCCTAATACCAAATATAATACATTAGCAATTATTTACCAAATTTTAAGAAAGCGTACAAAACAATACATACTACTTTGTTCGGTGCAAGCAGCAACAAGTCTCCTAAATAACTTCTCCTTTTGAATAAGGCAATTAGTATTTAAAGATATGACCTCCCTCACCACAACACTTACTTGTATAATATTGTTTGTGTCATAATGTGATCTTGTGAAATTGGCTTGTTGGGCATACCGAGTCCGCCAATGAATGTTAACTTATTCTAAGTGCGTTTTACCTTTTAACTCATCCAGTATTCTTTTTTCTGCATGCAATGAGACTTTTTCATCACTGTGAGGACGTCCCCACAAACTAGGCACACTGGCAGAACTGTTAACATCTAATTTTCTTCTCTTGACTGCTGTGATGTTTGTCGGCAACAACAAAACATTTGTGAATCTTTCACCCTCTGACTTACTTTGTCTAATTTTCTGTTTTCTTTTATTGAAGATAGATGAGATTTATTTTGGTGTGTCTTAATTTGTTTGTTTTTTTAATTTATGAATTGTCTTTCACACAAGAATGAAAATGTCTCATGGGCTCTATATGACCTGGAGGCTTGAGGTTCCCCACCACTGGTCTAAACTAACAACAGATGCTAGATGCAACAAATTGTGTTTTCCCCTTTAAATGGACTCCACAGGCTATTCCTTTTTCATTTGGCATAAACAAAGAACCGAACAGAGATTTTGAGCCTTGGAGTGACTGTGGAAGCTGGACAGCACAGCAGCAGGAGGCTTCTGAATAGAAACTTCCTGCGTAGGTCAGGTCCTGCAACTCAGTGTGACTGGCTGAATGAAGCCTTCGCTCACTGGTGTGATCACTGACCCAGATAGATGATCATAGAAGATCATAGAGGTCATTTTCAATCAAAACAAGGCAGATATCTGCTCCGTTTTCAAATTGTACAAGCCAATATTTGCGCTTGACTTTGCGCCTGTCTGCTTGGCGTTCAGATTTCCTGGGCAGCACTCAGGGAGTAGCCCCTCCTTCCCCGAGGCTGGGTTGAGTCAGCCAACCAACGGGATTATCATGGTGCGTTACTGTCTGCCATAGGCCCAGACACAGTCTAACCAGGATTGAGGCTCTTTCCCTGTTTTCACAGCTCTAGCATCTGGAGGTCATCTGGTAAGAGGAAAAAATGACCGATGTTTCTGCCGGGGCAGTTAATCTACAGGTTTGGCAACTGATCAGGCTGCTCTCTACTGGCACTAAGATGCACAACACATGGCAGCCGGCTGCCTGTGAGGGCTGCATAGAAATGATAGTTGAGTGATCCAAATCAAGCCAAAACGTACAACAGATTTTGCTGCACTTATCCCAAATTGACTCATGATGAGGGATGAATTTAGAAGTCACAAAGGTTGGATCTCAGAGCAACTCTCTGAAGGAGTGCTATTCAGAGAGACCAGTGTAAAAGACTCAAAGGACAGGTTTTACAAGAGGGTTACAAGCAGTCAAAGTGACGTGCTGTAAAACCCTGTAGAAAAAAACAACGTGCATAATATATAAACAGGCAGCATGCCGCACAGTGAGTGCGGCTTATCGCCAGGATTCTGCCTCGGTGAGGATCTCATCAAAAGCATGTGATTTTATAGACCTCTTTTAAAGTTTGTCAATCAATTTAAAACTGGAAAACTAAAGATAACGATTGACTTCCTCCAGATTTGTCCTCACAAAATTGCCCCATCTCAAGCCAATCTAGCACTCTAGTTTAGATGTGTCCCTGCACATCATTACCACGTTTTACTCCTTTCACTCCAAGCAGAGAAAATGACAGAGTGATATAACCAGGGCTCCAGTGTCTCCAACCTGTCACTGCTCTGTGCCATGTGTGTGCGCTACAATGCCACTCCTGACAGAGCAGGGCACTATGGTGCGGACTTTTGCACATTAGATTGCCTCCATCCTGGACATCTTGGTCATGCAGTGTTGCACTAGCTACCAAATTTCCTTTTCATCATTACCAAACTGTCTGAGCAAACTGAACCGCTGTGTCGATTTGGCACTGCCAAAATTAGCCGCACAGCAACAGCAGCACTAAATAAATAACAACCAACCAGACAAAAACCGGGAAGCAATAGAAGCATTTAGTCTTGACTCTTTTTTAATTAGTCTGTTTTCTGTCTCTTGTCACAACACTACTGGTTTAATTTCTGTTAGGCTTTGGTCTCGTTAAATAGAAGAAAATTAACCATATCTTTGATATCAGTGCATCAAGTGGTTTCCCTGCATAATGCTCTGTGGATGCTAATAGCACAGTATCTATAGGAGAGACTTCCTCAGTTGTAAGATTATAATTAATCCTTTAAAAGCTAATTACCACTCTTCTAACTTGAAGATTGTCTTCTATTTTCACACATACGCTACTCTGTACTCATAGACCCACTATGATGTTAAACTCCTTGCATCATAAAGAACAGGAATCTAACAAAGATCATGTGTCATGTATTTCATCAATGAGGCTTTTTTTTCTCACTAAGTCAGCTTCACCACTGCAGCAAATGTGCATCACTCTGAGTAAGAGGGCTATTTACTCTGCTCATGTCACTACTGCATACTGTTGCTTGGCAACAATCACACAGCCATTTCATCAAGAGTCAAATACCATATATTTTTTAAATGAATCGGTCTTTCCTCCAGCGGAACCATATTCCTAGAGAAACAGATCGTAAAATTGGTAGTAGAGATGTTATTTATACTGAATATGAACAGTGTGTATGACATATATATATATATATATATATATATATATATATATATATATATATATATATATATATATATATATATATATATATATATATATATATATATATATACATACATATATATGTACTTTGTACATTTCTAGAGTAGAAAACATATACCCCTTCAGTATTTATAACTAATGGAACAGATCTGACTATGGAAATCACACAAATTAAAATCTCTAATGAGGGAACTAATGAACTGTTTCCCAATTCGCTCTGAATTTGTCACACCAGACTTGAGCTTCCTTGTTAGCAACATTTAAACAAAACCAAAGGGTACTTGAGAGGTTCTTTTTTTACATTGCCTAAAAAGGACAAATTATGCATCATTTGCACTACTAATTCAACATAAGCCAAGATTAGTAGAAGCAGTTTGAAAAAAAAGGTGCAACACAAATCATTTCCATGGAGAATGAAAATTACAACCTTCGTGTTTATGCCCACAAAGTAACTATGCAACTATCACCTCTCTGCACAATTATTTGTCACAAAACCAACATATGAAACTTATGATAAACCATTTTCTCATTACCAAACATGGGGAAGATAATTGAAAAATTGAAAAAGTGGAAGGGGAATATTAAAGAGATATCTCTGTGTATATTCCACAACTGGGACTAATTCAGAAGCAGAAGTGCCTGGAGGGCCAGTCTGTCTCTCACAAAATTGGTTTACGAAAGCAGAATGTGCAGAGCGAACAGAGTGAGGCCAAAAGCTGCCTCCATGCCTCCGTGGAAATCAACAGCAGAGGTCTTTCGGCTGAAACTGAATCTTTACTGTGGAGTGAGATATGCTCAGGATCACAGTCTATAGGCTACTCGGAAAATCCTCCAGTGCCTTCAGGCGGGTTTGCAAAATTAGCCCTCCGTTGTTACCAGGAGTCTGATTATAGTTGCTGCTAATGAAATTGAACTGTGTTTCTCCTTTGCAGGGTGTTTTAGTATTTGTCACACAGAAAGGTAAAAGCTACCTTGCCAATAAATGACCCTGCCAAACCCCTATTTGAACAATTGTTAGTAATAATTTAAGAGAAAGGTGGCCCTCCACGTTTTTGTGTAAATTTATTCAACGGCTAAGCCTTTGACAATTTCAGGTGTCGTGTTTGACAAATACTTCCAATAAGCTGGTGTCTTAAGTGCTGTCATTCTGAAACATGACTTAAAGTCTGTGCATACCAAGTCAAATTTATATCTTCTATTTCCAAGTAGCACTTGTGCTTCTGATTTAATCAACAACATTTCAAATCGTACATTGAAACATAAAACAAGCCATACATAAATAAAATAAAATACATGTTATCCTTAGACATCAGGAGCAATTGCTTTCCAAAACTCCATTATTTATTTAGGGACCTGCATTTTTACTCCTTGACACTCACTCGGCCAGTAAAACCATACTAAAGCACGCACGCACGCACGCACGCACACACACACACACACACACACACACACACACACACACACACACACACACACACACACACACACACACACACACACACACACACACACACACACACACACACACACACACACACACACACACACACACACACACACACACACACACACACACACACACACACACACACACACACACACACAGGACTTTGTACTTCTACGTTATTGAGGACACTCATTGGCATAATTTATTCCCTAAACACTTACCCTTACCTTAAAGCTAGGGTTGGTAATCCTGGTGTAGCTAGCTAGAGCAGGCTACACAACTGATACATCCCAGCCACTCCCGTCAGCCGTCTCATTAAAACTACGCCCCCAAAACACATGAATGTGCACCGCTAACTTCGCCTATCGTGTCTGCATCGGGGGTGTGTGTGGTTGGAGACAAGGGTCATCCTCAGTGACAGCACAGGCTGGGTGTGTTCAGGAAGGATGGTTGGTCAATGACAGACACTACGGCAGCCAGTCATTTGATCTGGATAGAATCATATGATTGGTCGTGTTTATTACAATCCTGCAAAGGCCACAGACTTTACGACTTGATGGCAAACAGGGCGTGAAGAGATTTGCCTGTAGTATTTCAGACGCAATTAACAAGCGTTACCTTTAACCCCATATAACAGATTTAAGGCTTTGAATACCCTAGCCTAACCATAGTCATTTTATATTACTTATTATACTAACCTAAACCTCACTAACACCCTAACCTTAAAGGCAAGTCTTAACCATCAGCCTAGCAGCCCTTTGAAAGTGGGTCAGAAGGTGAGGAGCAACCAAAATGTCCCCACTCTGTAAGGTCTATGCCCAAAATAGTCCTCACAAGGGTGACACACACAAACACACACACACTCACACACACACACACACACACACACACACACACACACACACACACACACACAGGCAACATCATCTCTCACACTCATGTCAAGGTTGATCTGAGTCACAAGTCCCACGTTCATCCCAATTAGCACTTTGATTCGGGAGTTGATAGGTGATGATATTGGCGGCTTTGGGAGGATGCACCCATCTCTCTCTCTTTCACTCAAATCCTCTCTCTCGTTCCGTGTTGGCTTTTTCTCTTTTTTTTTTACATACCTCCTTTTCTACACATTTTCTTGTTGGGTTTCCTGGCACATTCCTTGGATATTCTTTTGACTGTAAAATGAATGGAAAAACTACAAAATAACAGAGAGCTGTGGAAAAGATCGCACGTGACATGCAACAACTCAGACTGAGTCAGACCCCCCCCCCCAAAACCCCCACACTCTTCACCCTCCTTCGCTCCTCCTCCCGCCCACCCCCCAGATATCAACAACGAGAACAACAGAGGACCTGTAAGTAACTGGGGTGTAGCTGCAGAAATATTCCAAAATGCTGGAATGAATTTGCTGCATCCTGGGACACAGGAAGCCCATATTCACATGCACTTCTATTTAAGACCCATTACAGCCACACAGAAGGCAGAGACGCTTTTGTACAGAAGTTTTTGCAGTTCACATTCTGTTTAGTGAAAGTGTGATTTGCTGTTGCCCATTAGATTTTTAGAACACTTAACATTCAAGCCTATTTTGCTGTGTGGGTCTCCTTCCAGTGATAAGATAATGAGGACATTTTAAGAGAGTCAACATCTAGTATTCTAAAACCTTTTAGAACTTTTGGTCATGGTCGAGCCAAATCTATGATTGCCTTTTCGCACAAAGCCCACTCTTGCTATCAGCTTTGTGCAAGGACAAACTGGATAAAGAGAGTAGGAGAGTAAAGGGTCTTACATAGGTCAGGCTGATGCCACAGGCCTCTCGTGTACCAGACAGAATATTTCACCAACCCTAAAGTCGTATGAAGCAGGCTACTTATCACTAATATCCCCAGATCAGTCAAGACAGTGAGGGTAAGAAGGTGCACCAAGTGTTTTCCAATCTGTTTGTTGAGTGATTAGAATTTTCAGGTTCTTTTTTTATTCAAGTCATATTCATAAGTCATTTTGTCATCAAAAGAGGAACCTCTAACAGTGGCATGGAAGGGGAGAGTTGATGAAAAGACTAAAATGAAAGATCAAGTCAAGATGGAAGGTTGAGATGATGGACACAGACACAGCATGCGCCAGACAAAGGGTCATGCTCCGCGCAAACTACAGAGGTGACACAACATTGGAGAGAAAAGACAGAGAGAGAGAGGGAGGTAGAGACAGAGAGGGGTTTGTTTTTCGCCCTGGATACTCAACACACTCACCATCCTCGGTTGGAACATAGATGTTTAAATAAAGACAATCCTCGTGTTGATCCTGTATGTATGTGGTGACTATATCCAGGTTGAAGGTGAACCATATCGGCATCATGATCTCTGGCACAGCATTGTGAATATTTTGGGGGCAGACAGGAGCAAAGTGGGTGGCGTTCTTGATCCCGGACCAGGAAGAAGGCGGCTCAGGGGGCATGAAGCGTTTTTCTCCCACTGGGGAAGCGGCGTACGGAACCCCTAGGTACTGGTCCACGGGCCCTAGAATCTCACTAGGCAGCGGCACCCTCACCCCTCGTAGTTTCCCATACTGCGTGTTCACAGTGGGGTGGTAGTTCTGTCCTCTCACGGCCGCAAAGCACCAACAAAAACTTAAGACCCACAAGGACACGCTGAAATGGGTGCAACTGTGGGCACCGTTCCAGTTCTGCGAGGGGAGAAGACTTCTCCTTGGAGAGAACCACATGGTCCTTGTGAGTGAGTGCGACTGCAAGTGACCAACATACAAGCCGGGGCACCCCCTCAGCAACAGCACAGGCTTCCCACTCAGCCCTGTAGTCCCACCAGCTGAGGGACAGTCATCAGCTGCGACACTGGAGCCTGCCGGCTTTCAGACGAGGTGAACCGGCCGTCGTTATGCAGTCTGCTCAGCAGCGAATTGTTATTCACAGTCCTTGTCCCACTCGTCAGATCTTCTAGCCCGTGCTGCAACAGAAGAGGACAGGAAAAATTAATGAGTCTGCGAGCAGCACACAGGTTTACTCCCATTTTTAGTCAGTCATTTTTATTGACTGGTGGAGTCCTTTTTTGACATGACGTAAAACAGCTCACATAAACATGACGGATCTCTTAGTGCCACCATTAATCCACATAATCGAAAACCTGCTTTTGGCTTAGATATTGTAATTAACTGTTGGACAACCTGTCAGGATGTGCCTAACAATGCTGATAAAACAACTGCAATGTGAAAGACATCAGTAGGTAATTACTCTATACTTCAAATGCCTATGTTTACATGAATAGAAAATAACAGCATTGTAACAACACCACTCAAACAGCACAAGGTCACACACAAGAACATAATAACGTCATTGAGGTTTAGAGGTCCCATTTGTTATTTCTTGTTTTGATTTCCATTTGAAGATATGTTTTTGTTTTTCAACACCAAGAAAACATCTGAAAACATCTTCGCTGTCACTTTTCCCTCTAGAGCTCTAGAAACAAGAGGCCATTTTGTTTTATCTTCTGATTTCCCTTTGTCTGTTTGAGTGGCACAAAGCCATGCCAACCACAGTCAATCTAGGTTACTACTGTAGCTTGGTAAAACCTGGTAAGACAGGTGAATCCAGATGGCGATCAACACTGAAATGAGCCCATCAGATGATCACATTTTAACTAAAGTGCTTACTTTAAAAAAATGAATTAACCTTTACCACAGAACTCTAATATTACCTATCTGCTAGTTAATAGTTAGAAGGTTAAAACAAAGAGCATCGTTCATAAAGCAGCTTTAAAATCAAATAGACATAGAAATCTTACTTCATACAATATGGGACTTTGAATGTCACCAGAATGAATGTCATCATGTAGCATCAATTTGTCTTTGGTGGAGATAAGAGAATTGTAAAATGTTAAATTCAACTCCCTTGCTTGCTCTTACAAGAGAGCACTATTTGGGATGAGTGGCACAGAGGGCTGTACCAGCATCATGGGTGCCTTCAGTGGCAGGGCTGTAAATGCTAATCAGCAGTCCCTGGGCAAATCTGTGGTGCCAGCTACAACACCTTCCCACACTGCCTGATCAATTTTCAATTTCTGTGGCTTTAGGGTTCCCCTCAGCCTTCTGCGCCCGCCCCAGAGTTCACTCTAATAACAATGGAGAAGAAAATCCAGCATTTAGACGAGGATATTGCAATCCAAAATGGCTGTGTAAATGATTTATAATGTATCAGCAGCCGTTGGAGGGCCACAAACCACAGAGAGAAAGCAATCCTGATGTTCCTGGATGCGCCGTTATCGCTAGGCAGCTATTCTCATCTGCTACAGCCGTGGATCAGCGACAGGTCTGGTCGATATTCACGTGTGTACGCATAAGCCCTCATTTCATATCAAAAAGTAATTCATTCGTTTTGTTAAAAATGCGGTCGAGCTCACTTCTGCCGATACCTGTGTAAATAGAAACACGTGTGGTGGTCGACTGTGCTCAGGGATTGACTGGAACACCTGCTTAATGTTAATACATGAAAAGCCATCCATATCTGATCTGAGCTCTGAAGGGCAGGCATTACTAAGGGCCCCAAAATGCAACGGAAGCCACACTCACAAAGTCCCCTGCTCACTGCAGAAGAAACCTAGCATACATTAAAGCCACACACAGCTTCATATTCAAAGTATATCTGATTGTTTGTTTGTCTTATGCTACAACAATACATAGCATCAATTCTACATCACAACATCATTTAAATACTCAGCTAGTTGGATATTTAACAAGAAACAATGCAGCTTAACAAGAAAACAATAAGAAAAGGTCATACAACAAGATATGTGATACACTGAAAACTACTTCAGCCTGTTACAACAGCCCAGAACTACAGTATATGCTATTATTATTATACTCCTGATGTTTAGTATTGTTGACACCTGTTGATTTTCATTCAACATGCCTTAGTTTGAGTTGCTGTTGAATTGTTTTGTGTTAAAAACCATAGATTGTACACAAAGGTGGGCGACATGACAGCTTCCTAAAAGTGAAGCCAAAGTATCTCGATGCCACCTGGTGGCAGGCTTCAGTATATGTTATAAAAACCAGCCTGCTCCATGTTAGTGGAAGGGACAAGGACCAAACCAAAGTCATAGTACAAGTTGAATGCGTAGTTCTCATATTCGATATTATATCTACAATCAAAATCCGACCTTTACAATATAATCTTCATATATGTAGGATGTTGCAAAACCGTGCTATTGTAATTAGTTAAATTGATCACATTAATAATCCATCATGAGTGTTGTGGATGAACTGTTCTGCATATTGTTCCCCTGCGTTTTACACCTCCCCATGGATACACATACACAACTACAGGATTATCAATTTCTTTTTTAACCAAAGCCGGTTCAGTGGCATATTCCGCACACGCTGCTGCTGCAGATTCACTGTGATAAAACAAATCCTACTCGAGATAAAATACATCAGGTCAAACTTTTTAATCAGGACACAGCAAGGACAAAGGACAGTGTGATGGAGTGTGTGTGTTTAGAGGACAAGCAGCACAGAGGACTTCATCAGTCTCCCCTCCAACACCATCTCAGAGGTCCTCTCTGCTTTGATCCCCCTACCTGCTGAAGCGCTGCCAAGGGAGGAACAGAGAGAGGGAGAGAGATATTGCATGAGTTCTCCCTCATCATCCCAGAAATATTGATCGTCTCATCACCGTGGCCTTGCAGCCCGTAATAAATACGACTAGGGTGATGGAGGTGGGGGGGTGGGGGACCAAGTACATGCTGTTATACACCCTCCTCCCCAATTCTCCACTGCCTGATTAATAGGACACGTTAGTTTCTGAAGGTCCAATCCCTTTTCATCATTATTCACAAGCACCCCGATGGAACAATGTGAGTTGCCCCCATATTTAGAAGAAAACACATTGAGATTCTTCGTCCTTATTTTGGTCCGAGCCCACAGCCGTGTATGCTTACTGTAGAAGACCCTTTGTTCTCCTACAGCGGAGAGATCTCTGCATCGCAATAAAAGTCTGAGTACAAAGCCAAATGTACTCCTACGCCCGACGTCCCTCAGAGAGAGGCTGAATGGACTCTGATAAAAAAGGAACCAATAAGAGTTCTGACTAGATGGAGCTTCTGACTCTCTCCACTCAGTTATTATAGTAGCCAGCCTGCAACAAAGGCATTCACAAAGCTGCATTAGTCCTTGAGAACATCTAACTTCAAATGAAGTGAGCCGTCCTGACCTGAGAGAGTGTAATCACTGATTACAAATTCTTCCAGTGCTGTTACATTATAAGGGCTGAATGAGCCATTATAGAAATGATAAGAGACGGGCAACAAGACGGGAACCAGAAGACAGAAACCTATGTGGGAAGGTGGCAACTCAGCTGAACTCATTAAAATGTAAGAGGCAAAGGCAAATACTTAATTTAGCGTCTTCACCTTCCATTTGTGCTCTGGAGAGAGAGAGCAATCTACATCAGGGTGAAGACTCCATTTTGGAACGAGTTCACCTTAAGATAGGCCTGCTCTCTAGCCTCTGAGTTGAATATGTGGAAAACATATCTATAAATTGTCTGCTTACACGTGTTTATTTCAAATGGGAAAACAGGCATTTCAACACACAGCAAAAATCAATAATAAATGTAAACAAATGCTACACATCTCCCTTCAGATACACACTCTCTCTATAAGCTCTTGGGCTTGACGAACAACAGCACGCCACATTAAATCAAGAAGATTGGCATGTTTCAGAAACAACATTCACAGAATGTCAAAGCCGAACTGCGGCGTCATAAGGCTCCTGCTGGGACCCACTGCCACTATAACACTGAGGAATGAGGGCCCACTCTCCCTTTTATTTGCCTCTTTCGACAGACTCTGAGCCTGTGCAGTCATTATTACTTAGGAGATTTGGCATTAAATCAAGGACAAAGACGCAGCACATTCTGACTGCTAATCACCACGGTGATGCTGACATATTTTTAAAGAAAAAGGGGAGATGGTGAGAAATGACGGCACAGCTGCCGTGGCTGCCTGCATGCTAAGCCGTGTCTCCACCCCTTCTCGGGGATAAAGGCTGTCACGAGTATACATTACCAGCCGAACGGCCAAGGAAACCTGGAGAGGGAAGCATGGGAGGCCAAATAAAGACAGATTCCAGGTGAGCACATGAGATAAATTCTGCGACTGCACAGCAAATAAATAATGGCTACTCTGCTAAGTGCTGACGTTGCTTGAAACAACTGTTTGCTCTTTGTGCCTAAAATGAAAGGGACAGATTTGATCTAGAAGTCCTGAAGCTGCAAGTTGAGACAGTGAGCTTATTCCTACGTCTCTGTTGCCTCTTTCTCTTTTCACTGGGTTTGCCCGTCTCTGAGTGTCAAATACTGTTTAGGCAGTAATATAATGTGCGCAACAATATGTGGGGGTACAGGCATATTAATCAAAGCTAACAGACTCAATTAAATGGAAAAGGAGCTTGTGATAATGATAAATAGAGAATTTTCCCAAACAGTTCATCATTCATAATTCTATTGATCCACTGCAGAGTCCCACTTGACACTCCTACTGGAAAAAATCTCAAAGTAGCTAATGACTCAAGCCGCCCACAGGGATTCTTTGAGAAACCGCAGGGGCAAGTATTGGGTCCGTCTCTAATCTAGCCATATGTAAACACATTAAGGCTTTACAAATGGCATACTCATTATCCAAGCTCCCACTGATGCCGTTTGCAGGGTGGGATCTGTTCTGTTGACAAACTCTTCTGTGATGTCTGTGTTCAATAAAAAGCCAAATCATTGACCATAAACATAAATGGTCTGTTGATTTTGTGTATGCTACATTACACTTAACACCATTTCTCATTTAATGTTAACACTGTTACACAATTTAACTCACAGCTGTACAATAATATAGATAACTATTTTCTTGAATACAGCCCAAGCAGAAAAATACCTCTCAGTTCACCTTTCTAGTCTGGATTGAAATATCGAAACTATGGCATTAATCCACAGGTCTATTTAGAGTTGGACTTTTGAACCACTGTTTATTTTATGCTGTATGTATTGTTTAACCAATATGTTCCCACACATGCAGTTTGTGGACAATTAAACTGTTTAATTATGTGTAATATGTGTGTCAACCTATAGCCTTCTAATCTGGTCATTCAAATTCCCCAAAAGATGAATCATAACGACTTTGATAATTGCTGGACTCTTCCAGCCGCTAAACATTGCCATAATAATATTGTAATCATAAGTATGTTAACATGCTAACTTATTTATCTTGAATGTGAATGTCAATGTGAATCAGTCCTCACAGGGCTACCAGCATAGCTGTAGCCTGAAAAAAGAAACACAATTTTATCTCCTCTGCATGTTTTGTATTCAGCATCACGAATGCATATAAGAGCATTTTCATCAGATGTTTTATCGTAGAGGTGTAATTTTTATCAGCACAATCATATCTTCTATGTATGGACAACTGGCATTGATGCCTTTCTGAATGCAGTATTTCTTAGCTTTGGTCAAACCATCCTACATCTGTGAAGTGGCTACGCCTATGATTGGACTTTGTGAGCACATGTGAAACATGATTGAAATCCTAGAGAGGACACACTCAAACCTACCGAGGAGAATTCAGTAAATATTTCAAGCAGCTCCTCTCATCTCCTTCACTGTGAGGATAGAACGTCTGACATGGCAGCACTAACATCAATTTCTGCCTTACAGTGGAAAGGATGGATTTTAAGTCTTCTGGGATGCATCCCTAATAGAATTCAGGCAAGTGCAGGGAACCAGAACAGCACGGGCATGGCGGCACCTTTATAAAGCAAATTAAACTTTATGACAATCACTTCAAATGAGAGCTTCTATGAGTTGTTCCTGTTCCAGTCTTTGGTTGAAACCAGGTGTAATTAACCTTTTTTCCCATGGATTTCTTTGATTAATCAAGGACAACACCTAAATTACGTCATCTACATGGGCCTATCAGACTGACCTGGAGGTGCTTCTCTTTGGCAAGGGATCTGATGTCAGACGATAGTGATGATGATGATGCTAATTACAGCTTCTTTTAGCCAAAATATTCAAGCATAGCCTCACTCTTGGTAGTGCCATGCATGGCTGGTATCATATCAAACAAAGCAGTCTTCCCACCCACAAAAAGCGCTTGTTTATTATGTTTCGTCATGAAGGCTGAAGAGAGAAAACTGTAAACTTGTTTCTTGCTGCATATCAGTAATCTGCTTTGTGACAGTTCTTTGAGACAACCCCTTTGGTTTAAACAGCTCTGCAGCAGCAACAAGGCTCCTTCACAAATGTATTTTCTAAATTAGGTTTCAGCTTGCTAGTCATTACCTAACTCGCCACAAAACTTGCCTGTCTAACATCATGTCCGTCAGCAAAAGCTGCTTGTTGGTTACACAAACTCTTTCAAAGAGCATTTGTCCTTGTACCTTATTCAGTTTAAAAAATTCTAGCTATAATGACTCTTAAGATTTGTTTTTTTTATCGCTGCAACCTCGTCTCTGCAAGAAAAGCACATTGGCTTGTCTTCATCATTTGTCCATTTCTCCCCTCTCGTCTTGACATTTGCCATGATGCTTGATGTATTTTGTTCACCCTGACCATAACACCGCAACACAACAGACAAACAGCCAGAAGATACCACCCTGAAGGACAGGTCTACTGATCAATGTTATTTTCTTTCATTGGAAAAAGAAAAATGTAATTGCTGTCATGAGATTTCATTTCTGAGTTGGCAGCTGGAGGTTTATTTATAAATTGACCCACAGGCCAGAGCAAACTGTCTCTTGGGCCACAGATTGCCCGGAGGCCAGAGTTTCACCACCCGAGTCCAAATGCTGCTTGTCTTGGAGCTCCCTGTCAGTTAGCAGAGTTTTTGCCTGCTAAGAGAATCTGCGTACATTCACACTGATTGATTACAGTTTGAGATTAATGAGTGTATTGTTTGGGATAAATTGGTGATTTCCAATTTAAGCTCTGTATCGATTGCTTAAAGTACATCATTTGAACTAATGTATCCAACAATATGCAGTTCACAGAACATTGATCCGGGTGGATCACAAATACCAACGAATCGACAGGGACGGGAGTCGGGGAAACATTTTTCTTTAAGCGGCTATTAACACGACACAAACGCACAGAGTTGAACTGAGGGTTTGCTGTGAGTTAATTGAGGTCTGGCTGGTAATTACAACAGAGGTTTGATCTTCACAGTCAGGTATGCAAGTTCATTGGCACTGCATTATAAAATGTTATATGCCTAGTATTGACTATTTTACTCAGGGTTAAAGAGGCTGTGCAGTTGTCTGAAAAACCATTTAGAGAGAAGGCATCACACGAACATATGCAACTAAGGGTTCCCATGCTGATGAGCAATTATTTAAAAGAAACACACTGGTGCCTTTGGCCCTCAGGAATGGTTCTCATGATGAAATGATTTAAATTTGGTTCACAGTGAATAGCATACAATATATATATATATATATATATAAAACTGGGATTATAGAGGGTAATTTACCATGCAATGATATCTACAATTTGTTGGACATTTCATGGTGGGAACAGAGAAAAAATAATCCTGCAGTTATTTTATTGCCGTACACGACTTCAAATACAGAAACCAAACATAAAACAGAAGTATCCTCATGAACCGTATAAAGCCAGACCTTTGAAGAGCTGATCATCCTGAGGACAACACTTAGCTATGCATCATTTGGAAAAGCACTGGAGCCCTGCGCTGAGTGCATGTAATTCACCACTTTCATTCACTGCATTTTGAATTATGTTTTCTGCAGACCAAGATTAAAAATTCAGATCAACTTTCCAGAAGAATGTGAAATTAATTAAATATTTCATAATGCAATGAAAGCTGTTTGGGCTGTACTGCGAAATGTAATAGCTCTGTGCACGTGCATGGTTATGCTCGGTATGCGTGGACACAAACAACATATACTTTAAGTATGCTGAGAACCTGAATCCTTCTGTTGCCTAATAAGCTAAATAACACGTCTAATTTAAGGTAAGTAGGCTGCGGCTCTCGCTGAAAATTGAAAGATCAGCATTTTTATTCAGTGTGAAATGGCTCGACAGAAGCAAACATATACCAAGCAGAGACGTGACCCAGATGCTGCCTGTAAAATTAATAAGATAATAATGCACTGGGTGCCTTAGCAGTAACACTAATGTGCAAACAGGGATATTCCACATTCATGTAAATATGGTATTAGACTCCAGACTTCATGTGAGGAGACAATTTAATTAATTAGCTCTGATCTCAAAGTATCAGTGTGCCTTTTCTTTAAAGTAACTCTGTTGCATCATATAAAACAGATTTGTAGCTTCACCTTCTCCCTTGAGGCGTGTGCTTCAATGCGGCATGTACTTTAAAAACAGCCTCGAATCACACGTTTAGGAACCCTTAATTGTGATTGATGATCAATTAAGCCGAGATGGATTTTGAGGAAAGTAACGTGTTAACGAAAGCAGCATCGCACATTATTCTACTGCTTCTTTTCAAAGACCTCGACTACTTGGCTTCCTTGCAGAGTATTCACAATTGCCAAGAGCACAGTGCTAGAATGACGCCATTGACATGCAAATGCCTGGTAGTTGCAGAGAAGTGAGAGGTGCCAAAGTGTATTGTTGTGTGACAAGCAGGATTTCTGAATACATCGCTGAAAGCTGAGATGTACACGAGTGCGCTTGACACAGCAAAACACACAGCATCTATTTATTTATTTTCCGTACAGAAAAAAAGGGCATAATGGATCATGAGCATTATGGCGTGGGCCGTATTTACAGAGAGAGCACGGGGTGAGTGTGGCCTAATGACAGCGGATTAAATGAGGTCTGTCCACTGTACATGATCCCTGGAGTTTTATGGGAGAATAATTAAGTTTCCAACTGACCCGGCAGTGATGTGCTTTTAACTAAAGGTCACCAGTGAACAGCGAAGTGAGCCCCACTTGATTACTATGTATATCACAACATCAAAAAAGATGCTGCTGCAGTAATGAGGGGGTGACCTTCAACTTCACCGTAAACAAAGACCAAGCAAACACATGCTGCACCACATGGCCTCTATCAGCCATTAATAAGAGGTGTGAAATTAATAGTGCTGTAATATTCAGGAGGAAGAAATCACATACACTCGCATTTAAGCAAAAGCCTGGTTTTCTGGGGAGAATGCATTCAGATCTTTGAGTGAAGATGCATACTATGGATGTGTGGATATAAAAAAAATGTATATTTTTATATGTATTAGAAAATAATCCTGGCTTCCTTCATTTCATTTCAGTAATAAAGAGGCTACAATTCGAAAAAAATGACAATCGAAAATGTAAATGTGCTTTTGAGGATTTAAATCTTAATTTATCACATTACAGGTTCATTCACAGCTACAGCCAGGTGGATTTAGGAGAGATGTAGGGGGATTAGTGAGGCGATATCAATCACCACAGCTGAACCATCCCCTTATCCAGCAGCGTCACAGTCTCTGGCTGCTTTCCCCATTGATCCAGTGCAGCCTATAGGGCTGGAGTTGTAGCTAAAGGCAAGGATTTCCCTTCAAGAGATCCTTAAGATTTTAGAAAAAGCTAATTTTCAATATCAAAATTGAGTATAGTAAGTTTGAGCCTTATATTTGGAAACAACAAGAACATTTCAACCGAGATCCTGGTGTCCACCCTTTTTCCCTCATCCCAATTCAGATACCTGGACTCTGCATATTTATATAATAAAACATATTTTAACAGCTATCCTGTGCAGAAGTGATCGCTATCATTGTTGTATAGCCTGCCATGTTAAACCCTTTGAAGATACAAATGCATACAGAGAATGAATGCCATTGTACCTCTTTTATTATCAAGATTAACAGTCTTAACTGAAAAAGAACGCAAATAAATAAATCTAGGAATACTGAACAACCCTGGAAACTGAAGTCTTGCTTACAGTACACTTCCCTGTTTTACTTATGTGACAAATATTGACATTTTAGATCGCTCTGGCCAACACTACACTACTGGAAAATCCCCTCCTCTTGTTTTGGAGTGGCAAAAGGAGGTGAAAAAGAAGTGATTTCCAGCAACAGAAAATTGCAGTTTCATCTGGGTGAAAGTAATATACTTTCAAGATGTGGTATCGGATCAGTAGATTTGCGTACTCGCTGATGCTGCCTATTCGTCAGTATCAGAGCCATTTCAGAAACTGGTATCCCATCTCTACTAGAGACTAGATAAACGGCAGGATTGTGTATGACTGAGTGAAAAAGACACCAGCACTGTCGTGGAGAGAGAAAAAATAAGCTTGCTTTTCCTCCAGTGCATCTCCCAGTTGTCTGTTTAGAAAAGCAGCCATCTTACTCCGCTCATTGCACATTCACATTGATATTCTGGATATCATTAGTCAGGCCAGAGAATACAGCTGATGAGCTCCGAGGGACATCTTAAATGACAGTGCCCTTTGTTGAAGGGAGAGAGTAAACAACAGGGGCTACCAACACTGTCTTGTCGCTAATACTCATCTGCATTTGTGGAAAAGAAAAAAGAACATGAGTAACTGAGGGGCAGGACTGAGAAGATAGAATGTGACTTTTCAAATAGAAGGGAGGGGCTTATTGGTGAAGCGGAGACATGCCTCAATATCAAAAATGGAAGGGGAGGGGCACCGTCCCCTGACATGAGTCCTTTCTGTTCACCCTGGCAGATCCGTCCACTCTCCATTCACTATTTCTAATCCTGTCTGAAAGCCTATCTTGAATGTCAGGCTTCTTCCTAAATTGGCTCGTGTTCTTAGTGATTGATTAAAGTACTGTAACCCAGCTTTATCAGACCGGGCCTGAATTTCTGCCAAATCTATTAGGTAATGCATCCTTTGTTATTGCCCGGGTTGGTCCCCCACCCCCCCGTCTTTGGGAAATGCACCGATCCCTTTACTATGATACATAATGCCCAGTCGCACCTGGAGCCGCGATAGCACAGCAGCCTTCACATCAAACAGGGGAGCTGTCTTAAGCTTACAACAGTTTGAGACAAATGTGGCATCCTAATTCATTATCGCATTATACAGTTAAATTAGCTTAAGTTTATCAACACAGCCCAAAACAGTGTGAGCGGGGATATACTTAAATGCTTTCATAATCTTCATTCCTCCTCTCCTAGCTTTTGACTGATGCCATGGTGGTACCAGAAACACGTCGAAGTCCCCTGACACTGAGCCATAACAATATGGCAATAATTCATGCGTTCTAATGCTGTAATATCCCCCGTGCCATTGCACACAGAGGAGGCGAGAGGAGAGGTTGCCCTGATATTACTGCTGACGCCTGAGTCCTAGACATTGCACTTAGAGTGTCTCCTGCAGGACATTATTCAAACACACACAGGCACTAGAAAGTCCAGGAGACGAGAGTGGGCCACTGTGGTACCAAACACACACACATCCTCAGACACTGCGGCTCACTGCGAGTAGTCAAGGTCACACAGCCAGGCGCCACAAATACAGGGTGTCACCACCGAAGACCAAATACATTTTTATTAGGATCATATGTGTATACGCTGTCTTAAACTGCAGCGCCGGGTTTAATGGGATGAAAAGACACAGCACATCGCAGACACTCTGCATATGGAACTGTGGGTACGAATTAAAATCCCATTTGTATACTTTAAACAGAGTAGAAGACCACTTTAATGACTGCACGCTTAGAAGTAGGCCATGTCCAACCAATGCAGGCGAATTTGGCCTCGGGTTGTCTGCACTTCCTCAAAGACTGCACACAACGCACACTGTGAGCTGCTACTGTATCTCTCCTCCTATTCTGTGCCTTCTTTGCACCATAAAAAGCCCAGAGCGATGACAACGCATACTGTAGATACTGTAGATCCACTCATACTCCATATTATGTGATCATGAATGTACACATGCACGCTCTGCAACACTACATAATTATTTCACTCTTCAAATCGGCATTTTCTTTCCCAACCCTCACTTTAATGTTTTTGTCGGTGGAACAACAAGCATCTTCCCTGATCCATGTTTCATTAGCAACCTGAGGGGGAGAAAAAAAGGGTTTTCCTCTAACATCTGGATGTTAGCTAGCTCGAGTGAATAGTCATATCAGATCAGATCCCGCTACATCAAATGCAACTTGAGGGCACATTATTTATTCATTTAACTGCTGACATCCAAACCATGCCCTAAACGGTGACACTTTGAAAACTATTCCTCTGTGTCTGAACTGTGCCGATACGAGTGCAGCTAGCAAGCGCTTGCAGAGGGAAGAGAGTTTTATGTTCCTTTTACAGGGAATGAATGTGGAGGAGACGGAAACAACGAGGACATTGTTTTCTAGCGAGAGTGCCTTGGAGCCTCTGTGAGCAGCAAACATAACAATGGAGGTGCCTTAATGCCGACTGTAAAATTTCATGTGACTACGAGGACTCCCCACAATTTTCATAGACACTAAAAAGCAAAAGCCTTCGGAGCCATTATGGCACATCAGCTTTTACCAAGCAGAACTTCATTAAAAAAAAACCAACAAGGATCAAACATCCCAGTATCCAATAAGATGGGTGCAGAACAAGAAGTGACATTCAATCACCATGGCAAGTCAATTTATTCAGCACATCTGAAAACAGGAAGAGGCATCTCGATGATGATGATTTCTTTAAATGGACAGAAACAGTGACACTTACTCTACAAGTATTAAAATACATAAATGGCCTAAAATCTGATAGAAACAAATCTTCCTGTCACCCATTCCTAAATGTAAGATCTCGAATAATGCTTCCGACAGAGTGGATATGAAGAGACTTGGATTAAAAGTGCCACAACACGATTTTCTTAACTATCACAAACTGAGTGCTTTCCTACTACTACCAACTGAACACAGAAAAGCAGAATCGTTTGTACCATATAGTAATTACCAGCATCCAAGGCCATAGAGAGTGTAATCACAGATCAGATCCAGAGCTTAAGAACGCCCCCTCCTGCGGTGGAGAGCCTCTAATCTATTTAACATGATGGTGAGAGCAGATTTTCTCCCTCCATCATCCTTACATGTTCCCTATAGAAATTACACGTATAGTCATTGCCTGTAATGTCATTTCACACACAAAACTGACTCATTCCACCACCTCCACATGGAAGAAACCCTTTTCCACTCTTAGATGTGAAGGAACTGACACAGTAAAGCATCCACACAGAGAGCAGAGGCATACACGTAATGCCCCTAAAACTCTTCTGGACATTAAAACTAAATCATGGGATTTTTAGGGCCTCGTCTGTGATTGAAAACCCTGCGTCATTTCTCTAACAGTAACACAGTTCCAGTGTATGCTGTGGCCTGACCTTACGACGACCCTATATTTATCAAGTATGAGGACAGCCGTGTGCTGGAAATGTCAAAACAGCAAATTAAATTCTTTAACTGGAAATATCTGGGGCACGGATCTACATATTTTTAACATCCCTTATTACAAACAGAAAGACTGCTTGGCATAAATACTGGCCTGGGAAGGTGTTGAGATATGAGGTTATGCATGTAGGTGATGTTTATGTCCTATTTGTGTTTTATGAGTTTGAAGTAAAAAAGTGGAGTGAACCACAGGAACATTTATTCAGGTAGTGTAGATTTAGCCAGAGCTAGCTAACATGTTAGCGAGTTGCCGATATTTGCTTGAAAGTCCCACAAGTAAACGGAGATGTTTATAATATGCAAGACTTCATTTTTAAGGGGTTGGACTAGTGTTGCCAATTACAACCATAGCAATAGGTCTTCCATACAGGCTTACAAGCTTACAGCAGTTGATATGTTCAATGAGTTGTTTGGCACTAGTGGAACTTGGTTTTTATTTAACGATTGTACATATGACATTACCAAATGTTTTTTCATTCTCAGTGTTCAACTGCTTTGCACTAATGCCATACAACTTTTTTTATCTTGTGAATAATTTAAAAAAGTATCTGAAGCTGCACCCTGGGGACAACCTCAAGAGGGACATGTCGGCAAGGATGCCCTCAAGCTCCAGAGGGTTAGGCATCAGCAACTTGGTATGCAGACGATCTCCATCAAGGAAATCCATATGTGATGGAAACAAAGGTTTTCAGTGGGAGAGGAGAGCCTCTGTGCAGGATTAAGTGCTTTAGATCTAATGATGAGAGAGAGCGCGTTTTTATTTGTTTTCAAACAGCCAGTTTGCTCTTGATGGAATAGCAGCTACGTTCTGTCTCCGGAGGGTACAAATGCTCATCAAAGACCTGGCTTTGTCAAACAATCCATAAACTCTTAATGCCACATAGCATGCGATACTTGCTGGACAAGTTCAGAGAAAGAGTAAAAAATCAATGGGAGACAATTTATTCCAATTTACAATGTGATTATAGTGTGTAATGTTTTATATCACGCTCGTTCGGTGTGCGATCCTGAATCATTAAGGGGCAGCTCGTGGTTTGGGAGGTCAGGCCCTCCAGCTCAGAATTCCTTGGTGGGATTCTTCCTCTTCCTATCAATATCTGCGGCAGTGGCTGCCAGAAGATTTGAGAGCTCTGGGTGCCCAGGGCTGTAAATCTGGGCCAAGGGTTGTGTGGGATGCTCAGATAAATGGGTAGGGCTTTGTTTTATTGCAACACTGCTTGTCTTAACTTTCTGTGTCTACCAGGGATTTAGAAAATTTGCTACTGTCCTTGGGCCTCTCTCTGCAACAGCGGCTCTGAGTCGGGTTTGACTCAGCCCTGGTGCCCTAAGATTACATAAATATCCTCTATGAGCCTTTCACCCAGAATCCAAGCTCTACTGTTCTGGTCCCCTTTTTTTATCTGTGGCAGTGTTTTCTGTTTGTGCGAGGGCGGAGTGCAAGCTGCTGATTAAAAGGGAAACTGAGGATCCTCGTTCAACCCAATTCGACAAAAAAGAGTAAACATTTGCTCTGCTCTGGACTTCTGCTAATGGATTTGACTTAAAGGACCTTTACATACGATGTGGCTGCTTCTCAGTCTTGTGCAGCAAAGCATCAATATGAGGGAAAAGTGGGCCACGGAGACGCAAAGCACCATTATCCTGGAGGACATATGTCACGTTCTCGACATCTTTTGTGATAAGGTTTCCTCATTTGTAGCTACCAGCTTCCTCATTCAGAAACCCGAGTGGGAAACAAAGGCAAAGATACGGCTTATTAGGTCAGTCCTGAGCTCCTTCTTTACACACTGATCAAGGATCTGCTGGATAAATCACATGGGTATCATTAGAATCAACCCCGAGGAGTCTCTGGGTGTTGGGCTTAAGTGTGTGTGTGTATGCTGGATAATGACTTTCCTTTAGGTACTTATTCAACAGCCAATCAAATAGTGTGTAGTGTAGCAGCTTGGCAGCCCTACTGAAATACATTGTACAGTTCTGATGCCTTTTTCAACAAGAAAAATATATAACACTGCCTTTCTTTCAATAATTCAGTATAGATGAAGACTTGGAGATAGCTTGGTCATACAAGACAAGTCGCAGAATGTAAATTCAGTATACTGTTATACGATGAATTCATGTTCTTCAGCAGCAATAGCAAATAACTGCATTTGACATCCCATTAGTTAACATGGGTGCCAGGCCACCGAAAAAAAGCCTCACCAATAAATGCTTATTGTCACAGTTTGCTTTGGAGATGGGGCGCCTGTAGAGTTGGAAACGCACGAAATGTGTGTGAAGCAGGATGTGATTAAAGAGAATGACAGATGAGAATAGCAGTAAGTTCTGGGGTGTCAGAAAACATTGAATCATTTAGTAAATTTCGACATCGCAAGAGGATCTGCCTCCATCAAAAAAAGTCTTCACATACATGGAAAGAGCGAGTGCAGAAAACTCCGGGAAATGTTTCAATGGCATTCGTATGCTGCTTGTTGTTTTTGTATCGCTGGATGGTAAAGATGTAGTTGTCCACAGCATGAATAAAACAAACTTGGCAGATTTTTTTGTTTGACTGGCTTTCTCCAGCCCAGAGCTCACTTGTCAGAAGACTTATCCAGGCTTACCTTTCTCCAACCTAACCATTTTCCTCTTGTTTCTTTTCAATCTCACTTCTTCCCTCTGTCCTTGCTCTTATCCTCTCTGATCCCTCCTCAATTCCTTCTACTCTCCGAGAACCGTTTCTATCTAACAGTATCATTTCACTCTTCAGCTTCAGGACTGAACTGCCCACCATTATTATGTCACTCAGCACTTGCTCCTAAACCCGGTTAAAATTCACAGTGGGCTCGAGCCAAGAGGACCTGAGAGAGAGAGACTATGACTCGGGAGTCTCTCGTCTCAAATCTACCTTCCTGTTGTTGAGACCCGAGAGAGGAAACGTGTCACATTCTCGGCTTCAGCTGGGAAAGAAGTGTCCCTATCAGCCAATGGAAATACAGCATGCTAATAACCACAGATCAAATAGCTTCCCACGTAGTTACTGACTTCCACAAATAATATGCGATTATGGATTTTGGGCACATTTTCGGGCAGTATTAGCAAAACCCTCAAATCTGTGCTTCTTAAAAGATCAGAAAAACGCCTGAAGAATGTCTGTAGTCGTATGTGTTCGCCCACATCACCAAACTGCACAAATAAAATAACTTCTTTCGAGATTAAAACCCTTGAGCTTCTCCCTTTATGCTCCCTTCTTTTTCCCATCACTCAATCCATTGTCATAGTGACCCACAGCTGCACAATTCATCAGAGCTTCCATCTTGAGAGTGAGCCACAAGGCTATTTCTGTAATAACCCAGATTTCCAGGTGAATCTGGATCCCTATCAATGTAATAAGCCGCAGCAAGTCAAAGAGAGAATAACGGGTCGAATAAACTATTTAGCACGGGCTTTACAGCCTGACATGTACTGTGACAGAACATTTCAAATAATCAATGAGCGAAATGTTCTATTATTTAAGCTCCAACAGCCGTGCAACGTGTGCATCCTGTCTTTAAAACACAGTCAATGCCAGGGAAAATCGCCCAGTCTAATTTCCTTTTCTTGGTAATTTTGTCAGATTAAGATCAAGTCAATTTCCTGGAGCCTGTTCCAACACGGAGTGATGGCACGATAATAGTATCATTGGAATAAAGCTGTAATTGTGGAGGACAGCTCCTTTTGAGGAGAATATGGGCACAGATGGGTCCTGAGCTTGATGGAGGAATTTCTCTGTCCCCGAAGGCCATCAGGAAATTTTGGCAAACTGGCAACAGATATAAATAGACGGTGGGCAGAAACAGGTACCTGTAAGCACAAAAATGAACCAATCCAAAGGCAGGAGCTATCCTATTAAGTTAGAGGCTGTTCAATGTCATTAAAGTACAGTTAAAAAGCGACCACACTACACAGCACAGTGGCGCTACTCAGAGAAATTGTATGCTTATTATTTACCCATCCGTATATTGTTTTAGATGTGTGTGCATTCATTCCTATTGAGGTTAGTTCAGATAACAAACTATAATAGTGGAGACACTTCAGAGGGCCAACATACAGAATCCACTCACATTTAAACCTACAGGCAAACCTGATGTGGCATTCGACGTTTTGAGGGACCAATAAGATGAAGTTTTAGTTGAACTAGTGACAAGTTGCCAGCAACGCCACCCCAGGAATTTCACCTGGAGAGTTAGATTAACCTTAAAGTTAAAGCACACAAGTTCACTACTAATGAAAGCTTGAGACTGGGTCCAGCGTACAATTTCAATTCCTTTTTAATTAATATATATATAATCTTTAAACATGACTTCACAATAACATATGTTCAACTTAAACAAACTCAGTAAATGCAAACAAAAGAAAACTAACAGAGAAATTAAATCAAAAGTAATGGAGATTTATCCAAACTGATAAATCCAAATAATTAAGTAAAGCAATTTAGCCAAACCAAAATAACTAAGAAAACGAATTAAACCAAAAACATGCAAAGCAAACCACAACACACAAATAATATCATCAATAAGATCAGTTAGAAGTCGATCAAAAACATGCAAAGCAAACCACAACACACAAATAATATCATCAATAAGATCAGTTAGAAGTCGGTTAACTGAATAGATTAAGATGAGACTGAAGATGAGGCAGCAGTCACCATACTCAGTGGCAGGTACAGCACAGTAGGAGATGCAGAGTAGGATGGATGTGTTGGCTATATAAGCCAGTGGGCAAAACAGCAGCCGGCCAACAGCAGCGTGAAGAGGGGGGGGGGGGGAAACGTGCTGGCAGAAACCGCACACACACACGTCAACCCTGCCATAGAAAAATACATTTATTCTAGAGGCTGAACAACAACTGGGGTAACTTGAGTTAGCGTCATCTTATCCACATACCGTCAGGAGTTGAATGAACATCAAAGGAGAGGAAGGGGATCACTTGTGTCGAGCAGCACAATTACGTGCACTCGATCGATCAGCTGATCACTCCCCGCTGCAACCGGCAGAGGAGGAAAACACTCGCATGCCCTACAATTGGGGCCGATACGGGAGAAGGAAGACCCGGCCAATGAACTGCCTGAGGGATAGAAGCCAATGTTGAGGACTTGTGCAAAGTTTAGAAGGTACACAGACGCAAACAACTACTACATACCAAACAACGGCGAGCTGCACGACTCAGCTGAAAAGGCGATCAGGAGAGGCGGCCAGGTGCGGTGATAACAGGAGGCGGGGCAGTCTGTGGCCCCAAGGCAAGAGGGCTCCCAGTGCACAACCACTCGCCTTTATAGACAGCGCAACCAACCGTGATAGGCCGGTACTGCAGCACTAATTAAAGGCGCATCCTGCTACACTGATTTGCATGTATGTGGAATATAGGAGGAAGTGTGAGCTGCAGCTCTGTCGTTACTACACCAAGGACTCTAATGCATGCAATGTTGTTTATTTAGAATTTGTTTTTTTTTATCGTTAGGAGGAGAGTTTTTCACTCAACACATTTCATATAAATTTCAAACGTGAGTTTGTTAAGGCTGAGTTTTTAAAGCTTAAATGAAGGGATTTAATATTTGTCATCAAAATGTTTAATATGTCTGGCATTGAGGATAAGGGTCCTGGGCAAAATATGTGATGAAAAAAAAATGTCTGCGCCATCACAATCTGTGTGGTTTACATTTATGAAACACAGAATGTTTTTATTTGATCTCCAGGATTCTCAGTGGACAAAATAGTCAAATAAAAATGAAGTGCTTAATTGGACATATCTCAGTCACCCAGAGCTAGGTACAGCTTTGCCTATAATACCTTATCGGTGAACACATTCTCACAGATACTAGTAAAATGCGTGGTGCCACTGCAGGCTACCTTAAAAAAACGATTATAAAAAAGGATATAAATAAATGTATCTATATTATTTACAGCTCGCCTCAAAATAGAGCTCAAGCTGCATGGCCCTGACGCTGGACTAAAATCTGATTTGGCTAAACCTAAAATAAAATAATCATAACTACTTGTTTACCAGAGTAGTGGATTTGTGTTTGCATGAAAACACAAACACACGCAGACCAGGAGAAAAAAAAGGGAAAGACAAAAAGGGCCGATACAAAAAGAGAGTATTTAACGGCATCAGTCTACTTGTGGCCCAGGTGTCTGAGTGCACGGCGGCCAACTGGTGAAAATGGCGAGTTTGTGTATGTGTGTGTGTGTGTGTGTGTGTGTGTGTGTGTGTGTGTGTGTGTGTGTGTGTGTGTGTGTGTGTGTGTGCGTGTGTGTGTGGGAAAGAGAGAGGAAGGATCTCTACTAATCTCTTGCATTACTGCGGTCATTTCCACTCTCTTCATCACCACTAGCATGTGCTCTGTGAGATTTAAAATATTTAAATCTGTAATCTGTCAGCATTATGAGGTTAACACACACCAGCAAAGACTGGTGTCCTATCCGTCAGCACCCCCCCCCCCTCACGACATACATCACGAGGACCTGATGTGGTCTATTGTCGTCCTGGCTGGAAAAGACTTTGCGGCCGGTGTCTGTAGTTTCTCAACGCAGGCAGACACAAGCTGCTGGACCCTGGAGGAAAATTATGGGAAGTGCACGCAGCTGATAAAAAAAAAAAAAGCTGTTGCACTACGAAGCACAAGGAAGCGTCTAATTGTTTCCCCAGTGTACGTGACCCACTGACTCTTCCTTGTTCTTTTACTACGGGTAAAGCAGCATTTATTATTGATTTGGTGGCGTACACTCATAGTCTTACACAACATGAGTGTCTCACGAGTGGGCCTGAGTTCCCTGTCAGTCCAGTGCACCGCTGCATTAACACGCCCACTTTCACCTTTCTTGCACATGGAGGCATATTTTCCTGAAACTCTGAATTAATAACCCAGAATGAATAAATTGAATGGGATTAAAGCCTGAACGACAGTGACCCATATATGACTATTAGATTGATGGAAGACACTCCAACGTAGCCCATTTAGCCAGCTCCATGTCATGTCTTCATACGACAGGCTTTTACTAAGCTCCTTAAGAGCCTGCCCCAGGGGATCTATGGTAGGCTGGAGGTACTGACTCAGGCCTTATCTTGACTAATTTACCCCATGAATTAGATGGGTCCTCGCTTCTGTGTCATGCCAGACCTACACAATAGTTGCTCCGTGTTAAGAAAATGTGGAGAAGAAAGGGCTCTGCGATTGCTTGGTTGGATAAGAAGCTGGAGAATTGATGGGCGTAAAGGCTCAACCCGCCACATCAACTTTACCTGGACAGTAACGTTCATCCCCAGGATTAAGAGAGTGTTGACTCCCTGTCACTTGTCTGTATATTTCCCGGGTGGATTAAGCGGAATAAAATGCAATTTGAATCATGCGGATTAAGGTGAACTTTTCAAAAGACAAACAGGCAGGGCTTCACCCCTGTCAGCCACAGAAGTCAGGAGAGCAGGAGCTTTCCTTTGTTCTTTTTAGACTGTCTTTATTTTCTGACAGACATTTTCAAAATGTAAATGAGCTGGCAAGCTGGGACAGAAAGTACAGGAGCTGGTCAGATCCAGAGAAATGGCTTATCATAATGCATGAGCAAGTGGAAAGCAAGTAACATCACAGTATGCAAATCACAGCCGTGGTCTGCAACTGGCTGCAACAGTTGCACAAGATAAAAATCAATCAGATGTAAACAAACATGCACTTGCTGCTTGAGTCGATCGTTTTCTTTATGCCACAGTTTAAAAAGCTCATTCATTTTGCATGTTTCACACAACTGAGGTGTCTTATCCTAGTCTGAGTTTATATAAGTCTAAAGTGCAACTTCACAGCTCAGAGACACTCTCTCTCCCGATTCGAGACATTATCCCACCATCACTTGCTGCTTCTCCCCATGTGATGTATTTTTAAAACAAAGGAAACAATCAAAAAATAGCTCCTTGCTTCCGTTGCTCATTCAGTGACGTCCGCGATTTCAACTCAGCCGGCCTCGTCCTCGGCCTGTGTGCCTTTGCGTGTAAATTCTCTAATTAATAAATAAATAATAAATTGACAACTTCTGGCAGACAGTGAGTGGAGGCATACTGTGTGACATCTGCTTTGTAGTTAGGATGGCGATGTCCAAAAGAATCTTGTTTACTAAGCAGACATTGGTCTTTGGCAGGGAAACCTGTTAGTCAGGGGAGATGTTTTTGGGCCATGAACAATGTAAAATCTCTGTTGAATATGCTATGTGCAGTAGACTTGAGGCGTATCTTTGTGCCTCAGGCCAAAACCACTTTGTTAGTCAAACAAAGACACTTTCATCTTTTCACAGATTCAACAAATACGTCTTATTCATTATTAAAAACGAATGTGACACAAGTGTATCTGGTGAATTGTCGCTCGACTCGAGTAATACTAAAACAAAAACAACAACAAAAACCTGATTTAATGACTTAATGACGGTGAAAGCGCATCCTCCTGAGCAAACAGCAAGAGGCAAGTTTATCCTCCGTCATTAGTCACTGTACATCCTTGTCTGTGGATGACAGGATTATGAAAGAGCCCAGTCGACACATCATGAGACGCACTTTGACTTGGCTTTAACATTTCGCTGTTTGTTGCCTCATCAGTTGTCAGGGGCAATTAAAATCCTGTGGTGCACTGACTCATTGACATTGTGAGTGTTATTAACATTAAGACTGGGAAAACTGTTCCTTTCTAGTTTCTGGACTGTTTTGTTTTTTAAGGAACATCAGCCACCAGGGTCTGTGCAGTCATCTTGTTTACTTGCTAATGTGGTGAAAACCAACCGGCATTAAATCCCAAATCCCTTTTTTCCCCCTTTTACGCGTGACATTGCAAATTTGTGAAAACAGCGCAGGAGCAAGGACAGTCTTTTCCTCGGCTGCAGGATTGGTGGTGATGGGACACATTTTCAGAAGGTCAGCGGTATCCATTTGGGAAATTATTCGGTTACCACTCCTGCTGCTTCAAGACAACACGTCAAACACGATGAAGAATATTAGAAAACACAAATAACCTTCCGCAGCCTCCTTTCGAATGTGAAGCAGCACACCTCTGCCTTTACACTGAGGAGCACTCTCTCTGATACACCTCGGTCCATGCGTCTGGTTACGGCAGTAGTAATGAGCTCGCAGCTGAGAAAGAAACCGAAGGCTAAAGAACAAGAGGCCTCCTGGGCCAGAGACCAAGGAGTAGCTCAGCCAAGTTAAGTCAGGCCAGGACGGACTCAGGTGTATTCACGTTAGGTCAAGACAGAGCCTCGCTGACCTTTGCAGCAGACAGGGAGTCTCATGGAGCTTTTCTTGAGCGGTCCGGAGATTCAACGAGTAAACAATAGACTCGGTGCTGCACTTTGAAATGTGTGTAATTGGGTGTGTGCTCAGTGCCTGTCAATGAGCACGTGTTGAACCAGCCCTCGCATTCTACCCTGCCTTGATAATGAAAAGTGTCAGAGGTCAGCGTTCTCCGTAATTATTCTCCAACAGTGTTTTCATCAAACGGACGGGTGACAAATTACAGAGGAAAACAACATAAGGGGTCCTGGGACAGTGTTGGGCCACCACGTACTAGCAGAGCAGCCTCAGGGTGTCTTGGCATTGGTTCTGCAGATCTGCAGACTCTACTTGAGGCATGAACCACCGTACTTCTGAAAGACGTTCCCTCATTTGTTGATGGTGGTGCAGAGGCCTCTCAAACATGGCCGTCCAAAATCCCCCAGTGGTGTTAAACTATGTGGAGATCTGGTGAATGTAAAGGTGGATTCACGTCATTTTAATACCCGCCACCTATGACCGGGGGCCCTGTCCTCCTGTTTCTCTCCTTATTTTTCAAAATTGTCCTTTAATTTGTCACCCGTCTGAATTTAAGCTGCCATGATTGTTACACGGCTCAAACACAGGCCCAGGAAAAATGCAGAAGAAAATAGGGGGGAAGAATGGATTTAAAAACAGCAGGGGAACTTGAAAAATAGTACTTTGCTGGACTGGAATACAAACACTGAAGGGCCTTAGAGAGAATTCACAAGCAGCAGCAGCAGCAGCAGCAGCAGCATGCATAATCCTTCACATGATATTGAAGACGCACATACAATATAAATGAACACAATTTGCCTGCAAATCAAATCAAAATCCAAAGGGTCCTAATCAAATTTCATAGGGTTTTAAATGTGCGCAACAAAAACTATAAATTCAATGTGTGTGTGTGTGTGTGTGTTTGTGTGTGTGTGTGTGTGTGTGTGTGTGTGTGTGTGTGTGTGTGTATGTTTGTTATTATAGCCCATTAGATTTCAACAAACACAAGCCAAATAAAACGCTGGATCATTTCCTAAACGCTTCGGTATCAGGGAGACGTTGCTTATTCATCCAATCACCATGACAACTCCATTTTCCCTCCTTCTTTCCTGTTTGAATGTAACCCTCGTCGTTAATTATGCTTCCTACCACGGACTACAATGAGCCTATTTATCTGTGGGCCTGCGCCATGTGTCCAGGAGTTTGTTAATGTGGGAAAGTAGACACGAGTGGCCTGCAGGATGATTACACTGCTTTAAATTTAGCACTGAACTCTCGGCTTCCGCACGATATTGTTTCCACAGCTTTCATGGGGGATTACGAAGATGGGAAAGAGGCTGTTTACTGAGAAAAAAATAAAACATTTTTAAGCACAGTCATTGAATGAATGTGAAAGACCAATGCCATTTGGGGTTTGAGAAGAGATTTACAGGCTGAAACGACAGAAACAATCGTTGTGAAACATATTACAAATAAATATTATTTGTTCTTCAAAATGTTCCTGATGCGTTTGCATTGAGCATGCATTTGTTCACCCGCGGGCTTTTCAAATAAATAAAAGTAAAAATAGAAAGATTGTTCAATGGGAATCCCCACGTATGCCTGTGGCAGATTATCCTGCTCCTCAGCACAACAGATGGAGGTGCTGCTGCGAGCTGGTGGCAGATACCGCTCGCATCGGAGATAAAATCACGTTGGCATCCTGGACGATTTGATCCAATCAGGTTTAGAGCTTGCAATTTCATTTGTGCAGAAAAAAAAAAAAAAAAAAGATGAAAGAAAAGAAAGTCATCGGGCTAATTCATGTGTTCTGGAGAGAGGGATAGAGAGAGAGAGAGAGAGAGAGAGAGAGAGAGAGAGAGAGCTTGCGCGTCACCGCTCCATCACGCACACACACACACACACACATGATGTCGTTTTAGCCGAAGTAACAAGTGAACCCCTGAACAATTATCACGAGCTGTTATTATTTCCAACGCATCGATGGATCTCATGCGCCCGTGTGACCAAACACACACACACGCACACACTCACACGCACACACTCACACACACACTCAAACCCCTGCCTGCAAAATCTCACTCCGTTCAAGTCACTACATCCAAATGCGTTTATTTGGAAGTGTGTATCTGTGTACACGCGTGCTTCGTGAACACCTCTGCGTCCATGCAGCACCACACACAACACAACACGTCCCTACCAACCTGTCCAAGTAAGTCCTGGTGAGTGTTCAGCTTGTAACGGAGCTTCCAGCTGAGGAGGCTGCTCCTGGTTCCTCCCGCAGCCTCCTCCTGGAAGTCTCTCTCTGCGCACACAGCCTCAGCCTGCCTCCCCCTCCTCCCTGCTCTCCATCAACTATCAGGACATGACTCACCTGCCTTGCTGAGTTGTAATTCCCTCCATGCCGTTGTTTTCCAGAAATAAAATAAAAAGCCGAGCCACTGTTTCAGTTTTCTGGGGGGGGAGAGCTCTTCCACTTGCAGCCCGAGTATAAATCCTGCTCCAAATATCCGTTATAGTGCGCGCAGTGCCTGTGTGACCTGTGTGGGGAGCTTCCCTGGGAAGCTGCTTATCCTCGCCCCGCTGTCATCTCAACACATGTCTCCGTCTCCTCTTTATTCCGGTGTTTTCTCCCTCTCTCTCCTCCTCTGGTCCCGCGCGCTCCGCTGCTCCTCCTCGCCTTCACTCCTCGGGCTCAACGCGAGCTTCGGCGGGCGCGCGCGGCGCGACCCCGGCTGGATGTTTCGGGAGCGCCGATTGGAGCCGGAGAGGAGGGTTACTAGGTAACCAAGGGCACACGCATCACACACGAGAGGGAGCGCGGGATTTATGGCTCCGCGCTGCCCCTTCTCCTCTGGAAGATCATCAGAAATGTTTCAATATTTCAATGATGGACCACAGTCCAGCGTGTATATCAAAAAATAAAACCCCTGCATCGTCCGCTCAAAGGCATCAATCTTCTCTGGGTGAGGGTGTCCTGCAGGAAAAGTGTGAAATCCTCTAGTAGTTACATATTTCCATAATAAAAAAATAACATATTGTGAACGTACAGGGTACAGAGCACAGATGATAACCTTTATTAAACTGGAAAGAATTCATTAATAAATGGAAAAGTTCCTTAAAGGGATATTAAACCTAAAAATGAAAGTTCACTCATTATCTACTCACCATGATGCCGATGAGGGGGTTGTGTGTGTTTGTGTGTGTGTGTGTGTGTGTGTGTGTGGGAGGGGGGGGGGGTCTACAAAACACTGTCAGAGTCTCAGGGATAAACATCGTTGTAGACAAATTCCAATACAATTAGGGTAAATGGTGACCGATTTTTCAAACTTAAAAAACATGACAGAAACACATAATTTACTCCATGTTTTAGCCCAAATGTCTTCTGATATCCATGCATAGACACGTCTAGAGGAGAACATCACAGGGTGAGCTATCCCTTTAATAGCTGAATACAGGGTAATTAAAAGCTTAAAGCAGTTTTTGCAGGAATAAAGTGTGACTTTTTTATTACCCAATTAATTGATAAAGCTAGTCTACATCCTTTTTTTTATTTTCCAGTTTTCAAACACTTTGATTTACATGTTTTTATTGGTTCACAAATTTTTGCCTGATGTGACACGTGACAGTCACAGTCAAGTCAGCAGCATTAGGCTCAAATATACAAGTAAGCAAAAAAGAAACTAGTTTTATATAACTTACACCAGTGATTTGTTGTGCTTTCATAAAGTTTAGGGACAAATAAGAAACAGATTCTGGTCAAAGTTAAAGCCGCAAAGTTAGATATGTTGGGTCTTTTATAAGTCGAGTTGGGAAATAAAACAACAATTTTTATGGCAATATAATTGTAATCAAATGTAGCAATAACAAAAGTTCAATATATATCCAAATCTTGTTTATGCCTTTTTTAAGCAGGAAGGAAAACACTTGAATTAAAGGTTTCACCTCAGATTTGTGGAATGTTTTGCTGTTTATATTTTGGGTCAATAAAGAAGACTTAAAACTCACACCCTTCACTCAGGACCGTAAATCAGTCTTAAATGTCAAGTGATATTGAAATGTTTATCTTGATCAAATGTTGTACACGTGGCCCAGATAGTCCTTCAAAAACAGAGTATTTTCTTACACTTTTAAAATGAATGTGAGATAAGGAATAAAAGGGGGTTTAAAATATTTAGTTTGACTCATTATGTATCTACTTTTAAACCTTTAACAGTGCACTTCATACAAATTAAAATTGACTCTTCTCATGACGGAGTCGGCTTCATTTTGATTTGTGTAACAGGGTCAGGCAAACCTCTTCAGGACATTATTCAAGCAAAAATGTTCAAGTCATGTCAACTTTGTTTACATAACAAAATCCTAGCTCTGTACAGTCGGTACAATAAGGACACCTTCTGTTGGTTTTGCTCTCGGTTTAGATACAAAATAACTCTACGACTTCTTGGAGGAACCAGATGACATTGAGCTTAAATAAACTGACATTTGAACTATTCTTTCGAATGTGTATTTTAAATGTGTGGAGACAATAATGCAAACAAATATGTCTATAATTCATAATAGGCCCTGGAGTAGGTACAATGGGACAGTTTATCCCTCCATATAACTCTGCTCGCTCTACTGACATTTTTAAATCTTGGTTGAAAACCCATCTCTTCTCCTTGGCCTTTAAATCCAATTGAGATCAATATTGTATCATCAGTACTTTGTCTTTCTTTGTCATTCCTCTATGCCCTTGTGTCCGTTTGTCTGTGTTTCTTTTTTTCCAATCCGTTTACTGAAGTTGTCAGCGCCACTCGTTTTTAAATGTCCTCCAGATTTATGTGGAGTTGGCTTTTGCTCTGAATTTGCTGAGCAGGTCTCTATCATCTGCAGCACTGACGGAAATGCTTCTTCAAGATCTGTATAAAACATAAACATAAAGGTTTGAACACACAATTTAAACTCTAAACTATGTGAAAAAATCCATCAAATATCTATACGCTCATATTGAAATTAATAAATAAGTGAGAAGTGAAGGTCTTAATAGAGGTAGTGCAATAATAACACACATCATCCACATACTGTACTGCCACATTTACACTCTTTTGAAATTGAAGGTGTTAATCATTGAAATCACCTGTAGTGTTCATACATGTCCATTGTATGACTCTTACAGCTCCTACACAAAGAAACGTTCTCAGTGTTGACAAGTGCTGCAGCTGAAGTGAGGGATTTGATATTCAACAATGTGGAAAAAGCAGCAGGGATACTGAATACAAAGAAGCTTAATTGTGTTTCTGTGAGGGCTTGCAATAATGGCACACTATTATTTTCATGAACTGGCCATAAAGCCACAAGTTTGGTCATATTCGTTGAGAGTTAGAGACTGAAATTAAAAACCTGGTCCCCTAATGAAACCACATTTAAATTCACTAGATCCACATTTATTTGGATCTGCAACAAATTGCACAAAATCCTAAATATCAGTCCCGTAAACTTCCTCCTTTTTCATCAAGATCCATGTATTGTTCTCTGAGGAATCAACAAATCTTTTGAAACTCACTATGTCTTACAGAGAAAAGGGAATAAAGAAAATCCGGATCCGGATCTGAACTAAAAGTTAATGGGTTCTTCCCTGACCCATAACATATCCAAGTTTTGTTGTTATTCATCCTTTAGTTTAGACATTATCCTGCAACAAACACACACAGATGAAAACACAACCTCCTTGGTGAAGGTCAAACAAAAAAACAACATTATGAGGGTATCTCTAAAAGTGGTCTTACACGTTAATGCCCAATGTTGAGGGGCACAGCAGCAACCACCACATGTAGTGTGTGTTAAAGCCTATATGCGTTTTAACAGGTGAGTACAGACGAGTCATTCATACTCCCAAGGACAAAAAGTCAGCAGAGTCACAAACAGATAGATGGCATGCCTGAGGCGGCCGCATTAGTAATTTCAAAATCATGCCGGAGAATAATATTTATGCCTTTGGAGTCAGTGTGTGCATCATGGTGCCACAGTGCAGGCGTGTCAGCTCTCCTTTCTCTGTCTCAACACCTTTTCTCTGGCAAGTCGGAAAATAGTGTTTCAGAACATCAGTGTCTCAAATGCTGTTTAAATCGTCTTAATTAATTTGCCCTGGAGGAAAGTGAGAACAAGGGAAAACACTCAAAACCAGGTCCTAGTCGTAAATCACACAAAAAATGGACTTGTAAAAAATAGCCTGTTTGATAATGTTCAATCAATCAACACAGGCGCCTGAAGGGTGGAACATTTCAAACAGGTGCAACTGACTACACATGCAAAATGCTTCCCAGGGTGCAACTCTGGGTATATTCGAAAATAATTTTGTTTCTAAGATGACTGACGGAGAAATTGCTTTTACTTTTAAGTGCTTTTTATTCCATTATCATTTACAAATAACATGCAAGACAAGAATACTCTGCCAGGAAAATAATTGTATTTGCTCAAGAAGAAGTCCGTATTTGGATTTAATTCATTAGGATTTTTACGCTCGTTTACCGGGGACAGGGGCCATTAATGAACAATAAAAATGTAAATGAGCCAGAGTTACCTTACGTTTAAAATGCCACATCTTCTTAGCTGCTTCTGACCAGATGTTTAAATCTACATTAAGAAGATGAACACAATCGGTGAAGCTCTGAGGTTCGCTGCTCCTTGAACAGGATGCACAGAACAGCAGAAGAGTAGAGCACTGGAAACATCTGTCAAATACTGTCCGGTCAAGTTTACAGAATAACGACAAGCAGGAGACGCAAGATAAAGATAAATACAGCGAAGAAGACAGGCCAGCGGGGCGAGAGAGTCAGCAGAACAGTGAAGAGGACAACTGACATTCTGATGACCACGACTGTTTATCAATACAGACTCATCTCCGCTGCACAGCACAGGAATGCGACGAATTTAGAGCTGTGAGAATTTGTCTACTAGAACTAATAAGCCCATCGATTCACTTTGTACTAATGTGATAATGTCTGCTACTGCCACTACACTGTCCTATGAGAAAGACAAAGACAAAATAAACAGGACCTGGCTGTGGTGGCTACAGGGTTTTTCTAAATCATTGGACAAAAAGGTCCCACAATTCTTTATTCAGTAAGAGGTACGTTTAAGTCATTCCCCGTTTACTATGAGCTCTATAAGTTTGAGCGAATAACTTTAAACTAAACAGTTTTACTGTCATTGTATTATATTCTCAATTTTACAATTTAACTAATTTCCATCTATTTTATTTGTTGTACTTTGTGTTTCTGTAGCTTTACTCCTTCAACTTATTTAAATTTATATGTATTAATACATATATATATATATATATATATATATATATATATATATATATATATATATATATTATCTTTTTTATATCGTTTACCTATAGTTAGCTACTACAGCCTATGTATTTTTAGCATTGTTAGGAAGTTTTTTTAAGGAATCCTGATGCACCAAGGGCTCTTCAAGGGCCAATTAGATTCAGCCTGGGCCAGTTGCCCCCTGGCCCCGCCCCTGTATTCACCCCTGGTACCTGGGTAACAAAATGATCCTCCACTATTAATTAGTAAGGTTCCTTTTTGGTATATATACATTTTCTCTTTGCCAGTCTTTTCTTGTTTTAGTCAGTGAATGTGTTTAACCCCCACAGACGTTCACCACACCTCTGACGCTCAAATTAGAAGAAAACTGGAAAATGTGCTATGAATTATCAAGTATTGCACTAAAACACAAGGCCACGCATTCACTTTCATTTCTACTATCTGCCGCTGAGTTATTCAGTCATTCACTGCCTCTCTAAAAACATTGTTTCTACCTCTGACTATTATCACGTTCATAGTCACATGTTTTTATCTGTAACCCAACTTAATCAGAAACTCTTCAGCTGCTGCAACAGGACTTCAACAAGAGAGATCTCTTATCACATTTCATTCTACACTGCTCTTGAGGTGAATGTTTTGGAGGAGACAGAAAGATGTGCCAGTGTTTATCTCAGGGTTTTGGCCCTAATGAAGCCAGGTGGTGCAGAGGCAGCCAATGTTGAAGTGAGGCCCCAGGAGGAAAAACAAGACTACAAAGGGTATGTAGTGCAAAAAGCCAGAAAACCCAAGAACATTGTGGGAGTGTGACAATCCCAGAAGAACAAAAAAGCATCTACTTGATCAAAACACTGTGGCCTGATTATGTCCCCCCCCCCCCGCCCCCAAAACACACACATCTTTGCTATTACAGACAATCATTAGGGCAACACAGTCATCAGCTGTCTAGAAAAAGAGGATCTCTTCAGAAAGTCACCTCATATGACACAGTGGGGGAGCAGCTACAGTGAAATAAACACTGCTGAGAAAACTTCCTGCCGTTTTAACGGGCTGTGGTTTGTAAGAAGCATGTTTTATAGTAAGACCGGGTTCTGTTCCTCTGACATTTATTACATCCTGATGAATTATCATGGAAAGCAAATTGATTACAGTGCTTTCTCTTACAGTGCATTCCCACTGCGCGGCTTCTTGCCGTGTCTTTTTATTTATTTCATTATTCCTGTGAACATATTGGTTACAAAACCGGCATTTCACGTGTGTGTGTTTGTGTGTGTGTGTGTGTGTGTGTGTGTGTGTGTGTGTGTGTGTGTGTTTGTGTGTAGCTCAGCGCAGTCGGGTCGTCATTCCACATTTGTGACATTTATCTGAGAACTTAATACTTACATGCTTGCCTTGATGAGACTTATAAATGTATCAATTTCCATGCACAGTGATTTAGAAATGGCTTTTACAGCCACTCTGGGGAAAAAAAATTACAATATATTAAATGCTTTTCTGTGGTTTCACTTCTGCGAAAACTCTCTTTTCCCCAGAAACTCGCAATTTTCTTCCGCTTGTAATAAAATCATTAAAATCAATATCTTGTGTGAAATGATTAATATGTTTGATAAGTGTCTTCATAATGAGCAGGATAATATCGTTTAAAATTGCCGCAGATACAGTCCTGGCTCTGGCTGTGGTGAGGCCAGGTGCTCTCAAAGAACGTGGAAAACTTGGATCTCGAAAATGAAGTCATATATTTGAGGTCTCCAAAGTTCAGAAACTAACACATTTACACTTTATAGACACTTTTAAAAGCTAAAACACATCATCATAACCTCATCCTGGGACGTCTTCACTGAATGTTATCTTGAGTTATTGTCACTTGTAGCCTCTGGTTTATTTTAACAGCACAATGGAGTTCCCCGGCGAACACAAGTTCCCCGGCATTGTGCAGCCACAGTCACACTGCCTTCTTCCATCAGCACATGTGATTTGTTTGATCACAGACAAAATGATCAGATAACAGTCACACAAAAGCAAGAGACCAGAGAGCCCTCTTCCAGCCTGTGGCACAGAAATCTTTAAACCATGACTTTCTGTTTAGAAATGAACCCCGGACCACATTTTCATCATTCTTCCACATCTTAGTGTAATATTTATACAGTCCTGCCTGGGCAAAGCTCAGTGGAATATAATGTGCCCTGGTATATTGATTATACACATAGCATCCTTGTATAATATTAATAAGTGAAATGAAACATAATCAAATATTCTGGATATCGTCAGGTGGCTCGTCAAAATGAGGTCTGAGACCAGCGAGAACTATTCATGATGTGATTCTTAAGTCCTGCTGTTTGACAACACATTTTTATGCCAGATTTCTATTCACAAACAAATGGCTGCAGTGTATATACTGTCATTATATACATACATGTCCATATATAGATGCATGACAACATACAGTAACTGTTTAGCATATATATTGACACAGGGTTTTCATGGATTGTTTGTTATTAATGCTCAGTCAGCGAATCAAAAAATAAAAAATATGAACAACAGCGACAGTTGTAAATATGATCATACAAAATCTCTCTTTTTTTACTGGATTAAAAAATGCACAACATTATCACATGAGATCCATCCCCAGAGAAATGTGAGTCATGTTGACACTTTGAATAGACATCATGTTTTTAAGCTGAACCTATTACAGATTAATCAGGATCTCCTGTTCTCCTCTGTTGTTCGCGCTTGGATGAACTGAGTGCTTCTGTCAGCTCTATCTGTAGCAGATGTCCGGTGCAGAGCGCTACACAGCCCTCATGTGATCACCCTAAAATACTTCCTGCTTCATTTCTGAGTAATTTAAAGCCTGTTTATTTCTCTTATTGTGGCTTTGGCCTAGAGGCTGCAGAGTAATCTCTGCCAGAGCTCGACCAACTTACTCAGCACCTTTCATGCCCTTCAACCTCTGCAGACGGATTATCAGAAATATTAAGTGGAGTGAGAGCAAATGTAACCATGGCATGTGAATCCACAGAAATGAAGCTGCATCGTATATTTTATCGATGTCTGTATGCGAACGTTGTATATAGTGTGTGTGTGTTTACACTGGACTGTTTGACGTTCACTGAGACAAATACACAGAAAAATGTCAACATTCAATATATAAATATATATATATATATATATACAACTATTGAAATGTACGAGTTCCATGTTCAGAGCTAAATCTATAAAAGGAGCTTGAAAGATGATTTATTTTCTATGTATTTGTCTCAGTGGACGTCAAGCAGTCCAGCGTAAACACACACATACACACACACTTTTTCAAAATGTTCAGGATCCACCGGGATGAGTGCGAAATTAAAAATATGGGGGAACAGAATTCACAAACTGCAAATTAACTTAAAGATAGTGAGCTGGAAAGTAGAGTTAAAATCGGTTCAATGCATAAAATCTGAGGCAGAAATTATCTTTTTGCAAGATAGAAACGTTTGTGTTTTAAGTCTTCAGACATCAGGAGGCTTGATGGTGTTGTAACACTTTCATGGTTTTACTCACAGTTTGAGTCCACAGTCGACTCACATTAATCCCCCTTTAAATTGTACATTCCCTTTTGTCATTTCTCCTTGTAAACATCCACTTCCAGCTTGATTGAAGTGCTTTTTGTAGTTTCAGAGCACATATATGGAATTTCTCGCAGTGATTAGGTCTCAAGCGGAGGATGATTACAACAGCCCACATCAGGCACTTTCCCGGGTCACCTCCAAAATCAGATCTCTGCAGGACCCCAATAAGTCAAGGAAATCAAGCTGTTATTGTACGCGCTAAACTCTCTTCACTCCTGTTTGCTTTGTGCTATATTTATTAGGACACACTTTTCTGCACAATAATCTTAGTGGCATTATTACATTAAAGGGTTAGTCACAGTGTTTGTGCAAAGGGTGGTGGAGGGAATATAGGGATATTTTTATGCCAAGTGCTTGGGGCTCTGCTGGTCTTTCCTTTAACAAGTCTAAATCCAACAAGAAAAATCTATTGTGCACAGATGATTTCACTGTCTCCTCCACCCATTATACTATCTCTTATGAATAATTACTGAAAAACAAAGTCATGGAGATAACCAGGACTGTGCAAATTGGAAATGTTTAATTTTTATTTGTCAAATGCTCTCTGAGTGATCATGCTGAAGTTATTTTTTTTGCCAGTTGAGAAAGCTCCAATCCTACTGTTTGCTATCAGTCTGTTTATGCTAAAGTGATACTCGACTAAACTGTGCAATAGGCAAAAAAACAGCTAGACAAGGGCTTGGCTCTCATGCACAGATTTCCATATTTATTGCTTGAGATCCTGCAGGGAGTTCAACTGAATGCCAATCGTAGAGCTGACTCACTGAGACAAATATGCATCTCGTGCCTGCGCACTACAACATGGATCCCATACTGTATGACGCTTGATTGATTAAATCCACCTATTCGAGTTAAATGCTATAGTACAAGCAGCTCCTGGTGTCAGCAGAAAGCTGTGGAACTGTGACAGAGCTCATTGGCTGCTGTGTGCTTTCAACGTCTCAACAATGCTACCAAACAATGATAATAATATGTTTGTTGGAACTATGTTATGAGCAAAGGGAAAACGTGCCTTGGACAAGGCAGCAAATCACTAAATGTTTTTTTTTTTTTTTTTTACAATAAACCTGTGTAAGTAACAACTCTGATTTAAATTGCCCTATTTTCTCTAATGGTGCATATGAGACCAATGATCACAGCAGTGGGAGTGTCAGAAAACACATCTGAGGGTGTCACAAAATGATTACCAACAGCAAAAAAGAAAAGAAAATAGCCATGCAGACAGAAGCTTATGCTCATTTGACTGTCTTCTAATCTTTGAACCTAAATATAATATATTATTATTTACCTGGTTGGTGTCATAAACTGTATGTAAAGATGGATGACGTGACAACTCCCTAAAAGTCTATCCAACATGTTTTTATCATCCTCTGGTGGCTGACTACAGTAAAAGTCATAAATCCAGCCTCCACCATGTTAGTCGATAGGACAAGAACCAAACCAAAAAGTCGAAGCAAACTCCAGATAAATCTTTCCACAAAGATAGTATCTGTGATTTTAGGTAGTCATTTTCAAACAAATGCACGTTCAAGTATTGCTTTTACCATTAAGTTCAGTTTAAATTCGTTATTTGATAAACGTTAAACATTCAGATTGACAGCTGGCTTGTGATTGGTCTAGCCGGATATATCAGCCTGATCTTGATATGTGGCGTAGTTCGTTATCGCAAAGGAAAGAAAGGGAAGGCAAACCAACCTCCTGAACCTTTCTGGAGTCAGCGACACCACCATTCTCAGATTTTCAAAGCAATCCTATTTTTCAACCTCAACGCTGCACAAAAAAGACGCACAGTGTCTCTCTTTTGTCTCCGTACCTGCAGAAACACACACAACACACACACTCTTACACACACCTTAGAGATGAGAAACGTCTAATTCTATCTGATGCAAATGTATGCATTACCAATGTGAACTTCGAGTCAATTATACCGCCATGCTTATTTTGAACAGGCTGAAGGTGGAGGCACCTCAAGGCATTAGTATGCCAATGTGTTTAAAGGCCAATTTCACCCTGCATGCCTCTGGAACAAAACCCTCAAAGAATTTGCATTTCAACAGAATATCACTTTTCACTGCCTGTTTATGAATCTGTGTCCCATTGGTGCTCCAATTTCACATTTCTCAGCCTGGATGCATAATCACTTTTGTGTAAAATTGTCTTCATTGAGTTGTAATAAGCAGAAAAAGATGCCAGTGGAGAACATTTTCTTTTTCTTCCTCTATCCTACTTCCAAGAAATTTTTGCTGAGAGTTGTTGTTCTTGTTTCTTGTGGGGTTCTTTTTCAGTGTATGATGTGTGTGCATGTTTTCTCTAAATGCATCACATACCTTGTTTCAACACACGATAACGAGAGTGAATAAGCAGCATTCACTGCTGTACAGACTTAAATGGCCTCATTGTGCTGCGCAGGGACTTATTGTAAAGCTTAATCATAGGTTTCACAGAGATGAACCTTTCAGAATGGATCCTGCACTTTCCTCTTATGAGAAAGGACAAATTAGAGCTTCATATCCCCTGTGCGGCCCTCCATCCTTCCCCCCCTTTATCACTGCTAGTAATGACAACTGCCGGTGCCCCTCCCGTCCACGGGGGGAAATAATTAGCATGCAGCGTTCCTCCTGTCAGTGCTTTCACCAGATGCGTAAGCAAGGTCTCACAGGTGGAGGAGAAAGCAAAAGAAATGCTACTTTTTCTTTATTGGTCTGTCACATTAACTACTCTGTTTATTTCAGTCATTTGAAGGCAGCGCTCTAAAAAAAAGCCTGTTATTATCCTTTGAGCAGTTAGATGCAATTAGTAGCACAAAAAAAACATTGCACAAATATACTTCTGTTTGCGTGTATAGATGGAGTGTAACAGTGAATGATCCTGCTGCGAGATAATAATTGAATCTTAGACAGAGAGGCGTCTTTGCCACACTGGAAATCCTAATGTGATTATAAATGAGAAAAATGTAAATATTTCAAAGGCTACACTTTATTTGAAATGGTTTTGAATCTCCCCAGCGCGTATGTCAAGCAATTCTATTAAAAAACAAAAACACAACAGCAAATGTTTTTCAAAGACAATTTCTCACTTTGCGAGAATGTTTCTTGCCTGGAGCGTAAATGAGGCTCTGGGTAAGCAGGCAATAACTTTTGTCAACAATACACTAAATGTTATGAGCTGTAGTTGTGCAGTGTGTAGCTTAACAACATCCCACAAAACCAGCGCATATAAAAAGCCTTTGTACTGACAACAACGCAATGCACCAGGTACAAGAAGAAATTAAGAGGCATGCAGCCACTCATCCTCTGTGGTTTTTGTGAATTAGCATCATCACACTAGACACACAACTGGTGCTTTTGCATTTACCTTTTTTCTTACTGAGAATTGCAATAATACAAAAAATGGATTGAAATCCATGTAAATATTAATCAAAGACGCTGTCACCGTGAAATCAGTGACTGTGCCCAGGTGCACTCTACACTCAGCAGGAGAGGAGCACAGAGAGAAGACTATTACAAGGTTGGTGAAAAAGGCATTAAAGTACATATCAAAGAAGAAGCGCACGTCAATTATTCAGCAAAGTGAGGAAGAACCACAAGGGCAGATGGGTAAACAAACTTAACGGGCTACAGACGACACCAGAAAAATATTGAACCATTCAATGTTTGCCAAAAATCTAAATGTTCAAGTTCATTTTTCAACCTTGTTTTTCCTTTGTTTGTTTAACCACAAGCTGCAGCCAAAAGCATTAGTGCTTCACCGTGTGTGTGTCTACAGATGTAAATGTTCTTTGTGACCCATGAGCTGCTGGGTAGAGAGCCGGCAGCATCGGTGGCATGCTTTATTTGTGGTGAAAGGTCAGCGTCTGCACGTTTACAATGTCTCTGGTATTTACCTCAATTTGCAAACATGTGAGCGTATGTGCAGCGAGCAGTCAAACCTGATTGCATTTACTTTAATGCATTATAAACACACACAGGCACTGTTTGCATCTGTAACATTTCACTTATGCAAGATTCACATACGTCTATTTCCTTTACACAAGGACATGCATGGAATCTGTAAGCTCCAGCGTGTGAGGTGCCCTTTAAGAAATATTTTCTATTTCATCTGAATGTGCACAAGAAGAAAAGAAGAATAAATGACCGAGTCATTGAACCATGAACTTGGTTAGTGTCGCCTTTGCAGGTCCATTTATCACCCTCAATACTGTGATATTAGGAACCCCAGAGAGACTGGGACATAAGCAGCAGACATCCTCCTCTCCCCACCTCCACCCAGAACAGAAGCCCGACTCTCCCACCTGCAAAGACTCCATCTGCTCCCCATGCACGGCAAAAACAACAAAAAAGCTCCATAACCCAATACACAGCCGAGCCAACCTTGACCGTAATATCCTACGACAGTTTGTATTTGACACAGGCAGATCTGCTTGATGCTTCGCAGTTATTTTCAGCGGCGACGATTGTCTCCAGAATAAATGCATGCAATGGTCCTCTAAGATATTTTTCTGTCTTTCCAAATTACATTTCTGCCCATGTTTTGATATTGTATCTCAACTCCTCGAGCTGCATAAGTGAGGGATGGTGCAGCCACACAGAGCTGGAGAGGAAAGAGGGCTGAGTGTAAGTTTTTTGTACAGTATTAGTTATTCATGTGTGTCTGCCCTAAAGACCAGAAAAGTGTCCTCACAATCTCACAATAAAGCAAATGTATAGTAAAAGGAAGCAACGCAGACCCCAACGATCTCTGGGGAGGAGATTTATGGGATCTATGGGGTGAATCTTCCAGAGGTGATGGAGGAATGAGGGCACTTTAAATCCCATTACTATGTGATCAGAAGTCGTTTCTCAGTCCAGATTATCCAGTGAGGGTACAGTGGGATCCTGTAAAGACCCACCTGAAATCCTGAGAGGTAAAGTATTGGCGGGTGACAAAGGTGAGAGCGTGAGGGGCACACATTGCTCTTCATTAAGTGATAAATAATGTAGGGGAATCATATGAATAATTTTCCCCCTAATGGATATTGCATGCTGAGAAAGGATTTCCAGTTCCAGTTTTTAAAAATTTAGCATGTGAAATGATGCGTCGCTATGTGACAAAGTGATTTTTCGGGGCAAGAAGAGAGTAGCGCAAATGCATCAGAGAGCTTCAGGGGGAAAAAAGTGAGAGAGAGGGAGGAGAAAAAAAGGGAGAGAGATAAATGCTGGGACTTTTTTCCCATTGAATTCGACAGCATCAAATGACTCTCAGGCCTCTCCTCAGATGTCCTGGTACACATCAGAATATTGAATCTAATTGTTCGACATTTTATCTTTCTTACCAATATTTATTTATCAATATTGAATGTGGACAGATGATCGTGCAGGAATGTATGTATATATGTATATGTGAATCGTTTTTTAGGCTAATTCTAATCTAAGAGGAGATATGCATAATTTCTTTACTTCTCTATTTTTGCTTTACAAATAAAAGTCTGCAGTTTCACCAGTTTGAAAATCATTCAAACAACAGTATGGTGGTCCATGTGTGGTCCAGGTATAACACACATTATTACAGTCATTTAGCTGACGCTATTATCCAAAGCGACTTACAATAAGTGCATTCAACCAAGAGGGTACAATCCCCGGACCAACAGGAATCAAGGAAGTACAATTTTACAAAGTACTATAATTAAGTGCCATTTAAGTGCTACTAAATTGTTAGTTTGAACTTTTAATCAAGGTATAGTCGGAAGAGGTGTGTTTTTAGTTTGCGGTGGAAGATGTATGGACTTTCTGCTGCCCTGACGTCATTGGATAGCCCATTCCACCATTTAGGAGCCAGGACAGGACCTAAATCTGTTTACACAGTCACATTACAGGGGCTTCTTAATTAAGGTTAAGCTTAAGGTTAAGTTTAAGGTTGCGGTAAAGGTTAGGCAAGTCGTAACTATGGTTAAGGTAATAGTGAGTCTTTAGGACATCAATTTAATGTGTCGCCTGAAGTCATGGAGACACCACTGCATGTGCATGTGTGTGGCTAGGCTGTCTCTCTGTGTGTGTGTGTGTGTATGCACCATCGTCAATATGCTTTGAGAGGTGCGACCAGTTTCACAGAATGCTTCTTTGCTCATAAAATTTAAATTCTTTAACTGGAAATCAAGGTGGAAAAATGTATCGAGTGTGGGAATCACAATTTCCCATCGGCCCGACTGTGGAATTCCTCATACTTCATTCTCTTTATCAAAACTCTGAAATGGCATATCACAGATTGCATGTGCTGTGGTAATGTGGCCTGTCATCCCTGAAGAGGACAGGAAGCATGACAACCTATGGAATCTCAAATAGCTGCACGATAATGCATGCAGGATATAACAATGTGATGACTGGGATGGATGAGTTCTAACATCACGATAGAATATCTCTTCTTTGCTGTCAAACTGCTTCATAACTTGCGGTGACACATCTGCACAGATGTGACAGCTAACAAAGCCTCGGTATAAAGGAGGTGGTCTTCTCTCAGTCTGCCCCAGCCCCTGTGATGCTACCTGCATCCAGCAGCATGACATACAATATGCATATGTTATCAAAGTAAAATCGGCCATGAAACTTTAATGAACACAGGAATAGAAGAGGGGCTGATTCGCTGAAGGCAATGTGGAATTGTCTTAGCGAAGCGTAACGGACAAGAAGCAGGGAACCTGGGAGAAGAGGAGCAATCGCTATAGGCATTTGCATTTCATATGTGAATGTAAGAGCCACCACTGCAATTATACATACCACCGAGTAAGGACATGGCTGCAATCCACAAAGCAAATTTCCATGCTTTGAACGGAGCCACAGCTCGCCTGGGGACTTGGCAGCTCAGGTGGCAGCCGTGGTTAATTTCACTGTTTGGGAGAAGTTGTAAGCTTGAGTCTACATGGTCAACAGCTAAATGTTACTTTCACATCGACGGATGCTATCCAATTTGTTGTCCTTGGACTTACAGGCTCTTAATTGTAATAGTGGCACGCTTCCCTTTGTGAGCTGAGCTGCATTCCTCTTCATTTTTCTTAAAGACAAACAGCACAACCACAACAATCCAGCGCTGATTGGGGAAACTGTCCTGGTGCAACAGCAAAGTTTGACCCCCGCCTACGTGCAACCTAATTTGAAATCAGATTGCCCCCCGATTTACCTCCACCAACCAGACAGCACTAGTGCGCACCAGGGCTGGAGTTGCTAGGCAACTGAAGACACTTGCTGCAGACTGAAATGATTCTTTGATTCCAGGAAAGATCTTATATAATGCCTTGCAGGGGATACATTTTTGTTTTTACAATTGCATAAATCTTGCTGTAGTGATTATAATTATTGTGATATTATATCAGTTGGCACAATGACTAACAGTGTGAGTTCACTTCCCAGGAAATAAAGAGAGTACACAGAGTAGTTATCCTGCTAAGAACGAGATGGGCCTACAAAGAAAACACTTGTGTTAATGAACCAATATATAATAGGATGTGTCATATACAAGCAAAGGAAAAAACCCTAGTAATTAGATGGTGTGTGTTGTTACAGCTTTCCCGAAGACCCAACTCATATATTGTTATTTAAATGAGTTTCCTTAACTATCCCTTGTATTGCTGTACATTTCCATTTCTATACATATTAAATGATTTGATACCCAAGCTGTCCCTTCTGATCATCTTTGCTTGTGTTAACAAACGTTGCGATGCTGCAGCGCACCGTGGGATCCGTAGGCAGAAACCCTCGACTATTTTAGTAATATGTTAATTGTGGTTCATCTAGTTAACATAATATGTGGGTAGTCTGAGACATCGGTAATTACCATTTTCTATATGCTTCTCCGTGCGGCGGGGGCCCATGGGAAATTACCGGGGTTAAAGGTCATGCAGAGGGAGCTCCATTCTGTAGGTGACCCAGAGAAGCTTCCAGGAAATTAAGGCAAACTAGCTATAGGGTGGAGGGGGGGCGGCTTGTATGTGCTCAGATTATCTAAGTCATGAGTGAAGAGGCTCATAAATCTGCATATTCATTATCCGGGTGCTGCATCCCTCTCACTGAATCTATCACGAAGATTAATGAATATTATTCAGTCATTCATGATTTACTGGAGGTACTCAAATGTGGGCAGACAGCACCACCTACTGACACCAGGCAGAACTCAGCAGCAGGGGTCTACCTGTTTATTAAAGAAATCACACATCCCGTTTCAATGGCTTTAATAGACGTTTAAAATCAACTTTACTGAAGAAAAAAATTACACAGTGTAAGTTGGGGTGATTTTCCTTGGTAAAAAGAACACAGTTTACAGTCTATACCTCATGTTAATACAAATACGATTTTTAAGTTGTAACGTTAATGCTACTACAACCACTGATGATATCAGAAATACATGCACAACTAATAAGAGTAAAATAATTTACAATCCACTTAAATAATATTTATGTTTAAACACCTTCACGGTTTAATACAGAGAAATCTACAACTTCACCACTAGATGTCACTGCACAACCATTAGTCGAGCATGAGCAGAGTTCCACAGTTGTATTGAGAGGCTGCAAAGCGCAGTGGATGTAAAGTATGACTAAAGGATAATGTTGTACTGCTGCACATGGATCAGTACAACTTAGACCTATTGATCCCGGACACGTGGGCTGTGATGTTTGTCTCGCTGTGTCTTTGAAGGAGATGAATTTACAATCTGACCCACATTCAACCCAGAGCAGCCACACCCATGTGTGCATGTGCAGGGACACACGCACACTGAATGACACCACAGAACAAAACCCTGTTTACTTTACTTTGATGTATTTATTTGCTTTTGACTCGAACATTAATCCACCTCAGTGACAAACTGAAAGTCAACAACATCCAGGTCCAGTTCATGTCTGTTTGTGAAATATATTGCAGTGTAAGATCTTTGAGGTTGCAATCTAATGAATTAGAGGTGAAGTGTCTCTGTTGTTCCAGTAGGCAGGCTCTTGTGCTGCTCCTCTGACTGGCTGAGGGATTTCTTCCCCATGTAGGGGTTGGCTGTGCTGCGCTTCACCAGTAACAGACAGTGGCTCCTCAGCTCTTTATTCATACAGAGCAGGATTACAGGGCTGGAGAGCAAAGGCAGGTCCAGCAGCAGATCTCTGACCATCTCCTGACACACAGACAGGTGCTCCATCAGGGCAAATACAGCACCTAGAGAACACAAGAAGGGTTCGTAATTATTGCACTGATGATTCAAATATACAGTTTGTAAAGGCCTGTAACACATTTCCCAAAGAGTAGAATTTAACCATTTACCACCGTCTATAATTAAAAAGCAAATGGCAAGGCCTATAAATATGTATAGTCCATTATCATAGACAAAGATCACTGAATGTGCATTACAAAATAGAAGAAGCATAAAAATACACATTGGAAGCATGACAAACATGTTAAAAAAACATTGGCTATTATCTATTCGTTATTATCAGTTATTTGCTGATGTTTATTCAACTACAGTTTTCATTCAGTATGATCCAGTCAGCAGCAACACACACAGAAATTTGATTTATTCCAAAACTATAAATAATGACTATACATTCTGGAATTTGAATGAGGGATGCATAATAGTCTTTCTTAAAAGATACAGTTTTTATTGGACTTTTTAATAGTTCTGATTGTATTAAGAATGAAATTGACCCAAGGTTATTATACACTGTATAATTACAATTATCATAAGTAAAATCAAATTTTTATTTATTTATTTTCTGTTCATTTCTATAGATGTGCATTTATAGATATAGGGGCTCAAACTCATGCAATTCACAATTGATCAATCACAAGCTCATTTCTCAGTTCAATAAATAAACGGTAAATGTATGAATAAAAAATTAATGAATGAAAAAATGAGAAATAGATGAATGAATACGTTTATGAATAAGTAAATATGTGAATTGTACACAACGAAATCTGATAACAAAAGAAAGGTAATGAAATAGTAGGTTAAGGTGTCCTTCGTGGTGTTGCCTTCTGGCTGTGTGTGCCTGTCGGGGGCTGACATCCAATATGTCAGCTGTCACGACAAGAAACTCAGGTGCGTGATGTCGCGTCTTCGATGAAATGTGGACGAAGAGTGATGCTTTTATGTCAAAAAACAAGAGACGTCAGTGTGTTGAGTTTGTTTGGACACAGTCACAGTGATGAACAAGGTTAAAGCTGCGTGTGTTTACAGCTGGAGAAACGTTAAGAGTGGAGGAGCTTGAAGGACAAAGTTAACACCACGCAGCTTTCACAACTTGTGTGATTTGCCTGTTAATAGCAAATAATCTGAAATTTCGTACAGAAGGATAATTTGTTTGATTGCAGTTTCAGGCATAGCATCTGAGAGGTAAGAGCCATATATGTGTTCAATAATTAGGTATGGTCTTTGAAGGATGTTTGAACATTTCAATTACCTTCGAAAGGATAAAACAGGTTCCCAGCCCCTGGTTCAATTACTACTCTATTCTACTTCATTATTTAAGTTATACATGAAGGCAGTACGTGATGAGTACACATGCACATAGGTTTTCATCTGTAAAAAAATACATACAAACATTTGTAGCGAATATGATGTTTTTAACAGCAGAGAGTACAAGGTTTGCAGAGTAAAGTTCCCTCTTTATGATTTCACTTGCACTGCGACCTTGCTGAGCTGCAGTGGAACTATTGATTGTAACATAAACGGGTAAAAAAAAAAAAAAAAGAATATGAAACTTTCAAAGAAAAATCTTCAACTGCTTGAGCTTTGTTATGTTGTATTGTGGTATTGTTTGACAGATCTGCCCTTTAACTTAGAGCAGTGTGTCAGAGCATCCCTAAAATCTTGTAATGTACTCACCAGGGGCATGTGCTGTGAAGGTAATGGTCGATATGAGGCTGAACACCTTCGCCAGGTGAACATTGACTCTCTGGCTCCTGTTCATGACTTTAGCGCTTTGGACGATGGTGTGTAGAATGTGAGCGTTGAAGTAGAGGCTCAGCGGCAGGAACAAGGCAGTCTTTACCAGCAAGAGGACCCTCATGATTTTATCATTGATGAAGGAGAAGCAAGTGAGTTTGACAGGATCCAGGTGATCCACATGGATGCCTAAGAGCCCCAGGGTCAGGTCCTTCACCCCCACAGGAAGGAGCGGGAAGACCAGCTGCAGAGCCAGGAACACCCTGCTGTTGACCAGGTGCCCACGGCCACACACCACCGTCAGGTAAACGGAGAAGGTAATGAAGGAGACGTAGAGGAAGGAAGCCGAGCTCGTCAGGTGTTTGGCGCTCACCATGACATCGCACAGCTGAGAGCCCAGCACCCAGCGGCCGTGCTGCCGCCAGTGAATGGTCATGGGCCAGAGGCTCAGGTTGACGAGGTTGCAGCCGGTGCTTCCGAGGATGAACATGGTCACGTTGGTCCTTATCTTGCTTTTCCGGCTGAGTAGACAGGACACGGTGGAGGCCAGAATGAAGATATTCAAGCCAAAGCCAGGGACCAGGAGGAAGACTTTAGAGGAGGCACAGAGGTACAGGTAGTTAGAGACGGAGCACAGGGGGGAAGACGTCTCATTCATGGCACAGGTCTTGACAGGTACTCAAGACAACACGTCTGCGGAGGTAAAGAAGCCGGACTGATTTCCCTCTCCATTACAAGACACTATAAAGATAAGCTTGAAACTCCCTAGGGTATCACTATAACAAGGACAACAGCAGTGATTGTGAAACACTCATCACCATCACGTAAACATGTTTTCTTCCTCTGCCTTACCTCCATGTCCGATCGACTTGACTTTTACTCCTTCCGAAGTTTATTGTTTCTAAGACTCTCACCCAGTGGACCTAATTACAAAGGATTCACTTCATAATCCCCTTCCTGTAGTTATAAGCCTCCAATAAAAACTGAAAATCGCCAGCTCCTGCACATCAACTTGATAAATGGATGAGACGTGAGCATATTTCCCTCTCCGTCTTTCTCAGTGATTTTATTGCATTTCCTCCTGCTGTTATCCGACGTGGAGGACAACCACAAAACACCTTGTATTTGTTATATTTTACAGTTTTCTTTCTCCAACCTGAGAGAGAGCTCTTGTTTTTTGTACTAGTGATTACTCATCTATTATCTCCGGCTTTCTCGCTCATTCCAATGTGCTTGTGCTCAAGTGCCCTAATGAGACCGGGACATGCATTCACCCTTAAGTCATAATATTCTGTTCATGAAATATCAAGGTTTGTTAATTCTAGGTTTTGTCTAATTTATTACCATGTGATCTGCACCTCATTACCAAGCAGCTTCCTCCCGCTCCACCAGCGCGGAAATATTCCTAATGAGAGTGGAAAACGTATTTGTTTACTTCTCTGGGGCTTTATTAATGTGACACAGAGCCTGCTTGATTAAATAGCTAACTACTCTGACATTACCTAAAAGCAGCGTATAAAAATGCACCCCATCACATTAGCACAGCGATATTTAAATGTGTGATCCGGTGCGGGATTGAACGCATTTGCATGTTCACGTTTTGTGTGAGCAGGTGTGCTCTTCTTACACAGGTGGAGAGGCTAGTCCATAACACAAACTGCAGCGACTTGTTCTAATTCTCTTTACCTGTTTCATCTGCAGCTCAACACTTGTCATTTAATATCTGTATTTGATGGATTGTTATTGGCACAGACCTTCATGGGCACTAGACGATGAATCCTGCCTGACTTTGGTGTTCCTTTAATCTCACCGTGGGGATCACATTTGTGGTTTTGGATAAAATATATATTTAAAACTACTGGAGATGGATTATTGGCTGTGATATTTTTGTACAGATGTTCACTTGCCACAGAGGGCAGCATCAGATAAATTGACGCAAATATTGGCAAAGATATTCCTGGGCTTCTCAGGGTGAATTGTTATCGCTTGACAAACCCGTCATCTGACACAGTTAATGATGCCCTGACTTTTCGTCTCGCGTTCTATGACATAATAATCACTGACATAATCGATTCACATCAGCCTGAGCTGTGCATTGGTCCTGATGAAGCATGCTAAAATACCAAAAAATGAAGATGATGAATTTTGTGTGAAATATGTTATTCTTCCAGACCTTCAAGTGTAAAAGTATTGAGAAAATGCTGACATGTTAGCCAGCTTTGGCTAATCCTACACTACTGGAAATCTCTTCTTCTTCACTGCTCTAAAAACAGTACTTGCCAGTGGCAGTTCAGAGCAACTGCTGTTTTGGAGCAGCGAAGAGGAAGGAATATTCAGGAAAAGAAAATTGCAGTTTTATGTGGATGAAATGAATATACTTAAAGGATGTGGCATTGGATCGCCACATAAATTGATGTACTTGCCGCTGCCAGACCCGAGACTTCCCTATGATCATGAAGGTCTCTCATATCTCTGTATATTCCTTGTTTTAAACTGGATATTTTTGGGCTTTAAACTGCAGAGACAAATAAAACAAGACATAAGAAGATGTCATATTGGACATGCATGGGATCACACGATGCTTTTGTTTTGCTTCTGTTTGACATTCCATAGATTATGCAATTAATTAATCCTGTTGAAAAAATAATTGGGGGATTAATTTATAATAAAATAATCATTAATTGCAGCATTATGAAAGCCAACACTGTTAATTTGCTTTGCCCAGTTACCATTCGTATATGCACACACAATGTGCTTTTAAGTAATTCTCAGTTCTTTGTAGAGTTGGTTTCCCAGAGTTTGTTTGTGTGTTTGTGTGTTTGTGTGTTTGGCATTGCTGCCTGGGTGATTCCAGCAGAAGAACTGATATAATTGGTCAGCATGAACAGACCTGTCTAATGCATCAAGGGCAATTGTGCTGCTTGCATGGCATCTAATCAGGCTGCAGGAGAGATGTGATCACTGGGCAGCCAGCGCTGGGCACTGCTGTAACGTACACCTCATGTGTGGTGAAGACACACTGCGATGGATTCCTCATTAAATGAACACTGATATTATGTGCTTTGCTTTCTCGGTGGGTTTTTTCAAGCATACAAACAAGTTGGATGTACAGTGTTCTTAAAATAGCATTTGAGGGGGAGTAGAGATGGCAGTGGTCCTCAAGTGTTATTCCGACTTATATGTAAATGGTGATCGCTCCCTGCTCCCGTCCCTGATGAATTCATCTCCTGCTTGCTCTAGCAGCGGTTGCTCTGAAGACTGGCAGACAGACGGGCGCCTGACAGACAGCAGTGAGAGGTGCCGCTCCTGAAATTGATCGAGAATCAGAGTTGCTTGTAGGAGCAGTGTGATCCAAACAGACTGCAGAGCAAGGGGTTGGAGTGAAGGGGGGAGAGGGAGAGGGAGGACTAGAGAGGCGAGCAGAGGGAGGGGGCGCTGTCAGTCAGTCGTGGGAAGAGATCGGCCTCGAGGTGACAACTCCTTCCATGAGATGGTTTTCCACCGAGGGTAATGGAGCTTGGGTCGTGTCTCACAAAAAGCAATTTATAGCTGAGCCAATGGAGGCCTGCGAGATTCGGAGTCCTGCCGGGTGTCAAATATTTTCTGCAACAAATTGTGCTGCGTCAGGTCTGTAGATTTCTACCTGAGGCCCATAACACTCGCTGCTAAAAAAAGGCATCACTTGCATAAGACGCTCGGGTTGGAAGCTTAAAAGCAGTAAACAAATGCTGCAAAACCAAGACATCCCTCTCCCAGTCAATACCCACAGGCTCTATTAATCACTCTTCTCTTTGAACGTCACTTTGAATACCACAAGTTCATTAATCAAAGGGTGACTGCTATCATACTGTATGACTGCTGGGTTCTGCAGTTGTAAAAAACTTAACAGCAAAGTTAATTTAACCGGAGTGCCGTTAAGTATGAATATCTCTTTAAAATAATTCGTATGCTAAATTCTCCCAAAAGGTAAAAAAAAGGGTAGGAAAAAAACCACTATGCATTTATAATGCAGGCAGGCAGCACTGTCTGCATTTATTGCCATCTGGGGTGGCTGGTACAATGAATCTCATTTTGATGAGAAGATTATCAATGTGCACCTTTTAAAAAATGCCTGGCGCTGAACCAACAAATCCGTATGAGGGATACATCTGGGCCCTTTCCAAATTCCTGTTTGGACTAAAATCCCAAAAATATGGCTGGCCTGGCTGAATAGGATTTAATGTTGCTTCCAGGGAAATGAGGAGACTTGTGCAGAAATCTCTGAAGCATACACACTACTCTCCGAATCACAGACTTCCTTCTTTGATCGCCTTGCCAATTTTCTAAGCTTTTGTTTTGAAAACAGACAGCGTTGTATGAAATCTCGCTCGAGCAGAGGATGGTAGTAAACTCTCAAGAAAGCTCCGATAAACAAGAAAGTGAACTGCGACAAACTGCTGTCGGTTTTTAAAATTGAGTGGACCTCGTGATACTCTTCTCTTAGTGAAGATGTGGATTTTTCTTTTTTTTTAGGACTGTGAAATACAGACACATGAATTGTGGGACCAAATTGTGCAGTGTGATGTATTCATTATAATCCTAAATAGGTTTTCCTATACACTTGGAGCCAGATACTCTTTCCCCATGCAGCCCTTATCTCCAGTCCCAATGGATGAACTAATTATCAGACAGAGGAGCTCCAGCCTGCTCTGACCGCAAATTGCTGCCGTTAAAGACTGTAGATCCCACTGTTGGTTGAAATGTTTGGAACTCTCTGGCAACTCAGGCCTTAAAGCAGATTCACTGCAGCACAGTTCTCATTCGACCTTCAGTCTCTTTTCATCAGTGTCCGTACGTTCGCCGAAGCACCGGCATGTAAATTCTTATGGACTCCGGCTCTGGGGGTTCCCGCCTGTGTGGGCTGGAGATTTAAAACCTGTGGAAAAAAAACAAACCCTCAAGGACAAATGTAGAAGAAACCGAGACCTCTCACTTATTTTAATAATCGTCTCCCGAGCGTGCCCGGTGTGGATGGAGGATTTGTGTGGCGTGAAGATCAGGTAGAAGACAAACAGGGAGCAGCGGGCTAAACTCCCCTCTGATTAAACCATCATCTCTGATTTGAAATGGCCTCCAGAAATTGTTATGGTGACTGTACACTGTGCGAGTAGCCTTCTGTGTGGTTAATGCCACTTAATGCCACCATAATGGGAAAATGATCACATCAGGCCTGTCATGGTGTCAAGCCACTTTTCAACTGCAAGATCACTCGGTTTTGTGTTTATGTGCACAAGTTTGTCACAGTATTTTTTCTGTCGTGAGCTGGGTCGCTGTATGTTCTGGGTTTTAAAAATGTTTTGAGGTCTGAATCGATTATCTAATTGTCAGTGACTTCCATACGACACACTGTATACGACCTTTAGAAAACAGACTCACTTGAAATACTGAGTGTTTTCTGATCTCTTAAGTTTCCACAACTAAGGGTTGGTGGTAAAGGTTAGGGAAATGCATTCTTGGTTAAGAATATCTGTTGTGGAAAACACATTCTAATCAAAATCCTACGCATTGTTGACCAAAGCATCAACCCTGACCTCCTCCCCGAGAGATTTGTGGTCATGCCGCTGCTGCCTTTGTTACAGAGTGTAAACACATCTCAGTGATCCACAGTTGCTTGTTTCTTAAAGAGATCATTATCCTCATAAGGTCACTTTGCAAGAAAGAGCAAACAAATGTGGTTTCCAGCATTTGAACAAAAGACTAATGTTATCCAGAGGACAGTCTCCACATAGAGTATTGACACAACCCCTGAAAATCTTCTTTTCGGGTCAATGTAAGGCTTCGGGCTGAGGTTTCTATGATTTAAACAGGTGGAGAAAAAAATGACACTTGGAAAGCAAACAAGACATGAGCTGGTATCTGAGTGTCAGGATGGACTGATACATCTGATAAAATTGAAGCATATCTACTTTGTGAGACGAGCGTGTGACAGATGTCAAAAACGCTGAATATGAGGATTGACCTTTCAACTCACGAGTTTCTTCAATCATTGTGAAAAATGCTCCTGCTCCTGGCAACAGCTATCGCCATGTCAACGGAAAATGACATGAGGGGAATGGATGCATCAAAAGAATCGGCAAGTCAGTCTGTTCTACAGGCTATAGAAACTGACTGGCATAAATAATGAATGATGGAAATCTGCTGTTTGTTTTACCCCAAAACGTATGTTTCACTTCTAAAAAGAATGAAAATGGGTAAAGACAACAAACCCAGTTCTTGTGCAAGCTTTTACAATCAACACACAGAAAATGTGGTTATAATTATTGGAGTGTGAAAATCACAATTCAAGTACATTATCTTTTATAAGGTGGTTTCTGTAATGTAGTTCTTATCAAGCTGATATATACTGAAGTGCACATTTGTCTTGTCACTTAGTTTTAAATAGTTTTAAACGTTGGGTCTTGATTGACAGCTGAGACTCACAATTTGTCGAGTGGATGTATCAACGTTACCTTGCTACCAAAGCTCCGTCCCCCGATCGCTACTGCACAGACTCGGTGGGTGAGCTGCATTTGTTTCTCCATTCAAGATGGACGAGTGTGCACTTCCTCCCACTATCCACGAATGAATGTACAATGTCCCAGATACGAACGCTGCAATCTTGCGCATTTGTAGCCAGTCTGTGCAGTAGTAATCAGGGGAGGGCTCTGGCAGAAGGGTCCTGCTGATATACAAGTTCGGCAGTCTCACCTGTCAATCATGTTGCTTCATCATGTTTTTATTGTATCAAATAACTAATTGAAACAAAATACTGGGACAAACATCAGTGAGGCAAAAGCTGAATGACAGAATGAATCTCTGAGAAAATTTAATTTGACGTGTATTAACTAAATTAATTTGGTCCATGTCCCATCGACTTACATGGAAGTGGTGGGATCTATGAGCTATACTGCAGTCAGCCACCAGGTGGCGATCAAGGGGGCGTTGGCTTCCCTTTTGAGGAGCTGGCATGTCATCCATCTTTATATTTGATGGCCGTTCCGAAATCTTGTTAGAAAATGTGTCAAACCAGTCAAACAAACTGACCCCCTCATGCCCTGCCTCCAACTGCATTTGTTACGTTTCTCCAGGTTCTTCTTTTTATCACTTACCTGTCTAAGCAAATACAGAACATGTCCAATCAGAGAGACTTACAGCTGGAGAGGGACACAAGTGCTGGACAGCTGTCTCTCAAAACTTTTGTTCCTCAAAGTTTAGATTAATACGTGGCAAATCTGTGCCTTTAGCTATAATGCTTCAGTTTGTGCAGCGCAGACATTAGATCCCTCTGTAACTCCTCTCAGTAATGGAAATTGACATTCTGAATCTATCTTAACCACCATCCAAAAAATTTGTTTTTTGGTAGATATAACGCGTCAATGATAAATCGTAGCTATAACAAAGCAATTTTTCAAGTGGATCCAGCAGCTGTGATTTGACTGTGATTCTAAACAGCTTTGATAAATGCACTGCGCTGTGTGTGTCATCCTTTTGCTCAATCATTTTCATGCTTAAATGAAGCAATTTGTTTCTTGGAGTACAATCTGTTGGAGTTGATTATCCAAGCTGGTGATGTCCACCTTGATAAAAATAGAAAACCAAGTCTCGCAACCCACTTCTAACGCCAGTGGAACTACGGCAGAGCGTTGTTTCTGTTGAGAGTGCTGGATGATTGCGGGGAGTGACTTCTGTGGAATTAATACTAGAAAACAGAACTTTAATTACTGTAATGAATCTTTCTGGAGAGGTGTTGGAAGTGTGTGGCACTCGTGTGGTCTCAGCGAGAGCTCATTTTGGCTTCCAGAGCCTTGGTCATTCATCATCAGCCGAACAATACAGTGCACGGTATGATAAGAGACATCGGAGGAGGGAGAGGAGGAGACAGAGTTTCTGTCCAAACTATTGAAACACACTTGCTCAGGTTCTGCTCATCTCCTTCATAAAAAAAATACATATGGCTGGGACATCGTCTATAATAAGGAATTTATTATTTGTAAAAACACATGTCAACAATCAGCTCTTGGATAAATGTTTTTGCGACTCAACAATTCAATCTCATACGTATTCAGAAAATAAGTGATGAATTCAATTACTGCGTAATTCAATTTTGTAACTAAACTGGTTTGAATTCTGCCCAAGCTTATGTCTTGATGCTTTTGTAATATATATGCAAATGTATTTCCTGACAGATTTCTACAAGCAAATTAAGAGTGCTAGTTCCTCATAATGGTCAATCAATTCTTCATTTAGGATTTTCATTCCAGCAACAAGCAGAGGCTCGGCCCCGGCACTCAGCACAGGCTTCGCTACTGAGTGATGCATTTGCACTTTTAATTTCTCAGCTGATCAGATCAAGTTTATTTTCTAATTTGCTGCTTTCCGTTTATTTGGCTTTTGCTGACAAACATTTTCGGTGCTATTGGAGAGATGCACTTTACTAAACATGTTCAATAGTTGGAAATTTAATCACCAGACACATTTGCACACAATGAGAAGCGAAGCATTTTCTTCGTCACCAGCCAGTGAACCAACTCATTGTGGCTGTACCTTGTGAAGTGTCAACCAAGTTGTTAAAATATAAAGGGAAATAACCTGTCATGTATAATTTATGAAACCTCTCTTTGCAAAATGGTCTTTTTCTTTTGTTTTCTTTGAGTGCCTGCCTCAGTGTTTGTAAGGATTTGTGTATGAGTTCTTTCTTCAGACACTTTAGTATTAATACCTTGCAGTGTGTAACATATGTAGTCCCTACTGTATTACCTTCAACAAGGAGGTTGTGTTTTCTCCCCTGTCCGTTTGTTAGTTTGTTAGTTTGTCAGTAGGATTACGCAACAACTACAGAACATATTTCCATGAAATGAGATTGAACCCAGAAAGAATTCATTACATTTTGGCAAAGAGGTGAACAAAGGGGTTGGTCCAGCATTTCCAACAATTTCCCAGGGAATAATTAATGTATCTTCATGGAAAACATCTGGCATATTTAGGGGATTGATATCTTTGATTGGAGCAAATGCAAGTCAGTCTCAGCTGTCGTTTGTGACGTTTCACCCCCCCTTTTATAGAATCAAATAACCAAATCTTAGTGGAAAATCAACACAGACCAACATCAGTGTAGCAAGTGTACAAATGGGATGTGAGAATTACATTTGAAACGTGCATCCAACCCACATCAGATCTATACTTTGACTCTTAGTTTTCAGCCAGCCTATGCTAACTACTCGGTAAGAAAACATAATGTGGCCTTGACTATAAGGCTTCTTTGAATACAGGGTATTCACAAACTGTAGTCTCATTTTACCTTTGACCAAAACTTTATTTGATATTAAGTCTGAGATCTAAACAGACTTGAAAGAGTTTTAAGTTTAAGTTTTGTATAATTTCTTCCACTCTTGCCTTTCATTTCCACGAGCACTTTCAGCTTGCTAATGGCTTTTAACTTTAACATGGTACAGTTCGGATGGAGCACAGATGTACGCGCCTGTTTTTGAATGTGTGTGTGTGTGTGGCTCAGTGTGTGTGTGGCTGAAATTTGCAACAACACATGCAGCTGTTTGTCTGTGAGTCACTCTTGTGGGCACAACAAAACATAATTACTCTGATGAACAGTGAACGGGTCAGTGGTTTCCTGAGTTCACAAATCTGGAGCATCGTGAACCCCGCACCAGGCCGTTTGCTTCACGCAGAGATGAAGGCAGAGGAAGAAGCTGGATCTTCTTAAACACCCACACAACGACGCACTGACCCCAAACATAATTGCCTACCTGTTCTGTCTTATATTACCGAAGCTGTTTATATAAAACACACAATAAAAGGGACGGTTGTGCTCGACACATCTTTAATGCTCTTAATCATCATTTAAAGTGACTATAATGTACACATTGCATTACTATATATATATATATATATATATATATATATATATATATATAAAATAGATTAACATATTGTATCACACTAATGAACAGTGTAGCTTTACACAACCTGCTTTAATAAAGAGATAATGATGTATCAACAGAGCTTTAATCAACTGAATGCTGATATGCACACGTTCACTCTGAATCCTACCACTAGGTGGCACTGGTCTTCTAATCTGGAGTGTGTTCAGCATGAGGTAGGAAAGCATAACCACCTACCCTCAATTTACATTTACATGTCTAATAGCACTGGGGTGCCTTCTCTCGGAGTGAAACTGCTTGAAAGAGAAAAAGCATTTCCCACGCACAGAGCTGGAATACCAGTGTGCCCCATATACCACATTTCACATCACAACATCACCTCTCTGCAGTAAAGTGTTCAGTATCACCACAGCTGCATCCATCTTAATACAGGATATATTATGTTACAGGCACATGTGTTAATAACAAATAACTTTGGTCAACTCCACTAATGTCACAAAGGACAAGTATTTCCAATCTCGGTGCTGAAACGGTGTGAAAATGCAAAACCACGACACACACAGGGTTTTTTTTCCCACTGAGAAAGGTCTCACAGTGGCAGTTGGAAGATATCTGTGTTTCACTGATGTCAGCCAGCCATTCATTCTCATGATAATGCCCATGTCCTTGATTCAGACAGCAGCTATACTTGAATGATAATGCGCTGATGGGTCTGAGCCTCAGTCTGCCATGAAACGAGCATGACAGAGTGATGGAAAGAGAAACGTGCATGAAACCCTCCCTGTGTCCCCCCCACCACACCAATCCCCAAACCCATTCCACATCCAACAGATCTGTCCTCCTGAGACATTAATGAAAATAACAGGGCCTATTCTCAAATGGATGCCCCCTTTGTCAACCCTGTTATCCTCAAGACCCTTTCCACGATTCCACCATTTTTGTTTCATATTCGTCTTTCATTTTCTCCTTGATAGAGTACTTCCCTTTCATTGGATTACAAAGGAAAGTCATTGAGATTGACACAGCACTACATTCGGCTGCACACTGCTCAGCGGCTCAGAATCTCCACTGTAGGTCACACACACACACACACACACACACACACACACACACACACACACACACACACACACACACACACACACACACACACACACACACACACACACACACTCAGTCCCATTGTACTATGGCTGGAGAGCAGTGATAATGGCAGTGTATATACGATTGTCCTTCAACAAGATCAAGAACACTGCTACGTCTTTTCTTCACCTGTTGTCCTGACAACCACGTACACGTTTAAAGGTGCAACTCACCAATGTTACACATAGAAATCTGTTTACTTGTCATGATTAGCGAAAACCCTGTCAACTCTGATGTAAAATATCTTCTGTGGCTCAGTCTGAGAAAATAAAGCTGATGATGTCATAGTGATGTCATCAGGGTTGTCTCAGCTTGGGCTTGGAGACTATGCAGAGTTGCATCATGGGACATCTGGTGTATTTGCTCTGCAGCTTCTGCTGCTTCACTTTCGACCATTTCCCTTCAGTCTGGTTCGTACAAATCAACTTTATGGAAGTTCAATAGTAAATCCTAAACCGAACCACCTGGGGCCCATTTAACTCTGCTTGACATGTGATTTTGTGAAAGCATCTTATCATCACACTAAACATTATTCTTCTTGACACTTGCTCATAAAGTTTTTCTACAGTGGTGGATAATAACTACATTTACTAAAGTATTTTATTAAGTACAGATTTGAGTTTCTACATTTCATCCAACTTTTCATCTACTTGTACTCCACCACATTTGACAGGGAGAAAATTTTACAACTTATTTATATGACGGCTGCATTTACTTTACAGAATATAAGACACATTGTTCAATATGAAACTAGTTGTTCCCATGAAACTTTTGACTTGTGACCTCTTCTTAAACAATCGTCTGTAGTTCTGTCGTCTTGACACATCTCTGATGTTTGTGAGTCATCATCACCAGTTCCTCCAAAGAAGCTTATTTTAAATTAACATTCTTACAGTCAATCTTTTGATACCAAAAGAAGAATTTTATATGAATCAGCCCCATATTGCACAATTATCATTTCCCTTATTTCATCAGCACCATTGATTATTCTTGGAGAAATCAATACAAAACTCATGAGGTAAAGTACAAAATTCCTGGATCCACCCACTGATCATGATCAACACCAAACAACTGAACTAAACTTTTAAATGTATCTGAAGAAGTTAAAACCAGCTACAACTCAAGCAGCTACAACAGTAAATGTATCTGAAGCATTGATGACTCATAATGACCTAATGGTCTACACAGTCAGTTGTTTCTACTCTTTACCAAAATGCTTTTTCTTACGTAGGACTTTAAATATTTTCAATATTCAAACTTGTAGTGGAGATTTGTAAAAGTTGATACTTTTACTGAAGCAAAAAATCTGAATACTTCTTCACAAAAGTTTGTTTTATTTGACAATACTTGTGAGGACATTGGTTTTTTGAGTGACAACATTAATAAAATCAGACCATGCTTCTTGGTTAACTTTAGCTTCACCACATATGGGCTCTGCGTGTATGTGTGTGTGTGTGTTTAAATGTGTGTGTAAGAGTGTGTGCGGTGCAGATTTGTGACTGATTTATAGGAACAGGTGGACAGATTGATGGGCGGACAGGCACCAGGTGACACGCTCTCTCTGAGGGGGATTATACAAGGAGAACGTGGCTTATTACCACCACACACAACATGGCTGGTAACGGTGTCAGTCATCAGGCCCAGTGTGAGGCAAGCCTGGAGACATCGGAGCACAATGGCAAGGTTAAGGATCGGGCAAGCCCCTCAATCCATGTGATCATATAATTTAGAGAGTACTTGACCTGGGCTGCTGTTCACAAACATCTGGACAAACAATGAGGCATGGTCTCTGACGCACACACACACACACACATGCACAAAATGTTGCAGCGCAGTATGATTGGAATTACAATGTCCTCCACTCACACGGCAGAGTACGAAAAAAATGTGAGCAGAAAGAGAGCGGGCTGATTTACATGCAGAAACAATATGAGCAATCACACAGACTTAATTGAACTTCAAGAAGAGCACATCAAGGTTAGAATTGTCATTACTGACAGATTCCCACTGACACATTAGGCTAACCTTAGCCCATGCGGTGATCAACCGATGGTTGTGTTACAATAGACTACTTTAATTATATTTCTAGATTTATTGTGTTAATGATATACTTAATTATTGAGTCGCTGGTTTTCATCATCATGTGAAGTGACCTCACCAAGGAGACATTTTCTATCCTGCTCCCTGGGCTTACGGTAATTTATTATTAGTATTCACGCAATATCACTTGTGCAGCTCGTTCACAGGAGACATGTTAATATAACTTCTTCTCGTCTGGCTCAGCCTCACGTCGGATATAATAAAGAAATAGCTTTCCTTTTGAAAAGCAGCAGTAACCACTTTTGACACCGGCATAAGCATTGGTGTGTCGCATGTGAGGCGACGTGTTTTCAAGTGAACCGAGGCCAGAATTTTCTCAATTAGATTTGGAGGGTAGTTCAAGGACTTGAGTTGGCACAGATGTACTGGGGGGGCTCCGAGCAAGATAAAAATCACACAACAAGTCGACACATGTTCATGCATTTCCAAAGTAAAGAAAGTAATACACTCCGCACTGCTGCAAAACAAAATAAAGACTGACGACCGAAGCCCTCAGCTCCTGCAGGCCCTCTTCATCTGCAGTTTAATGGACCACCCGACAATTTCAGCCTACTTTACTTTGTAGTACACCGCCCATGCTGCGTGATGGAAAAGTGATTTATTGTTTACATTAATGTCAGATTTTTTTTTACATGCAGGTTGAGGCTTTGATGTTATGCAGCGTTTATGGAAATGCACAAGCGCCAGGTCACCAGATTTATTTGATAAATAAATTGAATACGCATTACGAAATAATTTTGTAATGAATTGGATTTATTCATGTGCCAAGTAGAACAAGTCAGGGAAATCAGTCGACAGCTGAATACCACCTCGTAGATTATCAGCCTCATATCCACTGATAACCAAAAGGCCAGGTGATAATGGAGGCGGCATCCAATCAATTATTTTTTAATGGAAGAATTTTCATACAAAGCACAACAGACATTTGCAGGACAGAAATCTTACGGTCAATAGTTTCACTTTATCAGACGATGACACCGATTGAAATTTGTTGAAACATCCAGCTCAGACACGTAGGTCTGCACGGCTCCGGATGTTTACTGACACATTGTGCAGATTCTGCCGAAGGTCAGTTTTGTTTTACTTTTACGTGTAAGTTATGGCATTGAAGAGATTTTAAAAGGCTTCACACAGACTGACCTTGAGGCGCTTAAGGCTGAAGTTAGAGATGTTGTGTGGGTTTCCATAGGTGAAATGCAAACAGCGCTCCAGTCTTGGCTTGAGTCCCGGGGGGACAGAGGCGGGGGAGTAAACTCTGCTCGGAGAAAGAGCTGTGGGGCAACAGTGATTAATCCTCCCTCCTTCCATTCTGCTTTTGTCTCCCTCTCTTTCTCCTTGCACTAAATTCCCCTCATGGATCCTTATTTTCTCTCATGGTTTCTGACACTTAGACAAATTTTGATGATGTTCTATAAAAAATGACCATGTTTCCCACAAGAGGGTCTTGGTTTGCATAAGGAAATTGTGTCTTTCAACAGTTTGTGAGACCTATCGGATCACACGCTACTAAAGGGATGTTCCTGTTGCCTTTTTCCTGTTACTGTAGTGACACTGGAAATTAAGGACAAACATTGACTTATCCAGCAGTGTCAAGCTGCTGTTGTGGGTAAATAAGTGGAATGGAAATAACCCACTCACTTAATGACGTGGTTGCGTCAGAAGACTTTGGAAAAGTTTATGACCCACACATGTGGAGATTAGCCTTTGGCTACTTGTGACATATAAAAACCCACAACAGATGTTCAACATATAGACATCGTATTTGTAGCACATAACAGATGTAGATCACGTAGGCATTAGATGCATCACTCTTCACAGTATGAGGCATGCATATAAATTAAGAATATAAACTGTAAAAATAGAAATGTGCCGCAGCTATATTGCATAGAACTTTTGAGAAATTAAAAAACTGATTTGCATTTCTGACAGAGACTTTGATTTCCTCAGTGGCTCTTGACAAACTCTGTTACCTGCCAGAGGGGAACTATACAAACTATAAGAAATGGGGTCATCAGTTTTTGAATGTGGGCTGAAAACTAACTTGTGACTCATGAGAAACTGCAGTGATCAAATGAGAAGATTTAATATATTTGAATAGATACTATATGTACTGAATCGTCAACCAGATTATTGACATTAGCTCCACAAATGTTTAAATATCTGTTTAAACTTCCTGTTTAATAGAATGAAATACACTAACTTGCACTGACATTGATTGTCGACCTGACATTATCCAGTATTATCTCACCACTGTATGTTGAAACTCTGAAGAGCAAAGAAAAGCCCAGTTGCCCCTAGGGAATGGGCATAACAGCCCTCACCACGCTGGGCTTTTCTCGTCTAAACACAGCATCATGGCTGACTGCTCATTGCCTTTTCACCGGGAACGCCAACAGAGAAGTGCGCCCATGTGTGGAATGGCTCATAGGTTGGTGGTAGTGTTGGCTGTATGAGGGGGCGGGTGATGGAGGATGTCCCTTGAACCTATTAATAGCTCTCTGACAAAGCACTTCGGGGAAGTATCACACGCTCTGCTGACCACCTGCACAGAGATGGTCTCTCCTCACGGACACGCAGGAAAACGCAGCCCAGATGAAGCTCATCATATGGTCTTTGAGGAGGAGCTTGTTGAGTGCGCCTGAGTGCAGGTCGTAGCAAGTGTGGGGAGATGTAGGGATACACTGCAAGCATGTAGCTACACACACATACTGTACAAGATAAAGTGCTGAAATTCATTTTAGAAAGAGGCTGTGAAAGGAATGTTATTTAATGGGATTATGAGTCTACGGCCTTTCCAGCCTCTTTGTGCAAGTGCAACAGTGCTTTGAGCTGAATGCTAATATTAGCATATGCCACTGTGCTTACAATAGTGTTTCAGATAAGTCAATCTGAACCAGAAATGTCAACCTCATGGCTACACTAGTTGATAGTTCAGTGAAAGTGACGTGCTCATGGAACAAGGGGAAGGGTCACGGGAATCTCTTTAGGATTTATTCTCTCAGCACAGAGCAGAAATGCACCAAATGTCAAGGCATTCTGTTCCAGTAGTTGTTAATGCTACATTCTCAAAGTGGAGGGACATTGCCAAATCACTAGAGCAGCTTAGTACCTGCGTGCTGGAATTACAATCGAGTTTAAAAATATGCGTGTGTTGCATTGCGTCAATTGACGGTGGGTGTACGCAATGATAAAAAGAAAAATCACAGTCTGGGGACACACAACATGGCAGAATAGCATGCTAGTGCCATGCTAGCTATCAATGCAATGCCAAAAGAAATGCATGAGAAAATAAAACAACAAATCCATTCAGCTGCTGCCTCTTTCAAATTAAGACGGTTTGTGTTTGTTTAAACACAATTTGATGGCTGGTGCCTCTATTGCCACAAAATATCTAATAAATTCTACTGTTAGCAGCAAAAGCAAAAAAATCGGACGGAACCACAATGCAGTTCGGTAACACATGATGTCAAAGAAAATGATCAGCGTTTCGGTTGAAGCTTCCAACGCCTACGTGTGAGTCCTGCCAAAATCTGCACAGTTTTCTGTGTGATCCACCTCTATCATTCTGGCCACTGAGCTCCTTTAAAGGATCCTAGAATGGATAACCTAATCTGAGTGAGTCAATGACACCTTCATTAGCATTCAGATCCCCCTTGATCAATGCAGGGCATGTTGATGAGTTTGACCCGGGGCCGGTAGATGCCAATGATTTCCTTAATTTCTCAAGGAAAGTACTCAGAAATCTCTCGAGTCCAGAAAGAAACTTGCTATATGGTTCTTCCATTATTAATACATCTAAGAGGAAAATTCTGTTTTCAAGCTTGTATGGAAGAGAAGTGAAGTTTGCCCAAATTATGCCCACTTGAAATTCAGTGAATAACTTATGGCTCCATCAATATCCTCACCACTGAAGGCTATCTGTTCTTTTTTTCTTTACAAAATAAAGGAAATATAAGATGGCAGGCATTAACTATGTATAAAATATTTCTAAAGAATTCATGATAATTGAACATATTAGGCTGAATAATGTGTTTTAATGGACAGAGAAAGCGAGCTTTAGATCGTGATGTGTGTCCAGAGAAGACTGTAATTGCACTTTAATGATCTGGTTATATCTTGAACTCTGGCATGACCCCCATATAATACTATCATAAATTTTATAGGACAACCAGCTTTCCCATTATGACCCATTAGAGAAGTTTACAACAGTGAGTAGTGGCAAGCATATAGCTCACTCTGATACACCGGAATGTACTATATTTATCTTTATCGCCTACCAAAATGCATGTGGCAAAATACCGGTGCATTCAATACCGTAATAACCATCTAATATTTTTATCAGACATATAATATAGGTGGTGATAATATTAAGAGAACACATTTTGCAATGTCATCCACGTATTGGATACTGATTGGACCTACATTTGATGCAATACAGACAGCTTCTAATAAATCATCCATTTTATGATCATTGTGTGGTAGTTCTGGAAGTGGCCTTGTAAACTCAAAGCCCAAATTCGAGGCTCTGACCATCTGGCCAGTGTGACTTGTCTGTCAGCTCAGCAGAAACCCTGGGATAACTAGGAGCAACCAGAGGGCACGGAGCCACGAGCTGCCACTGTGGCTTCCACCATGCATGGGACTGTGTTGGCGAGACAGGTGAACACGCACGCACGCAGCAGCTGGGCATCAGGAAAACTGTTTGCTGTGATGGTATAGAGAGGTATGCAGATTTCCTGTTCTCTTCTTGCGGTGCCATCAGCAGTCATGGTGTGTTACTGTGCGTGAGGTCTGTAGCTGTCAAGCTATCAATTTGATTTTGTCTGAGCACATATAAAGAGGAGTAACGAGAAGCATAACAGAGCCTGCCAATAAAGAAGGGATGAATTCAGATTTCATAGTAAAGCAATAATGGGCTTGAATCACAGCACAGCCGGGGATTTCTTTAGGATCCTCAGGATATTAAAAAAGAAAAAGTCCTTTGTTTTTGTGAAATCATTCTCTTCAAGTGTACAGATTTTCTGTTCGCCATATATGTTTGGACGAGGTTATATTTTAAGAGCGTAACCCTTTATATTGAACAATTGTCCAAAAAAAGTTTGACATTTCAACGTTAATTTGAACTCGGAGGCAAAAGTTAATCTTGGAAGCGTAATGACCGGATCGAAAAATATACAGTCAAGAAGCTCATCAGATAGTCTGACGTCATTCGCCCTGTGATCCAACAGAGGACGTTCACTAACAGCTTGACGTATATGCATGCCCTCTTTACTTATTCATAAAGTAAGCAAATCATGTTACGTTGTTTTGCTGCAAAAATGGAGAAAGGTAGCAATAGAAGTCGTCATGGGCAGATCATCATGACACCAAAGCATTTGAGAAGTGGAGTTCAGAATAGTTCATGTTCTACACTGCAGTTGGCAAGGTCACCAACAAAGGTATGGCTGTTTGTTGTCCTCGTACCATGCAACTCCTGAATCTTTAACAATAACAAACGTGTTAACCAGTTAGCATTTCCCCCAAGGGAGGCTAGTAGAAATCGACAGGCCTATATCCAAGCCAAGTATGAGACTAAAGTTCACTTTAACCCAGCATGTTTGCATCAAAACCACACACCAAAAAATAAATATAATATAAATCATCAAGTGGTTAATTTATGTATTAACTTTTCTTTTTCTTTTCTTAGAAACAGCACTGGGAGAGAGAGAGAATTAAAATGGAAAGGCAGCATTTTCCAGTCGACTGACTGTGTTCTCTGCTTGCATGACCTCAAATTTCGACATGAATAATTCAAAACCGCTCAAGTAGACGTAACAATATAGATGTTCCATTTTCAAAAAAATGTTTTTGACTTGTTTTTGATATCTTAAAAAGATCCCAGTCACTAACATCGATTTCTTGTTATGGAAACCCGTTGCTGGCTTTTGGCCTTAACAATGGAAAAAATGATCTAATTTTGTCGGTTGAAGTGTCAGCTCCTGTACAAGCTGCGGTGGAGTGTAAATACAACCTGTACTCAATAAGTACTCCCCCCCCTAGAGCCAAAATCAACACTGCCCAGGCTGTGTTGAGCATCTCTGGGCCGGGAGCCAGAGTTGTTCAGACAAAATATAGACAGAAAGTACCAAACAGTGCCACCCTGCCTGGCACAGCTGCCACACACAGTATAGAGAAAATCTTACCAAAGAGAATTCTTGGTCCATTAAATATCCTTCCCAGTACAACTAGCAGGACCAAAAGTCTTTGATTTCATTATTCAAGATATGACTATGGTGTAATGCACAAAATACACTTTCAATTATATGTTGTGCATTTAATATCATGAAGCAACTAGTGAATTCCATTTTTCTATGTGTCGTAATTTTCTAAGAATACTGAAAGCAAATGTTTGACTGTGTTTAATGGTGCAAAAAGCCCCCGTGGTGTGTTTCTGTCTGTATGGAACACAGTAGTGTGTGTATATATCAATGGTCCTGGATCTTCACTGCAACACATCCCCACACCACACCAACAAACAAACAAGCACCAGAGCTGTCCAGGCCTTCGGCGCATGTGTGCATATTAACTTCATGGCTCATTTCCAGTTCAAGCTGAGCAACATGACAAAAACAGAAAGAAATAATGTCTTAATATATGTAAGCCTTTGGCAACATTGGCAATACTTGTAGTATAACAAAGTTCTGGTCTACAAAGGTTTCTCAATTGAATTCCTACCGATTTTTACGGAGTTTGTTACAATATGCAGTACAAGTGTACGGAAGAGGAACAAAACACGGCTCCGTAAATACCTAAAAGCAGGAGGTACCACTTAAATGAGGAAATGTGTGCAACAGATTTGGCTGTGTGGCTGCAGCGAGGAACACATCTGTTGTATACGCAGAAAGAGGGGAAACTATTAAGCTACTCATTTTATCTAATTAAGTTTGTAGTGATAGGCGAGTGTTTCTAATCTGGGTTTGGAGTTGATGCCAGCTGGTGCACATGTAACCATTTATTTTTAGGCTTTGGAAACACTGACATGCCCTTCTCCATTACGATATTAATTTGTCGTGCACTGTTCATAATGGTAAAACTGCTCGGGAAGCACTTTTGGTATCTACTGCTCTGGACTAGCAACCTGATAAGGCTTCAAGACTTAAAGCAAGTCCTCATATATCACAGCCATTGTGGACATAAACATCTAGAAACTGAGACACTGTTCGAGTTCAAGGATGAGTTCAGTCCCGTTTTTGTAAAGTCAAAGAATCAAATTATGTGTGGAGTTTGCATGTTCTCCCTGTGTTTGCCCTGGTTTACTCCGGCTTCCTCCCGCGGTCCAAACACATACAGATTGAGATTAGGTTAATTGGTGTAGTAGATTGACCAGAGGTGTGAAAGTCTGAGTATGAATGGTTGTTTGTATGTTGGCCCTGCAAGATGTTGGTGACGTGTCCAGGAAGTACCCCGCCTCTTCCCTAATGTCAGCTGGCTCCCTCAGAGGATAAGCCTACAGTTAATGAATGGATGATTAGATGCAAAGACAAGACAAGAAACAACAATAGAGAGTTTTATGAACTGACTAAAACACTGACTTGCTGAACGATGACAGGCTCATGTTCATGCCCTGGCTGTGGCAGTGTGAAATAATTTCATGGAGCTTATGCAGGTATGTCTAAAAATCTTAGACCTAAGTCTTTCTTATTCTCTGAGTCAACGCGGTAATAAAGCAATTAAAATGTAAAACAGTGGAATTTAATCATAGGTGTCTGAGGCAACATCGACTGCTAAATCACAAGTAATGTCGCCAGATTAGGCATGCAGCAGCTCTCAGGTCACAATTCAACATCTGACTCACTCATCCTCAGCCCTCTCTTTCTCTCTATCCCTGTCTTTTTACCCATCTCTCTCTCTCTCTCTCTCTCTCTCTCTCTCTCTCTCTCTCTCTCGCTCTTCCTCTCTCTATTTTCTTTGTCAGTAATGTGTTGAAACGGTCAATTGATGAAGATCTTCAGGCCCTGGGGCTTCAATTGTGCCCACAGATTACTCATCCTTACTTCAGGTCAATATGTAGTTAATCCAGCATGAAATTATATTTTGTTCAAGATGAAAACAGAGAGCGCTTGTCATCATTTTCTGAATGTTTGTGCCGCCAGACTTTAGACGGGATGGATAAATATTTGCTCAGAGCAGGGTTGGGTTGACTTTTTTTTCGTAGCTGTCACAAGGCATTATGCACCCTTCCATCACCGAAGCGGATATTAAAACGCTAATGGATAAACACTATCTAACATATGGAGCACCAGGCGATCCATAGCTCCCATCTCTTAACTGATTTAGTTACTTTGCTACATCGTATCATCAATATTATAATTTGTAAAAGTGGTAGTAGTCCTAGTGCTAGATATAGTATTACAGCATGTTGCATAATGAGCACACTCACATACATCACAGTATCCAATAGATCTATTGCACAAAGGCCTTGTTCACAGACAAGTGATGAAGCCTTTTTATTATTGTATTATTGTTTTTCATTCAACTAAAATAACAGAATCAGTCTGGAAATTTAAACCCACAATCTGCCAGAATGACAAGGTTCTATTTCTTTCATCTTCAGTAATAGTCTGATGAGGGCTTCTCTGTATGCTCGTTCATTTAATGAGCCCAGGCACTCATCAGCGGATCTAGTTCCTGACAACACATGTTGGGTAATTACATCAGCCATTATCCGTCTTACCGGTGTGTAATGCACCACTGGGCACTTATGTACTTTTACCGAATTCTTTTTTCTAGAATTGTTTCCCTGGTACTTTGATAGTTCCCAAACCAAGTTTTGCATTCTGTGCGTCTGAGTTCCTTAACCCTGCCAGTGCGACCCTGCAACTTTAGTTATCTCTCACTTTCCAAATAAAAGTGCTATAGTATGAAAGTCTATGGCAATACCAACAATGTAACTTATTTTTCTGGACACGTTTGAGTATAGTTTAAGAGTCTACTATTGTAATGGCAAGCCGAAGGTCATGGCGAAGACACAGTAAAGATTTACTTTGGGATAATGTTAAATTGATGTGTTGATATATACAGATTCAGTGTAGGCTTAACATTTATTGCAGCAGTTAAAATACCTTTTGTTGATTCCTTATGCTGATGCATGGATCATCAGGCTAACCGCACCATCTCTGTCACAATTTGATAAATTGGAACTTCATGGTGTGCTTGTGTACAATTAAGATTTCAAAGCCTCTCTAAAACTTTCATACTTCAACACCTCTCAGTCACTAACGCTGCATGTCTGCTTGCTTTCTGCTTCCTCTCTGTGTACAGTCCATATGATAATCGCATTAGCATGAATTAATCAAAACGTGGCAACAAATTAATCAAAACGTGGCAAGGAATTGTATCTCAAGCACACACACACACAAGCTCTCTATGAGTCTTATCACATGATGAGAGGAGAGTGTATTGGCAACACAATAGCAGTGGCTTTGGTAACAAAGCATCGAAGCAATAGCACCTGTTTCGCAATATTTTAGATTTGAAACCCAAATGCCAATAATGCTATTAATGAAGCAATCTGCTACATTGTCTGATAAAAGTTTCAGCATCTGCTGGAAATGCTTCTAATCGCACCTGGAAGTGTACTATAAAAGTGAGGCTGCCAAAACGGGCCCACTGCAAAATTTTGACTGGAGAGGACAGAGGCCTCTATGTGTGCACAATACACTAAATATTAAAACCTGCCCTGCGGTTACCAAATATATCTGCCAAGAAATGGTGTTTTTCAACAAGGTAAAAAAGCAGTCATTCAGGGACCTCTTAACCACAATCGACCACCAGGACATATCTCAACAATATCCATCCCTCACTCTTACACCTGTGTCCACAGCAAACAACAATGAGCCATCTCAGCAGTCAATAACTTTCCCCTCACATCAGACATGTGGTCCGGCACAAAAACGTTACTTTACATATGACTGACTTTAACTCTCATTGACTCTGAAGAGGTCAAAGTAAGAAAAGCTACTGAGCTCACATATGTATTTTCTTTCAAAAATGTACAGTAAAAAATAAACGAGTTACTGTGTTGACACAAGCTCATTACTGGGTCGGAAAATGTCCTTGTGGCACCACCACCACCACAAATACACAGAGCAAGCAGAGGAAGAAGAAGAAGGAGGCCCCTCTCAGTGCCTGTTTTTACCCCTTGCCTTTTAATAACTAACAACCAAACACTGCACATCCAAAGCCTTCTAGCAATTTCACTGCAGACACAAAACAAATGTGAGCTGGCAAGTGATGAATGGCTGGACTTTGTGTGGACCCTGTGGTGTTATCATCTCCCTAGCGCATCAAGTGAAACTACTACAGACCAGAGGAGCTGTAGGTGTTCTTTTTCCCTTTTTTTTTTTTTTTTTTACAGTTGAGATGGATGTTAATAAACAGCCGCACCTGAGCACATTCACCAATCCAGTTTCACATGTAGTGATTAGGCAGGCTTAGCTGGTTAAGCCTAATCCTCAGCGTTGTAATCCTCACTGTATTTCGACACATCAAACATTTAATTTCCAGCATAGTGCAAAATGTTATGGTGCAGTAACAGACGATGTAGAGGAAATTATAGTTAAGAGAATGTTGGTAGAATAAGCCTGTACTCAGTAAATGTTTAGTCATCTTTGCAATGCACAATAGCATACTTTGCAAAGCTAAGAAAGTGTAAATGGGTAACTAATTTCTATATTTATGATTTAATAAAAAAAAAAAATCCTCTGCCTCATTAATGGACCAATATAACAAATGCAGTCACATCAGTAAGTAATTAGAGTTTCATCGACCTGCAATATATGCTCTCTAAAGAACAATGAACAAAAGTAAACATTTCAGTATGTGGCTGTGAAACCAGTACAGTGAGTACAGTGAGTACAGTGAGGCACACCAGTGTTGCCTTTCAAATTCACCAATATGTAGACTTGGCTGTAGGCACTCCTCGTCCATTTAATCAGACATGAGAAAGCTTCAAAGACGGTTTAGAAGGCCCAACATGAAGAGCCTGAAATCTCACTCAGCTTTTATACCTGCTTCTGGCAATCAAACGAACAGTAGCACCTACAGCACACCATATTGACTACCCCTTTAATAGAGCAACCCAGAGAATTGTGATAAAAAAAAATTCTCACATAATGTCTGAAAAACAGCCAACTATAAAATAGCCGATCCTGTGGCTTCTCAAGTTTCCATCCAGCAGTTCAGACAAGGCATTGTAGCGAAACAGCAGTCATGATTTAATTGGTCAACGGACCAAACTGGCTTAAACCAAGATCTTCAGAAAAACTATTTTGCTGCCAATCAAGTCATCAATGGAGCACATGTCCCGTTCTGAAATGAAACATTCACTTAATCATTCAAACACAGAATTAACTGAGGCTGAATGGCAATGTTTTGCATGAAATGACCTGCTCCCCACTATAGAGAATCAATATACAGAAAAGAAGCGGAGTACTACTGCTTTAGCAACAGTATACAATATTTCATTAGAATACACTGTTTTGAGAAAGTATTTTGTATGTATTGGTTCAGTAGGTTGACCAACTGTGAAGGACATCTGGGGTTTCCAGCTTGCCGTTATTTGAGCTACAGTGAATTTACTCGTGCTTTTTTTCCAAAAATCACATCTACTTCCAACAAAAATTCTTTGTTTTCACTCCTTCCTACTTCATCCATTGTCCCTGCTTAGCTTAGGAAGCTGTTTTGGCACAACTTACTGTTTTCTTTACTGTATTGGAATCTCTGCCAATTCCTTCTATTGTGTGGCTGTTTCTTTGTTTTACTCTGGTTTGCTTATGCCAAGACCAAGACCTTCACCACCTTGCAGCACATGCTCTAATATACCATGTCTTAGTGCCAATTGTGCTCACTGAGCCGCTTCTTATGGGTTCATTTCCCTCTCCGTTGAGAGAATGGCTGCTACTCGTTGTGGCTGTATGCAGTGCGTGCAATACAGAGAGGTTTTTCTGCAGCTGCACATCTGTTTATAAAAAAAACATGTGGCCGTCCCTTCAAGCGGAAAGTCAAAGTCAATCCGTTACTTCTGATGGCAATGGCCTAGCTGTCGTTGATTTATCTTGGAACTGTGAAGTAGTTAAAAGAGCATGCCAACCTACATGTCAGTAAATATTAACAATCTTTTTTGTCAAAGCAGATTACTTCAACTCACGTCCCATGCTATCAGGGGAGTCCATCTTTCATTGTGTTTGATTCAGCAATCTGAGCTTTGAAGATAAACATCAGTAATAGACCAACAGGCAAGAGTATAACGCCGCATTCTTGAACTCTTATCAGAGAAAGAGGGTGTCATAATAAATGTGAAATTAATTTATTGGAAATTACATCCCTCAGTATCACATTAAGTCATGTAGGTGAGGATTATAATTCAGAAAGTGTTTCCAACCTTGGTTTAAATTTATGCTGGATTTCTAGTGATGAAAGGGAAGTATTGACTAGTTTTCAGCGGATGGATGATGCTGTGATGTTGAGCCCAGCATCATTATGCCTATATCTCACATACAATGTTTTTGTAAGCTTCTTGTTCCAGATATGAATTTCATGGTTTACAATAGAAAACTTATTTATTGATTGTATTTCAATGAAGGTCATGGTTCACAATGTAACGCTTATTTATTGATTGTATCTCAATGTCAGTTCATTGTGGGGAATGCTAAGATGTCTCATTCAGTTGGATTTGTTGGAACAGAAACACTGTGTTCAGTCCTGGTTGTACAGTGGTGTTCGAGTGGCAGTTCCTCTCTCACAAACTATCTTTTACAAGACTGCTGTGTCTAAAAAGCAAACAAACCGATAACAGCCAAATGCAATTTGGACCTGTCATCAAGTTAATTAGTTAAAGCTGTTTTGATGTACCAGCAGCACATTTGTTTTTTTAAACTGACGACAGTGAAGCTCAGCATCAGCTAAAAATTAGAAATTGCAGCAGGCTGTCTTCTACACGTCTCTGCTAATGTTAATAACTTTGCTAATGATTAATAGCATTGAGGTTAAGTAAACCTGTATGTGCCTCCATCCCAGTGTGGACTTATCTAATGCATTGATCCATTGTTTGACTACTATCAAGATAATACAGTACAGTCGTAGTAGTATAATAGACTGTGAAGAACACTATGTAGTGGATGTTGTAGGAAGATCAGTTGGGTAGATCATAATCATGGCTGATAAAACACAACTGCTTTGCTTGCCTCTTTTAATCATTACATTTTGTATTTGAAGGTTTTGGAAAACATATTACTGCTATAACTTTTGCACCAACATTTCTATCCAGCTGTACTAGTGCCAGCAACTAGCTTTTTTTTGGTGGAAATGCATAGAACCAGTTCTAGATAAGGCACCAGGTCTGTGGAAATGGGATAGGTGAGAGTGGCTATGAGGAGCCGCAGTAGCGATGTAAATAAGCAGTCGACGAAGAAGAAGACTTTGTGTCTTCGACAAAACACGTTACTCCGCCTAGTGTTCTGGCGGGGAATTAACATGCGCAACCCTTGGGGAACCATAAACCAAAACGAGTCCGTCGATGCAACTGCGTGGCCAGCCACAGTTGCAGTCGCAGTAGTATAAATCGGCCTTAAGTTATCGACCCAGTGGGTATAATGAGCCATCCACTGTATCCAGGTACCAGTAACCACAAGTAATCACAAAATGGTGGTATTGTTCAAATTGCTCAATCCCTCTTGGATTTACACACACAGGGAGAGTGGCAAGCAAATCAGAGAGGAAATTGATTTATCTCATGAAAAGTGAACGAATTCTGTTATTAAGTTATCAGTCTTGTATCTTAATTAAAATAGATACGTTTTAGACGTTACTACATGTTTAAGTTATTGTAAGCTACACACAGAGGTGGAAAGGCAGCAACAAAGAATAGAATAGCTCTCTCTGATGATATAAAGAGAACAACAAAGCTTGTGTCAAAGGGGATTTTGATTTGTTAGATTGACAGAATGATGCTGAAGAGGCGTATCAGCAGAGCAAGTAAAGGCAAATTTGTTAGAAAAGGTTGTGTCAGATGAGCAAAAGCTCATCAGAGTTTTGATGATACCAGTTTTAGCTTGCTAGCTACATCACAAAACGTTCAAACCAGCATTAAAGGCATTTCTGTTCCTGAAACTGGATGCAACAAAAGGTTACTTTTTTTTGAAAAGGTTAATTTCTGTTAATTTTGTCCCGATACTCATTGTACACTTGTAAATAATTGGGTCTCTGTTCTAGAATCATCACAACATCCATGGGTAAACAACAATGTGAGATATATAAGGAAATTAACATGTTCATACATTTTCTCCATTTAAATCGAAGACTTTCTTTGCACTTTATTCAAAATAAGTGCAAAGAAAATAAGAATCCAGCGGTATAATTGACACCACGACCGTCTTACCTATCAACGTATAGGTAGACCCAGCCCACATGGGTGATGATGATAAGATGTATGTTTGTCATTCAACATTCTCTAGTCCACTCCCTAAATTGCAACGTGAAACCAAAACTAACTGGATCTATTGCAAACAATGTGACAAAGACCTAATTTTCAACATAAAGATGTCAAGACGACACAATGAATCAGAATTACAATCCAGTGATGTCTTGAGAGGCCGACACCATTCAGCCAAGTCTACCATGTTTATCAAACAGATGTGTGCCCCACATGTTCACATTCCGTGTTTGGGGGATTGTAACGGTGATGAGGTAAATATCAATTGTTTAAAACTCTGCATTGTCGAAACACAGATGACTCCGATGACTAAACTATGGCAATGGGATGGGATCTCCATCAAACAAGACAGAAGGCAAGCCAAAGAGAACCCTTCATTCACCAAACTGCTGTTCCTTCAAATAAACCCTCCCAGCCACTGACCATAGAGGAACTTCCATCTGTCGCCTTTTGTGTTTTCGATTATAGTTTTGCACTTCTCTCACCACCCACCCATTCCGTCAGACATACACTCTTTCAGCGAGATTGCTGCCTGTTGATTCACGCAAGATATGATGCAATTTCCTGTACCATGCCTGAACATGTTTCTCAGATACAGCTACGAAACCCTTCTAACCAGTTCTGCAGTATTATGAGTCGTGCTGAAGTCTGCACCACCACGCTGTGCATGTCTGCCTCAGCACACTGATAGCACTGTAAAAGCACTGTGGTAATTGAAATAAGTAAAACCACGCCATTGGAAGTCGTAATCTGTGCAGTATGTACATCACTGTTGCCTTAATATTAGATTTAATCTGATTTGCAAAGCATTCTGTGTTTGATGTTATGAAACTAAGAAACAGAAACGGAATTAAAACTCCCGCAAGAGAAGCTGATAAATGTGCTTTACTTTTACGCCCCGCTTAATTCCTATAAAATATAATTGACCACTGCTGCGTGGTTTATTTTTGTGAAAAGAGACTGATACCACTGGGCGGCACACAAGGGCTTGCAGCTGAATAACCCCCTCACACACACACACCCCCCCAAATGCCTTAATGCTCATTCTTATAGAAACACTGCAAAGCCAGGGTGGGGGTGCACTGCAGCATAGAAGACTCAACTCACCAGTGGTGACTCAGATATCCCTAAATTATCTTTGAGGAAGGACATTGCTTTTGTTTCAGGCTTTTCTTTGACATTGGATGAAAGTCTGTAGCACTGAACCTATTAGATAAGAATTTGACAGCTAAATAAATTGACGTGAGACACGTTATCTGGAAATAGTCGTTATTCTGTAACCATCCGTCTGTAAGTCTATCTGTGTATGTCAATACAGATATCTGGGGTGACACATGTCTGTCTGCTATCAAAAAAAATCATATTGCCTCTCCTGCGAGACATAAAGTTCCCCATGCAGCTTTCTGCAGAAAGGGGTCCTCCTGCTTGGAGGTTAATCTCGGATTTGTGCAGCTGTATGAATCAGCATTAAGCCCCTGACATTGACATAATAGTGAGGTTGCACTCTCAGACACAGTTAAATAGGGTAAAGGAGATTTCATTGCTGATGTCCATGGAGCCCGTCTGGAGGAGGCCAGATTGCTGCGGCACTCAGTCTGCTGTCCTCATCAGTCCTGCTATCACGCCGGGCTGCTGCAGCTGACCTCCATGCCATCCCAGCCCCACACCTACTTCTCCTTTAGCATTTCCCCAGTAATCTGGAGTGGAGGAGAAACACTAATTTCTGCTTCACAATAAAAATATAAATACATTTGACAAAGTTGTTCTATATTATTCTCAAAGAAAGATTTATGCATTGTTTAAAAATCTACCATTACAGCAAAGAAATTGCAAAGTGATTTACTTGGCAATAAATAGTGACCGAACGTACATTTTGTCTTGGTATCCTAAAACGTACAAGTTCACCTTTCCTTGTTTATAATTTACTATCTCTACTGCTCTTATGATAAGATTTATCATTCATGCAGTGAGAGAAATATGGATTTTTACAGCCACGACACTGCTGTGTGTATTTGGAAGAAACTCCATCTAAAAATGATGAACCAGCGTGACTGGAAAGGTCTTTTCTGGGAGGGAGTGCTCAAAGCCAGAAGTGAGAGTGGGCAGGTTCAGTTGGTTGGTGCTGTGTGGGAGCTGCAGCAACTTTTATTTCCAGACTCAATTCAGTCTGCACTTTTGAGAGATCATGAACTTGTGGACAATTATCTCGTTGATGACAAGAAGAGTCCAATCATGGGTAATAGCGTTTCGTTTTCACTCTCCGTGAGAAGCTTCCAAATAAAAGCTATAATCACTCTCGAGCAATTACAGCCCAGCCCCTAATATCCCTGAATGCACATCTAAATATACCAACAAGGTTTACCTGGACATTCGCCCTCTCATTGTTTTTGCTCGTCATAACCATTCAATTATCTGTGAGAGGAAAATGGATAATTTTTTTAATGGAGAGACTCTAGCATTTACAGGCTCAAACAATTCCAAAGTATAGGCAGATATAAACTGCTGTATCCTGTATTGTGACTGACTGAAAAACATGCTCAGCCTGAAATTATGTGACAGTGGGAAGAGATAAGGGAACAGACCAGATACAATTTTCTGCCCCTCTACACAGTTTTCTATCTTTTTTTTTATATAATTAAATTAAATGGTGACTTATTACTGTAATTTAAACAGTTATTCATCAAAACATGCAATTCAATATGTAGACAGTGTGTGTGTGTAGTACCTGCATGAGTTTGTGGCTTGAATGGTTTGCCAGGAGGAAGCAATTTGTGCGTTTGAGATTCAAATTAAAAGGATTAAGTAGATGACTTGAAAAAATGGCCACTGGTAGTGTTGTGTTTTAATTGTGTGCCCAGAATGAGTCCATTTGCTGCAGTTTAATCTGCCGTTTGCACATATCCGACAGTCTGCATGCATCTGTTTTGGTAACTCTGCCAGTTTATATCACTGCAGGCTGTGTGACTGTTATGCAGTCTGTATAACCGGGAAGTCTTTCTTTTTCAGGCTATAAAGTTAAATATCTACTACTAGCTGTGATATCCAAATTACGACATTCTGCTTGTCCAGCAGAGCGGAATAATGGCCATTAGTTTTTTATCACATTTGAAAGTCACATTTTAAAATTGTGACTGAGAAAACAGGGAGAAAATGTCATTCAAAGACCAAAATTCCTCAATTATATATCTGTTGCCCAACAATATTGTCCGATATGAGCCTTTCACAGATATATTGGTCTCACCGTTTATGTTTGTTTGTATGAAAACGGTACTCATATTAGCCTGGCTCTAAAACCAATGTTCCTTTTTCATTTTTTTTTATTTTTAATTTCAGTGTTTCAATGTCATTTAAACTTTTGATATTTAATTCAACATTTGTTGTTGTCCCCAAATCACACTGACAACATGTCAACCCCTAGAGTATGAATCCTTCTGTGTAAATAACAGTTAGATGTCATTTTATAAAACAGAGTAAAAAACACGAACTTTATGACTTTTTTGGTAGACCAGTGGACATCTGCAGTGGAGCCTGTGAGATCTGATAGCCAATGCCCCCAGCTTTAATTAGCTCACAACACTGGGCATGAACATTACACCAATTATCTTTCTCCGAGCATCCACTGGGAGGAAACGTTACCCATGGCAGGTTCTCTATAGGGGATGCTTTGGCAGCTGCACATCTAATTATACCTATAGGGAGAATCTCTTGGATATCTGAATAGTCCACTTTATGTTCATACTGGCCAATTAACAGTCCCTGTATGCCCACGGCACAGCGTTTAGTTTTGTTAAAAATACTCAAACTAGTGTACATGCTTTGGTGTGTTTTCTGCGGTGAGCTACGCCTCCTGTAGGAAGGTTTCTGCAGACGTGTGACTGATGCCTATGAGGATTAACCTCCTCTCAACCCTACTCTCATGTTGCGTTTAATTTCATGAATATTTAAACCTTTACTGCAAGTCCTCTCACATGTCGAATCAGCAAGATCGCTAATTTTTTTTAGACACCCTGTTGAATTATTCATTTTAACACACACTTTTCTTATATTGACTTTGTGTAGAACTTGCATATTGCATAAAGCACGAGTCCAATCAATGGGCTTTTCCTGTATTAATACCTCATGGAATCCAAATTCGATCAATGGAGTCTTTCCTTTGATTTCTCTTTGTAAAATATGAAACAGAGTCTAGATAAACACAAGCACTCATGCAAACTCCTGGCTGGGCCATTCACAGACATACTCTCCCAAAGGTCAGAGGAAGAAGACTTGTTTTCAAATTACAATGTGGAAAATGAGAAACAGCATTTCACATTTCCATACACCACATGTAAAGATGCAAGGTAAAATGTGAGCGGCAGATTAGGCCTGTGCGCTGTTTTCATTATTTCTTTCCATTGAAAGTAATCAGACTTTAAATTTTCCAAAAGGTCAGCGAGAGGAACACTGCCCAAGGCAAACTTGAGGCACTGTGTTTCAGGAGGATCTTTGTTCAATAATGTATGAAGGCCTGCTGTTTCATTTAAATATATCCTAATTCAGAGATGTCTTTGATAAATATCTTACTAAACCTTTTCGGCTGGTTGGCTTCGAGACAATGTTGCACCATACTGTTCGACTCTTCAGTTAGAGACATGGGATCAGCATTACTTATATTATATTGAGCTTTGTCATGCACCTACCTGCAAGATTAGAACATTCTCTAATTTAAAATAAAGGTAATACACAACATACACATGTTTCTCTTTGATATAAGAGATGGCCGTCTAGCTACATTTACTGCTGGTCATATGAGTATGTGGTGATAATGTTAAATTTGGTCTGAAACGTTTGGTTTTATATGGTTATAGAATAACGTACTTTTTCACAGTGCAGTGTTTATTGCCCTTAAGATATTGATGTTTACCATTTCTCCAAGAAAATATTTTCCAGTGTACTTAGCTTTAGGTCCAATGCTATGTCAGTTTACCGGTATGGATAAGCCTCATTTTTATTTAGCCTCTCAGCTGCCACGCTTGGATGAATGGAAAGAAAAGCCAGTGGGAACTCAGACTACAAATGAGACTGAAAATGCTTTGACACATGCAATGTCAAAATACTGATAAGTTTTAATACTTTCCCCTTCCAGTTTCTTGGTGCCCTCCCAGACTTGAGAATACTGACAGGCCACTTCATATTTTTAGATTTCCAGCAAGAGCTAGGTTACTGACCTCACCTGTGGCGGATGACTTCGGGTGACATCCTTTTAATAGAGGGTCATGGTCTCACCTGTTTACCCCTGGCCCCTTGGCAGCCTGCCTTCTTCGGGGGCACACTGTTGTTTCTTTACACTCTGTCCTGTCGACACTGAGGCTACCGGCCCTCTCTAGCTTGTTTTTAAAGCTGTTGAAAAACTGAAGTTAAATCATCTGGATCACCCCCTGGTGGCTGGCTGCGGTATAGGTCCTAATCCTCGCTGACCAAATGAAGGTCAACGTACAAATTTCTATTAGAGGGTTTCAGTAATGTTTTGGTAGTTCTTATCCAACTGAACTATTCGAGAATTTTTTTTTACATTGAGTTTGGAATTTCAATACTGGTTTTGACACTATCAAAAGGAGTGAGATGTCATGAGTGACTGAGTTGGGATTGGTTTAGCTCATGTTAATACAGGACCTTGATCCCGAGGCTTCTTTCCCAGATCGTTACTGTGCAAACTTTGGCTCCAAATGATGCCAAAAGAACAATTTCCCGGGACCAGTAACCAAGATGTTTCAGCTACGTTTTGACAGAAAAGAATGAAGTGTAGATCTGTTATCTATTTTTATATATAAGCTATGCTAATAACGTAATAACACTATCAGTAAAAAAAAGCGACTGGCATATATTAGCGTACACGTGTTGATAAAAGTCATTTCTCCTTTGTACTATGTTCACCTCTTGGATGCATGAGAACTAACCTGGAGTTAGTCTAGGTAACTTTCTTGATTGGTCAACAAGGAATTGAAAAAGCAAACTATACAATACCTGATTGCTTCACGGTCAATTATGGCTTAGAGCAAAGCAGATGAGATCAATGCCGTCCTTCCAGAGGATTTAATGGAGAATTAAGACATGTTAGGCAATGTCCAACATCTCACAGCATTAAAAACTTTAGGGCTTGTGCACAAGTCTGAGTGTAAATAAAAGAGGGCAATAATAAGCTCCCGAGTCCTGATAATTGCAGTCAATTTAGCTATGAGTAGATGTGAGGGTGAATGGAATTGTTATCTACATGGGACCAGCCTGTGATAGTAACGCAGAGTCCCAGGGTCCTGGGAGACTAATAAAACAGTAGGATTACTGAGCGCTCACTCTGCTGGCACCAAGGACATTTGCCAATAACAACTTTATCTGCCTCCTCCATGCGCCTTGGGTTCTGGCATTTGTAACTGCTGGAAATTAAGAATCGCTTTGTTTTGTCTCCAAGCTGGCGTTTGCTGACTGGGGCTGTAATCAAGAGAGAGAGGAAGAGGATTCTTTTTAAAAAACGTTTTGATCAAACCTGAGAGCAATTTCATCATGTCACTGTCATTTTGCCATGTCCCCTATCAGTTGATTAATCAGGGAGAGTTGTCAGTCGAAGACAGCCATTTGAAGATTTGGAGAGAGGTTTTCCCTATGTGTTTCCTTGTGTCGACTGCGCTCCTCTTCCTTTACAGTGACGTTCTTATTACAGCATCTAATCAGGCATTAACAGAGGCTGACAAAGGCCTCAAGATTTTGTTTTGCATAGATTAACCTTCATTATCGAACGCTTGTGCTGTAACCATTCCGCATTTCCTCAAAATCTCCAACTATAATCTACAATAGGGGGTAATGATTTGGTGTGAATATGTTTTACTATTGCAAAAATAAACATAGTTTGACCTGAACAAGGAGTTGATTTACTTGATTTAGATACCTTATTTGGAAATATTTTGATAACCAGTAAAGCACCATTCACAAAACTATAAAATGCTCTGCGCTCTTTTAGAGTAAATCTATCACATACCTTTGGACTGTCAAGAGGCCCACTTCAGGTACCTGACATGGTAAAGACAAAAACAAAGAATTGATGTATATGTATTTTATGTATTTATTGTATCTGATAGGCACAGTGGTCATTAATCAACAGACGAAAAACATGGAATGAGCCAGAGTTAGTTTTATGGGCAAATTTGCATCTGTTATCCCAAGCCAGTTCTTAAAAGACAACATAATATAAATGTAATGACCCGTTTTATATAATTACAGGGAGGCATGGTGGTGCAGTGGTTAGCACTGTCCCCTAAAGATGATGGATGGATGCATATATAATTAAAAATATCAATGGATAACATGTAGTACAATGCACACAATCGAAACAACAGCAAACCTATGATTAAAACACTACATGTGAACCCAAGCTGTGGGATGCATTGCTAGCCTTCCGCTGGCTTTCATCAGATCCATAAGGTTTATTCAGAATAAATAACCAAAGGCACCAGCTTCATTCTTATTCACCTGAAATCCAACAAATATAAACAGAACGATTATGGAAATCGGACAACGCTGTTAACCACACAGATACAATATTAAGTAAACTAACACACAAAATAAATGTTGTGTTAACACATGATCACATGGCAAGTTTCCTATACGTCATGTTTGAAGTCAGTATTTAAAGATTAGATAATTACTACTGTCTATTTAAATCAATAGGTAAATTATAATGACGAAGATGGTTTCTCAAAACATTGTCGTGCACAGTCCCCTGTGGTGATCGTCCTTGTTGTCCTAAAACAATGCTGTTTTTCTGATCAATTATTAAAGAAAGTAATGTTGGTTAATTGATAATGAAAATATCCCCCAGTTGCAGCCCTAGAGTCTATCTGAGATATTCAGCAACCCGAAGTAGCACTGTAGCAGCTCTACACTGGTGGTATTCATTTGATTTAATCACAGTGAACTTTTGACTACATGGCAATAACCTGATAAAATTTCGAAAAAAAATACGAGGTCATGGACAGTTTCTTTGCTCTTTTTGTAAAGCATGTTTTTATCTAACCAGCAGGATCCATGTTTCGTACTGGTGCCAAAGAACAAGTGCCGCTCCCTCTCCGTCTCATACATGACGTAACAATGCAGATGTTCCCCTTTTAATTTGTGCCTTTGTGTTTCACCACATGTTAAAAACAATGTTGCCCCTCTTCCCTGAAATGAGCCAGCTGCTGCTGACATTGCTGCACCGTGGGGAGCACCTGACATTAACATAGTGCTCTTCAGGGCTGTTTTTAATATGTATTTGAGCCCTTTTTGTCGCAGCAGACAGACCCCCTCGCCGGTGTGTGCCTCCTGTCTCGCTGGGCTGAAGAGAGGAATTCAAACAAGGACCCCAATCCTGATGCTAGCGTGCTCGATCCCAGGGTGCTGAAGTGCGGCACAGGCGGGAATGTTTTTGAAATGCCGTCACTGTGGTTTAAATTTGTTTAAACATATTCATCTCTCAAATGCCAATTGTTGGTGGGGAGTTCAAACCACATGCCCAGCTTCAGTCCTCCCAGGCTAAGCTAGTTTTCAATTTAACTGCTGCCCAGGGCTAATCTTCTCAAGCTAAGAGATAAGAAAGTGGATCAGGACTCAGATTTTTGTGCTCAGGTGCTGTGGCCCGGCACTAAATAGTCAAAAACAATTATTTTTCAATATTCCAGCCTGTCAAACTTATACCAAAGAGTCCAACAGCTCATGTATCACAAACATAAATTGGACTGTGAGGTGATTTATCTAAGTTGTTTTTAGTGGCTTAAAATGGTCTTTACCATTGGATTTCAGCAAATAGAATGAGGTTTGCTATGATGTACTAAATTACCACATTGGCGGCCACATGTGAAAGACAGGAGCAATCCATTATTCCTATGGATTTGTCTGTTGGCTCGTTATAAACTGTGTGGCAGTGAAAAATTTAGAGTACAATTCGATTACAGCAGTTTTCCCGAAAGGCACCGTACTAATTTGCAGTTAAGTCCATTGCACGTACACAGCTGCCATAAATGATTGTAAGGGTGCACTAGATGTGAGTTTAGTGTGTGGTTAGACTTCCTCGTCAGTGGCTGAGCAAGTTCCTTTCAATTATGGTGACGTAATAAAAAAAAAAGACAGTCTCAGAGACGATGAGAACCTGAGCGTATGCTGCAGAGTGAAGTGCCGGAGGTTCACGCAGTAATGTGTAAGCCATTCTGTGTCTTGCAGCTATCAGGCAGCGCAGTGACAAGTGGAGTGTTTCCATCATGTTTGATATGAACCTTGTGTGCATTGTTTTTTTCATAATCAGGCCATGTTTGATACTGCAGACCACTTTCAGCTCTGTGCTAAATAGCCTAACATGAGAGAGCATGATAATAACAATTGAAAGTTGGCATTAATACAACGTGTTGGTACCTGCTTCAGACTAAAACTCCCCTCCCTCCCTCCCTCCCAGACAATGTGGTGGTTCACTAAATAAACCAGAATCTAGTCGTGAGCGTAACCCCCCGACCTGCTGCAACATCAGCAATTAAAAATAGACAGCATGTGGGTTCAGAGGAGCAGGAGAGGAGGATCGACAGAAGCCGGCATAAAGTGTAAAGCATTGTACAGATGTGTTGCATAACCAGCATGAAAAGGGTTGCATGAAAGAGACGCTGGATGATGGCATGAGATGGAGAAGCACAGTGATGTGAGTTGCGACTCTGTCTCGGAGCTGATGGGGCGGAGGGGGGGGGATGGGGGTTTGAACGCTGGAGCTCGGTGGCTATTTCAGTGCTTGTTCCCATCGGGGATGGGTCTTAGCAACATGCCACAGGACATTATTTCATGCATCACTGAGCTGCCTTGAAACTAATGCAGCCACTTCTTGATTTTTTTTTAGGCTCCTGCAGAGCTGTGTTTTACAGAATGTCGGGATATTCAGTCGCCATGTAACGTTCATGCACCTTGTACCTGTTGAAAAAGAAGGCGAGTCTAGCTATTTATCGTGCTTAGTATCACAAAGGAAAAATTAGCTAAAAGGAAAGTAAAGGAGACTGAAGTTATCATTTGCTGCACGATGCAGGGACAAAGATGTCGGGAATGATCTTTTCACACATCCTTTATTTAAACTGCGATTACCATTACAACTCAAGACAGCAATGGACTTCCAGGAACAATGGTTTGTGCACAGCCGCTACACATAAACTATGTAGAGACCTACAATTTGTGCGTGTAATTGTATGCTGTCTTGTCCAGTAACCATTACTCTATAAGAGCCTGTGATGCTAATCTTCTGGCACTGCCAAAAGACTGGGATATTTATGTTGCACAGGATAATAATGCCTGTTGCAAATTGTAGATATACAATTATTTACTCTGTGACCTGTGTTCATCACGTTAATCATGACTGTCGCTGTGTTCTTTATCTTGACAACAATCATTAGCTCCATCCTTATTAAAGACAGATGGGATGTGTCATGATTGTGTGCGATCGTCACTACATCCTGTATATATGATGGTTAAGAATAAACTAGAGGTTGAGATCATAAGACAAACATATCACAAGGTCAAATAAACACAAATGCTTACTACACTTTGGGGCTTAAAATTCTGAAATTACAATTGCAAAATGTGTTTTTAAAGCACATTTTAATGTGATACATAAAATCCAGTTTAAACATTGAAGATTTGGCTTTAGTTAGTATTCATCTATATATTAGTGCTGCTATTAGTGGATAACTGTTATGAAGCCTCCTCTGAACTTTGCTTATAACCTTTCAAAGTCAAATGGACACTATATGAGAAATTTCATCTATTTTTGTCTCTGTTGTACTTATTCTCCACCAGGCAATATTGAATTGTAATCTACAGCTGTGATGATAAGCTTTCTTCAGTCAGTCTCATCTGTCAATCATGACGTTCCACCCCATTTTTTAATAACTTATCAAAACCAAACTTACTGGGAAATTTGAACAAACATCATTGTGATAAGAAATACCTAAAATGACAGAAACCTTATGGTTAGTTCCTTTTTAGTTTGGTCCATATCCCATTTCCTAACATGTGTTCATGACCTGTACTACAGCTGGACATCAGGGGGCAATTGGGACACTTAGGCTTCACTTTTGGCTAGCAGTCATGTCATCCATCTTTTATATATATATATAAAACTGCTTTATCTTTGCTCCAGATATCTAAACATTAGTGGCATGTATAAGTGGGTTTTAAAACCAAGACATTTACCCACTTACACAAACACAGTTTAACATCACAAATAAAGAAACCCATAAACAGAAAAAAAAACTATCTTCCACCCTTTATGCTCTGCTCTGATGCAACTGTTGCCCTGGCTGCCGAAGATAGTATTTCCCTTCAAATGTTAATCATCGGGCCAACATAATTAGCCGCTGGTCCAGTGTAACATCCCGTGTCAAATGAAGAGCAGGACTTTCGGGGGGAGAGTGATTGCACTTGAAAGTCTGGAAGATTACCACACATAAGCATAGCCTCGGACAAAATTTCCCGCTTGGCAAACTTAATATGTGCTATGCAATTGCCTTGAAGGTCTTGAAGATTTAGCAGAGGAAGTTGTGATTGTTGAACAGAACATCTACTGAGACGTTTGTGTGAAACTCCGCTCACGCACACACACTATCACACACACACAGCTCTGTGGGCTTATTTGAATTTATAGTGAACATTTACATGCCTTACAAGGAGCCTGAAATAGAGAAACTAGCTGAAGTTGGAAATCTTGGATGCTCCTTCCTTGTTTTGTCATTAAACAGTGAACACATCAGCAGATAATGACATCAAAGTGAAACAGGACTACTCTCATTTACGTACTCATCCTTTCCTTCACCATAGATACTCATTCAAGTCTCCTGAGATTTCAAATCTCTGGAGGGCGTTGTTCGTTAAATTAATTGTTCTTTGCCGTGATAAAGGAATTAGCCTGTCATTTGTAATGTCTCCCTATATTGAATTTTTTGGGGGGTTTGAGACTCTGCGACAGATTGCGCCTCTTACTGTGAAACTCAAACTGTCTGAGTCATCTGGGATGCCTTTACCAACTTCTGACTGTTTCACACATTGTTATCTCTGCACAGTACACACATCACTCCCGGGGGAAATCAAAGAAGACGAGAAGAAGAGAAAGATTGGTGGAAAATATTCAATACTAATATTTTTCTACCGAAAGGAAAAATGCTTTAAACTATAACTGAGGACACATTTGCGATGTGATCCATGAGTTGCATTCACAGTCGGTTGACTGTAAGTAGTGCAGAGCCTCGTGACCTGGGTCCAGATTTCTGTCTGGCATAAATATTGATAAAAGCGGCAGGCGTGTTCCCTAGGCTGACAGAGTTCAAAGACAGGACAGGCCAGACAAAGAGAAGTGGACAGCTCTTGGGATGAATATACAAGAGCCCCACAAATACACAAACACACACACATAAACACACACACACACCACACTGCAAGTCCAGCAAGATAAAAAGCACTTCAATTAGTGCAGGAAATATTGATTGCCATGCTTTTCTTCATGTGCCCATTGTAAAACGGGACACGTAGAGCGCCAAGCAGATTCGGCGGAGATGGTCCGGGTATCTGCTCTGGCATCTAAATGTCTTTGTAAGGATTTGTCATTGCCGCACAGCTTGCATCCCACCGGTTTTCATCAGATTCATTAAGTGCAATTAAAACAATTCGCCAAAGTCTCCAGTTTCATTTTTATTCATCTGCAATTGTTTGGGAGTCTGTTTTCCATGGGCCCCATTCTTCTATCGATCATTGTAACGCCGGGTGATTTACCCTCATGAAAAGTGTTCCATGTTCGCCGCCCCTTACATTTTGCCCTGCGTGCTTTTTCCGCGACATTTTTAGCAACACAATTATTAATGTGACAGCAGTATATACACGTGTCAGCATAAATTATTGACATTTGCACACGCTCAGTTATAAATAGTGTTGTGGGAGAGGGTTTGTGCCTTTATCTTGTGACAGCCCTTCCATCGCTGTCACTGGCCACTCACTGGCTTTATACATTCCCTCAGTGAAAGGGCGTGTGGACAAGGAAGTGCTTGTGCCTCACTATTCATCCATGAGGCAGGTCCATCTGTTCGTGTTTCTCACAAACATCAACAGATTACTGTCACATACATAAAAGATAAACTAAACAGATTTTTTCTTCAAATATAGTGTATAACAATAATGCACACGTTTTGTTGAGCAGCGGGTGGAATACAAGGAGAAATTTCCGAATGCTAGAACGATAGGTAGCATGTCAGCTATATATTGTTTATTATTATTTAAATGTTAAAACTGGTTGCATCACTCATATGCTACTAGTTATTTGCTGTATCCATAATTATGAATGTAATGCTGTATTTTTCAACGTGCCTTGCAACTGTAAAATGATGCACATTTGTATTTATATATGTGTATCTGTGGGATTATGTAGAGACAATTTTGTGGAGTTTCTACTTTTATTAATATATTTATTTACCATTTATATTTCTTATTTTTTGCCTAGCTCTATATGTATAACATTTGTTTTGTAACATCCATCATAATGAATTTAAAAAGGTTGAAAAAAAAATACTCTTATCAAAAATATATTCATATGATATAGATAATTATAGTAATTGCTACAATTAAATGTGTATGGAGCAAAACAATTTATACAACATACTTTAACATACAATATGAGGCCTTATCATAGATGCTGTACAGGTGCACAGGCATAGGCTGGCTGTAAGTTCACATGGGGTGCAGTGATTATCAGTGTTCTTATTATCATAAATTTCAGAATTTGTCCACCAGAGCGCACTGACAAGTTTATGTTGGAAACATCCCACACAGCTCATCTCTCGGTCACAGCTCAGTAATAACCAGCAGATCAAAAATGATGTGGTGGAAAGGCAAAAAAAGGTGCAGTTGAAGAGTTAGCACATAAATCTTTTAAAATGAAAAAATCCATAATCTACGAATATTCACTCAAATTTTTGTTGTCCATTGTCAGTGTGTGTGTGTGTGTGTGTGTGTCAAATTTCCACATCACTCACCTGTAACTTATACTTGTGGTGTCACACAATCCTACACAAACGTAACCACATTAACCTGAGATTTAAGGTGAGCGCAGAGAGACTTTTACTCCTGAATTTTAAAACAACCTTCTAAGTGTCTGACGTGCACATACATCATTCTCTACAGTGGAAGCCAAAGTTCCAAGTAAATATAAGCCAAACACGGAATTGTGTTGCTAGGAACTGTCGAACTATGAATGACAAAGTGATGAGATGGAATAAAAACGTCAACGTGCATCTGCATATCTGTGCACCGTGAAATGCAGCGTTTGATTCCAGATGAGGGGAGAAGGGGTATTCAGACGAATACAGCTGCGAGGATGAGAAATTGAAATCGCTTGTTCTCTCTTTCTTTATCTTTCCTCCCTCCATCTAACCCTTCCTGCCTCCCTCTAATAATGATCTCCCCTTATCATCCATCATCATATCATTTATTTGTCTCCTCCTTCCTTTATCTCTCCGTACTTGTTTCACTCCCCTGCGTTTGCCTCCGACTCACTTCTGCAGACATGTTGAGTGAAGTCAGTCAAAGCCGCCGAATCCAAACAGATTAGAGCGTAAGAACTTCGACTTGAGGAATCCCAACTTTTACTTCTTGTTGAGGTGATAAATGTCAGCCTTGGTTTTTGCCTTGACAATGATGGGGCATTCCATCAGACTTGTTCATCCACTGCAGATCACAGAAACCATATTTGAGACATTTATCGCAACTGCTATTGCTTTTCCAAACAGGTCACACCAAACCCAGGCAATCCTCCCCAAAAAATGTTAACAAGCCCTATCATCCCCCCCCGACTACAATTACAGGTCTACCGGCGAGGATGGATGCCGAATCAGTGGCCGCAGTGGCAGGCGGTGCTGAGGAGCTGCATGTTGTAATGGTCTACCATTGCTCAGTGTCTGCTTGAATGAGAGAGCGTACCATTAGCGCCACAGGCTACTCTATGCTGGTGTCTCCAATAATGGGCCAATCAATGGGAACACAGGGCTAGAGAGCACAAAAACAAGGAATTGTCGGCATTAATGATGTCCATCCGAGGCTCTGAGACAAGAAGTGGGCTCCATGTTTTCACCCTGTAAATATGTAAATGACACTTAAGTGCACAGACTACTGTCGTGAGATCCAAATCTGCACCCATAAAAATAAGAGCAATTCTGCATTGCGGCATTCGCACTTTTGAAAAACAGCACCGTCTTCTTTTGAGAGGGCCAGACAGAAGCTGAAATCTGAAAAGATGCTTCAATACACTCCTCTCCCATTAGACAGAGAAAGGTTTTTTTGGGAGGATAGGCGTTCGAGAACTTTCCACATCCAAGAACAGATTCCAATTATAGATCTGGGCCGTGCCCGTCTCAATCTACTTTCCTTCAGATCATACTCGGGAGTGCATGCATTTTCCGCCTCGACAAAACAAACACAGAAACACTTTTGCATTCTAAACTGCTCGCGGTCAGGACGGCAGCAGCCAGAGAGAGCGAGAGAGGACCTTTTGAAATCATGTCAGTATGTTCTCGTTGGGAGACGGAGAGTTTTTACCCTGCGCTCTTTGGCATAGGGAGGGAGAGGCCCACTGTGAAGATGCAGCTTCAAAGTGAATAACTCTGTGAAACTACCATCTGTTTACTCAGACATGTGAATTCAGGGCTGTAAAACTGATTATTTTCAGAGCGGGGTGTTGTAGGCTTTGATGTCGATAACATGCTTATAATGCTTTAAATTTGGAGTAAATATAGATGTTTTGCCTGAGAGATCTATTCTTGGGCAACGCCTGTCCGCAGAATCGTTTTCTTTAAATAATTTAGATAGTTTCCGGATTCAAATCT